>NW_020185338.1:965102-1013642 GCF_003031525.2 Neophocaena asiaeorientalis asiaeorientalis | reverse complement strand
AGGGGGAGGGGGGAGGGGTGCAGGGTGGAACTTTACACTGAAGGAGAGACTGGGCAGTTGAAGTTTCCACGTAAAGCAGCTGGTTTGATAAAAACAGCCGTTCTGTGCTCCAGGCACTGTGCTAAGTAGATGATCTCATCCAATCCTAAAGTAGATACTGTCATTATCCCCTCTTTACAGATGAGGAAACTGAGGCTCAGAGAAGTTAGGTAACCTGCCCAAGGTCATACGGTTGGTAAGTTATAGAATGCAAACGAGGCAGGTCCGCGTGTCTCCAGAGCCGACATTGGAATGACTCCGTGGGGCCTCCTGAGGAGGGCACTGCAGCTTTGCACAGCTTGGAAAGGGAAAGCCCTGCTTCCTCCAACAGATTTCTGTCTTCCTGGCCCCATGCCCTGTGGCTTCACAGGGCCCCTGCACCGAGCCTGTTTTCTCTTCCCAGGGGCAGCCTTCGAGATCTTTCCAGCCAAGATCCACTTCCCCATCCCTAAGTTCCTTCAGCCATTCCCAGGGCAGGTCTATGTTCCCTCACCCGCTTCGTGTCCTGACAACCTCATCTGAATAAATACTAAAGAATTAGGGCCCTTCTCAATGTTCTCAGAGAGAGAGCAAACCACATACAGCTCAAAGTTTTGTGAGTTTCAAGGGTCCCCTAGTCGCTGTGACAATCCAGGCACTAGAGGAAGCTGCCAGGAAGGGGCCCTCCCACGTGTTCACTCCACCTGTAGAAGAAGACAATCTTCTTCCCACCCTTCCCCCACCACACACCACTGCGGTGTAGCTCTTACAAGTCAGCCTCACAGGGAACATTGGGGTCTAGGGGATTTTAGGAGGTGGTGACCTTGGGTGCGGGGGGGGGTGGAAAGCCCCCAGAGGCTCAGGCAGGTGGGCTGTGCTGGGTGGCTATGGCTTACGGGTTTGGAGAAAGGACTGACAGAGGCGCAGCTCATCTTTTTCATCTTGAGAAGCTCCTCTATCCTCAACTCATTCCATCTTCTTCCAAAGGCCTTGACCTCACTACACTGATCTACAGAGGCTGGGTCCGCAGGTATGTTATCACACATGACCCAGCCCTGTTAGGGTCTTGCCAAAAAGTGAGGAAACAGGCACGATACCAGCTCCTGGGGCCTTTTCTAATCTGTTTTAATCCTGCTTCTGAGACCTCTCTGTTTTCTGATAGTCCCAGCACCAGAGGCAAGGACTGGAAGATTCTGCCCCGGGGCTGGGGAGAGGGCAGGGAAAGATCTCAGATATGTGGTTCCCTCACAGGCCAGTAGGCTGTGTCCCATGAAAGTGTGTAAACTTCTGAGTCTAGCGCCCCACAGGGACCCTGGAAGACCACATACTGTATTCATTAGTAATGCAGATTCCTAGGCTGAATCATGGCCCCCCAAAGTATCAGGTCTTAATCCCTGGAACCTGTAAATGTTATAAGGAAAAGGGATCTTTGCAGACATGATGAAGTTAAGGATCTGGTCACGGGGAGATTATCCTGGATTACCCGGATAGGCCCTCAACCCAGTCACTGTCAATTCTAAGAGACAGAGGGAGATTTGATACACGCGGAAGAGGAGAAGGCTCTGTCACAATGTGACAAGGGATGCAGAGATTGGAGTGATGTGGTCACGAGCCAAGAAATGCTGGCAGTCACCAGAAACTGGAAGAGATAAGGAATGGATTCTCCCCTGGAGCCTCCAGAGGGAGCATGGCCCTGCTGACATCTTGATTTCAGGGCAGTGAAAATGACTTCAGACTTTTGGCTTCCAGAATAAATTTCTGTTGTCTTAAGCCACCAAGTTAATGGCAATCTGTTACAGCAGCCACTGGAAACTGATACACTAGGCCTTAGCCACCATCTTCTGAAATAGATTCTCTAGAGAGGACGCTCTGGAATTCCTTTTTTCAACAAGCACCCAAATTCACACTGAAATGTGAAAAAAATCGCTCTAAGCCAGGGGGCTGTAAAGACAGGTGATCACCCCAGAGGTTGCAGGAGATGAAGCTCAATAATAGAAATGGTACAGTATTGGGTGTATGTAATTTACAAAGAAGCAAATATATTTTAGGGTGTGTGCTCTAAATTTTTTTCCCGATATGGATAAGCTGGTGCTGTCCCATCGAACTTTCTATGATGACAGAATTATTCTATATCTGAGTTAATACAGCAGCCACATGTGGCTACTGAGCCCTTGAAATGTGGATAGTGCAACAGAAGAACCTAATTTTTAACTTTACTTCATTTTCATTAGTTTAAATTTAAAGAGCCACACGGCCACTGTGTTGGACAACGCAGGTTACAGCCCACTTCTGTGAGGAATGCCTCTAAGTTCACTGCCATGTATGTGCCACGAGGGCAGGGATTCAGGACTGTTTTGTTCACAAGAAGTCCTTCTAGTTTCTAGAAGGCCATAGTAGGTACTTGATGAGTATTTGTCAAACGAGTGGATGGAAAAAATGGATATGTGAATTCCTCTCCCACAGGATTGCAGGAGGAATCTGAAGAAGAATATACATATGTAGATAGATACAGATACAGATATATCTATATAAATATAACTGAATCACTTTGTTGTACACCTGAAACTAACACGACATTGTAAATTAACTATACTACAATTTCTTTTTTAATGGTTAAAAAAAAGAAGAAAGAAGAATTACAGCAGGAAAGAGACCTACAATTGCATCTTGGCCTGATTTCTCACGGCAGTTGAGGGTTCTGAGGCTCACAGAGGAGAAGCAACTTTCGCAAGACCACACAGAAAGTGAGAGGAGCCAGGACATTGGAGTCTGACTCGCATCCACTTCCCTCTCCTGCCTTTACACCTGCCCCTCCTGGCTGCACTCTGGCCTATTTCTAGAAGCATGTTCCAGGCTAGACAACAGAACACCTTGTTGAAGATGGTGACCATCACTCAGCACCCCCTCTTACCCGCATATAGAATTCTCTGCCCTCATTCCCAGACTTGATCTGGAAAATGTAATAGGCCCCAGGGTAGCGGGTCGTTGCTTGCATTTGGAAGATGTCAGCAGGAACAGAGCGTCCAGACACCACGTCCATATCCCGGTACAAGATGGTGAAGGGCTGGTCTCTGCAGCCAGGATTCTCAGCGGGACACATACAGCGGCTGTCGGAAAGGGAAATCATGTGAGAACTCAGGAAATCCTTTCCAGATGCTGGATGTGCCTACTTCCTCGCTTAAAACACTGAAAAGGAGGCCACCCCATTTTCACCATCCAAATGCTGTAACTGTAGAGGCTGTCTACTCCCGGCTCCGGTCTAAAAGCTCTCCAGCATGTAGGTGAGCTCCCTGTTTCCTAGAGAATGGCCTGTTCTGGCCAGTCAGTTATTCTTGCTACTAGAGCATAAACCTGAGATGTCTGGTTTTCAGAACACTGGGGACATCCTCTAAAGCACTTCACATTCGTCACATATTTAGTCAGAGAAATGTACTGCATAGCCTTTCACTTCCCCAGCCATCCACACTCATTGAGAAATCTTAAAAGTGAGAAAGTACATTAGACTGACACGTCTTGGGTGGTCACTCTACGTTTTCTATTGCACTTACCCCAGTCTGTGTGGAATATAATTCAATATTTTCTTTCTCTAAACAAGCACTCAGAACTCACTGTGTATAAGATACAACATTAGGACATGACCTTAAGATGTTAGGACATTATTGCAACAGTAAATAAGATCCTGATCTTAAATTCACTCTCTAACAGGTGAAATAAATCACAGACACAAATACTTCTAATACAAAGCATCTAATTTGAAACACTAGTAATAGCATTACCATAGTATGAAGTTGAGTCATTACCAAGGTATGCCTGTTATAGACACCCCTTGATTTATCCCTAAGCACCCCCATCTCTCACCTCATCCCTGAGACTCTCCCTAGGGGGTCAGAGTGCAGAACAAGATGAGAACATCTGTTGATCTATGCCTTGGTGGCCAAAACCGGGAGTAAGCCTTGCTGTGCTTCTGTCACTTTCCCTAACTTCCAATCTATCTTCGAAACCTATCAGTTCTACTTCTAAAATGTAGTCCAAATCCAACCCCTCCATCTCCACTGTCGGTACACTGTCTCACTCACTGTCTCACCTGGACCTCTGTGACAGCCTCCTGTGGTGGAGTAGAGGGTACTCCCACTCCAATCTATAACGCCACAGGCAGAGTGCCCCTTGTGGAACGTAAGTCAGATTATGTCTCTATCCTGCTTCAAGGTTCTACGGTGGCACCCATCGCAACTTGGACAAAAACGAAACACCCATTTCAGCCTCTAAAACCTCGTGGGGTCTGGTCTCTGTCAGTTTCTCTAATCTCCTCTTGGGTCACTGTCCGTGTCGTTCATGAGGCTGCCGTTTCTTGCGGTCCCTGAAGACATCAAGGTCACTCTTGTATCATAGTCTTTGCACACACTGTTTCCTTTGCTCCTCCACCCTCTGTTAACATCGACTCCCCTTTCCATTCCAGCCCAAGGGTCATTTCCTCAGAGGGGCTTTCGGATTATCCAGGCTAGACCAGGTCCAGCCTACTCTTTCATTTTGTAAATTTCTGTTCTTCCTGTTCACAGCCCCTGTTACCATCTATGATCATGGATTCATTATATGACCATTTGTTTACTGTCTTCTCCTCCACTAGCATAAGAACAAACACCACAGCACCTGGGAGCAGATGTGGCACAGAACAGGAGCTCAAGTAACCTTTCATAAGTGAATGTATAAAAAGAATTTTTAAAGTTTTGTTTTTTAAGGCTCCATCAAAATATCCAAGTCAAAATGTCCCGGGTGCCAAAATGGTCGCATTAAAATGTCACGTGTCACACAGAAAAGAGCTGTTTCCTAGAAGAAGCTTGAAGGAGAGAGAGATGGCTCCTAGCTGAAGAAGATCACAGACAGCTGGGAGGGGTGACACTGGAGCTCAGATCTGAAAGATGGGGCAAATCTGTCCATGTGGCAATGGCAGGAATGCCTTGCATATGACAGAAAATGTGGGCATGGAAGCCAGAAGGCTGGACACTCTGCGGCATGGGTGAAGGTGAGACCTGGTCCTGTTCAGGTTGGTGGGAGTGCAGGACACCTGAACGAGGAAATGAGCTGGATGGGGGTGGCTGGAGTGAAACTGGAATGGGGCCTGGAGACAGGGAGTCTCCCAGCGTTCTCAGTGGCTAGTTGGGGACCTTGCCAGTAACACCAGCTCAGTGCTGCAAGCTGCAGGTCAGGTCCCCACCACAGACAACAGTGGCCTGGAGAAACCCAGGGAGAACCAGGAATGGGAGCTGAGGGCAGCCTGAAGCTCTGCTCTGCTGCAAAGTGCCCTGGAACCAGAAATCAAAGAACCCTATTCTAAAGGCTACTTAGAAGCACAGCTCTTAGCAACAAGTGAAGACGTCTCTAAGGGACCAGCCTGTCCCTGCTTTGTCCTCTTCTGTCCAGCTTTTGATCAGAGCAGGAAGCACACTGGTAAGCTGTGGATTTCTCTTAGAAACTGCATCCCTAGAGGGCATGAATGATAGGCACGTCCATTCATCCCTTTATCTCCAGTGGGAGGGCTGGGCGATACTCAGGGCATTTGACTGGAAGAGAGAAGGGCAGAAGACATCTCTGCATGTGTGCGTGTGAGTGTGTGTGTGTGTGCGCGCACGCACGCACGTGGGCTGAGGAGGAACTCAGATGGTTAAATAGGCGCTAAAGAGAAGGAAAAGGCATTCCTAATACACCAGGGGCAGAAAAACACTGTCCTAGGGCATTCACCTTGTAGAGGTTGTCTTCAATTTAGTTCTCTCCTCAACTCTAATATTTGCCATCTGGTGACTTTGTAAAATCACTACTGTGGGACTTCCCTGGTGGTGCAGTGGTTAAGGATCCGCCTGCCAATGCAGGTTTGATCCCTGGTCCAGGAAGATCCCACAGGCCGCGGAGCAACTAAGCCCCTGTGCCACAACTACTGAGCCTGCGTTCTAGAGCCTGCGAGCCACAACTACTGAGCCCACGTGCCACAGCTACTGAGCTTGTGTGCTGCAACTACTGAAGCCCGCATGCCTAGAGCCTGTGCTCTGCAACAAGAGAAGCCACCGCAATGAGAAGCCCGCACGCTGCCACTAGAGAAAGCCTGCGCGCAGCAACAAAAACCCAACTCAACCAAAAATAAATAAATAAATTTTAAAAATCACTATTGTGACATCAAAAACTTGATTAGAGCAAGCTAGGTACCCTCGGTTATTGAGAACTCTCTAGTGATCTCTCTAACCCCTCACTACTCCCAGCAAGGTGCAGGGAGACTGGGAGCATCCATTTCACCTGGGGACTTGTCTGCAAGGCTGAGTCTCGCATCACCCCAGGCCCACAGAATCAGAATCAGCCTGCTAACAAGGTCCTGGGTGGTTCTTATGCACGTGACCTTTGAGAAGTCCAGCTCTAAAAGACTCTGCGTATCCAGAACAAAGTCACTAAAGAGAAAAGGAGGTTCATGAACCCTGCCCCTCCTTTTGGTTAGCTTTCTAGAAAATCTTCATATAGCTCTGGCATGAGTGGGGGAGTGGTAGAGAAAAGTTTGTGTGTGTGTGTGTGTGTGTGTGTGTGTGTGTGTGTGTGTTGTGTAGTAGGCAGTAGGCCAGGTCTCCCAATGTCCTGGAGGTACACTCTCCTTTACACCACACTGGCAGCCTTCTGAACCAGGCCCCTCACCATGTTGCCATTTCCCAGGGGAAGCCATGACTTACTTATCGCTGATCCGCAGATAAGGCTCCTCGCAGCGGATGGGGTCAATGCACTTGAAGCCCCCTTGCAAATTGTAGCAAGTCTGCTGCAGGATGCACGTGTGGTTTCTGTGCTCACACTCATTGATGTCTGAAATGCACGGCAGATAAGAGGATGGTCACAGGCCAGATGGGTGGCAACGGGGAGGGGGGGCTGCCTGGGTCTTTCTATCGAGCTATGCTAGCCAATAAGGCAGCCACTGGCCGCACGTGGTCACTGAGCCCTTGAAATGTGGCTAGTCCAAACCGAGATGTGCTGTTGAGTGGAAACTATATACCAGATTTCGACGACTTAGTAAAACCAAAGAATGTAAAATATCTTATCAATAATTTTCATATTGAGTACATAGTGGAATGGTAATATTTTGGATATATTGCATAAATAAAATATGTTCTTAAAATTAATCTTACCTGTTTCTTTTTACTGCTTTAATGTGACTAGGACATGTTACTGGGACATTTTAAATTACATATGTGGCTCACATTTGTAGCTCACAATATATTTCTACTGCCCGGCACTGCTGTGTGGAGAATTCTTGCTTAGTGTTTGGGTTAGGCAGGTTCAAGGAGCTGAAAATGAGTCTGTTGCTCAGCTACCAGCCTTCTCCACTTGCCCCAGTGAGTGGAGCATGGCAGGGAAATCATCTCAAACAGCCAATCTGGAGGAGACCCACCCCTTTCACAGCCTGGGATCCTGACCCTTGGAGGGACACAGCAGTTAGAGGTGAGAGGTATCCCCAGCATCCATTCTCTAGGAAGTCAGTAGAGAAAAGCTGACCAGGCTTCCCTGCAGGGGCCATGAGAAAACCTGCTCACGGACCAGGGCCAGGCCATAAGATGTCCTGGTCGGGTATGGAGCAGTCCCCAGAGGGGCCGCAGAGATCTGCCTGGGAAGGCACGACGAGCCACCTGTATCTCCAGAGTTCATTCCAGAAGCGAGAGTGGCCTTGTCCTTTCTGAGGCCAAAGGATGGATTGCAGGGCAGGAAGGCACCAACCCTGGCATCCTGCCCAGAGCCTGCCACTCTGGGAGTCACCAGCAGCCACTCACACCCTCACTTCTGCCACCTTCCCCAGGTGAAGACATCCAGGTGACTCCCCCGAGCCAGCCCCACCTCACACCTCCCCTCTGAACAGCCAGGTCCCTTTGAACAGCCTTACCCTGGCAGCTTCGGTTGTCATCCAGCAGGATGTAGCCAGCTGGGCAGGAGCAGAAGTACGTGCCAGGCTGGTTCACACACTCATGTTGGCAGAGGAACTCAGAGAAGCTGCACTCGTCCATATCTGGGAGAGACAAGTTACACCTGCTATTTATAATCACAGACTACCCAGGGATGAGAGCTTAGTGCTATTTCAGCTTTATTTATTCCAGCTTCCACACTCTCCTGACACATAGGATAGCTTTACTGCCAAGAAGTTGTTAATTCACTTCTTGAACACTTCTGGTGACGGGGAGCTCACTACCTATCAAGGCTGCCCATTGATATCTGGACAGCTCTAATTGTTAGAAAATTCTCTCCTACATGGAGCTGAAATCTGTCTCCATCAAGCTTCTAACACCCTTTGCCTCTGGCTCAGCTACGTCATCTACTCATCACTGGCTCATTTTTGCTGTACAGGTGAATCCACCCTCCACCTCTGGAGGGGAGATTTGTTTGCCTGCTGGAGTTTTATGGGTGCAGAGCTCTTCACCCAGACCTAAAAACATTCACTGGCCCCAGTCTTCTGAAAGGGCAACTTTACCAGGGCTAACTCCCCTCTAATTTCCTGCAAGTTGAGAAACAATATTATTCCTAAAATCGCAACTAAAAGGGACATCTCCAGAAGGCCAGGGGGTGTGAATTATATTAAAACTCCAGGGACTTCCCTGGTGGTCCGGTGGTTAAGACTTCGCCTTCCAATGCAGGAGGTAAGGGTTTGATCCCTGGTCGGGGAGCTAAGATCCCACATGCCTCCCGGCCAAAAAACCAAAACATAAAACAGAAGCAATATTGTAACAAATTCAATAAAGACTTTAGAAATGGTCCACATCAAAAAAGTCTTTTAGAAAAAGCAAACAGGGCTTCCCTGGTGGCGCAGTGGTTGAGAATCTGCCTGCCAATGCAGGGGACACGGGTTCAAGCCCTGGTCTGGGAAGATCCCACATGCCGCGGAACAACTAGGCCCGTGCGCCACAACTGCTGAGCCTGCGCGTCTGGAGTCTGTGCTCCGCAACAAGAGAGGCCGGGATAGTGAAAGGACCACGCACCGCGATGAAGAGTGGCCCCCACTTGCCACAACTATAGAAAGCCCTCGCACAGAAACGAAGACCGAACATAGGCAAAAATAAATAAATAAACAAATGTGGGGTTAAAAAAAAAAAAAAGAAATTACATTTAAAAAACAAACAAACAAAAAACCAAACAAACAAAAACAACTTCATTGTGTCCAAAAACCTCCTTGCAAGAGAAAACTGCAGTGGCATGGGGTGGCCCTCCTGCCTCAGGTGATCCCTGGGACGTGGGACCTGGCGCTGGGCCAACTCTCCAGCCGCAGAGGTGGGGACGTGAAGGGGGAGCCATAGCACTTTTACACTGTGGCCGCTGATGCAGAAGCAGGCGTTCCAGAAAAGCCAACTCTTCATCACACACAGCGTTTGGCAACAGAGCCCCCATTTGAGCCTCATGCGATAAGTACGCCAAAGAAAACATGTTTTTCTTTCATTTGTTGTTTCCCGAAAACTTGCTTTCTCTGTTTTCCCCACGTGATGTGTCCTCGGATTGCTCTCTGGAATCACCCAGAGAGGGTGTCAGCGCACGTGAGGCTCCTTCTCCACCATCTGATAATTCCAGGTGTTACATGCCTGACGTCTCTCACATTCGAGAGGGAAAAACTCCTTCCCTTTTCTCCCAGGGGCCTTTGGGCGACAGGTTATGAGCCAGCAGAATTGGGAGGCTGATTTGAAAATTTAAATGATAGGGAGGGTGGGAGGGAGACGCAAGAGGGAAGAGATATGGGGATATATGTATAGCTGATTCACTTCGTTATAAAGCAGAAACTAACACAACACTGTAAGGCAATTAAAGCATTGGATGTAAAGCAACATCCAATAAAGATGTTAAAAAAAAAAACAAACTCACACTCAGTGAGTCAGATCTGCTCTGTCCTGCCCGCCTCCAGCTCCCCGGGAGCCTCAGAGAGTCTGGTCTTGGTCCCAGACAACCTAACAGAGTGTCCTGCTTATTTTCCTTAAACTTGTAGATTCCATTCATACCTTTAGTAGAAGCAGTGGTAAAAGCTGTCATTTCCTGAGAGCTCGCTATGTACCAAGCCCTGGCTTAGATGCTTTACATGCCTCATTTTATTTAATCCTCACCTCGGTCCTAGAAGCAGGTACAATTACTAACCACACCTTACAGAGAGAAAATGGAGACTCACAGGAGTTAGGTAACTAACTAAATTTCCTGATACTGAGTAGGCAGGAAAGCTGGGATTTGAACCCAGCCAGCGGCCCTCCAGATCTTACACTCGTCAGCACAGTGCCATAATGTCTCCCTAAATGTAAATCACGCTCAGGACTTGAAACTGGTGGGTCTGAGGAGTTCTAGGGTTGGGAAATCCCCTGAGCGGGGCTAGCCCCAGTGCAGATGGAGAGGGTGGCACCCACCTCCACCTAACAGACCCGCTCAGTTTATCTCGGTCAAAATCCCCAGACTTTACTAAGGGCTGTGGCTCCATCCTCCACTTGAAATACAAAAGCTGAAATACAAGGCTGGTTCTGGCAGGGAGCCCACATGAGGCCATTTTCACGCAATCACATGAGAACCCACCATGGTTTCCAGGGTCAGCTCACTTAGCACATCTCTAAGGGACACGGCTAGGAAGGGTCTGGGGCTGCATGGAGGGGCCCCACCAGCTGGGATAACACAGTGGAGGTAACAGTTCCTAGGGGCGAAACAAGCAGCACAGAAAGGCAGTAAGTAGGAGGGGACAGACAGCAAACTCCCTGAAAACATCCCTGCCTACTCTTGGGCCAGCCCTAAAGCCCGCAGTGGACAAGAAAGTGGGCATCGTGGTGAACGTGCAGAAGATGGCCATTTTGGTTAAAGTGACTCAACTGAAAATCTTTGCCAAACCACCACGGATGGCTTCTTGAAAAGCGTAAAGTCCCTTACACCTACACTTAGAGAAAGTAAGTTAACACATAATGACACTTAGTTACTACAGCTCATTTAATCTTTATGAGCACCCTGTGAAGGTGTTTGTTGGTTGGTTTGTTTTGTAACAAATGGGGAAACTGAGGCTCAGGAAGTGACTTGGCCAGGAAAGTACTAAACAGGAGAACCAGACTTTGAACTTGGCTCCGTCTGACTCCACAGTCGCTCTCCCATACCTCCTGCGTAGGTGCCCAATAACCATCTGTGGATGGGCAGACAATTCTCCAAAAACGAATATTCCCACCTCATAATGCTAAACTTTCCACCTTTTAGTTCCTTGGCCCAGATTCCCCAAAGGAGTGCCATGGCAGGAGGAAGGGGGCGGGCGGTGAAATCTAGGAAGAAAGTAGCTTTTCATGACTGAGGGTATTTTATGGCTGTTTCTGGGACTGACATTTAATCGACTAAGGCTCTCTGTAACTGCCTACTTGCAGCTCTGGCTTTCCTGGCCCTGGGGAGAAGTGTTCATTTGTTTCAGAGAATTCTGTCCCTAGAACACTCCAGTCCTAAGTGAAGCTATTACACAAGCCCCATTCATGAAACCCAGGATTAGGAAACTTTCCACTCTGGAGGACAAAAAGATTTTCACACCCTCGGGTATGGCCCGCTCATTGTGAAAAATACAGGGAAGCATCATTAATTTGTACTGTGCTCATTTACAATTGCTGATGATGCTAAAAGTGGATGGAATAGAGTTTAATTCAACATTTACCAAAAAATAGGGCAAGAAAGAAAAGAAGGAAACATTAAGCAAAAGATGAGCTATATATGGCTCTGTGCAGGATGCTACAGGAACAAGTATGAGTAAGATGCTGTCTGTATTCTCAAGGAGTTTACAAGAGTTTACACGTTTCTAAGAAAGTTATAATAGTGTCCATACGCTAGCTTGGGCAGAGTCATAGCTTCTTGCGCTTGGAAGGAATTTGCGAGAGGTCAACTGAGCCATCTATGTTTTCACAACAAATTAAGATTTTACTCATTCAACGTCCAACCATTCATTAGTTGATTTGCAAACTAGTTATTGCATGCTCGCAGTGTGCCAGGCCTGGAGCTAGGCACTGATTGTAGAGATTTTAATAGTTTACATACACAGTCTCATTCATTCAACACTCCCCCTCCCAACGCTACCCTGTGAGACTTGCTCTTATTTCTGCTATGATTCTATTAGTAGTATCTGCACTACCCCCAAGACTTGACTCAGTGCTGGGTGAGGCCAGATAACTCAACCCAACAGGCAACATTAGGCAACTCCTTTTCCTCTTCAACGTCATGTCAGACCCTAAAAGGTAGCTCCACTGATTTTTGCACTAAGGGTCAAATGACAAGGACATGGGACTGCACTCCACCTTTCGGGAAGTGACTCATCTCTGTTTTGTGCGGTTGTGACCCACTGCACTGGAAAGTGTCCCAAACTGGAGATGTGTCTGGGAAATGAGAGGAAACACCTGTGAAGAAAGCCCCCGCCCCTGTGCCCCTAGTACAGGTGGAAGTCTCTAACGCCAAGCCCATTACCACTGCAATGAACTCCATCATCCTCAAGTTCATATCCCGGGTCACAGCGGCAGATGAAAGAGCCATAGGTGTTGACGCAGGTTTGCACGCAGGGGTTCTCAGTTGCACACTCGTTCACATCTGTGGAAAACCAAAGCACATCACTGACCATTCCCACAACAGAACATTTGTACTAACTAGGCAGTAAAATGCACCAGCAACAAAATTACTACCACTAGGAGACCAGATCCACAGGCACCAAGGATCTCCATCTAGGACCAATCAGACGGAGAGCTCAGACCCCAAAGTGTTCACTGAAGAACCAGGGCCTCCATTCATACGTCCCTTCTGGGGTTGCAAGCTGGGAAGGGTGGAAATGGCATGTATACATATCATATACATGTATACACATGTACACGTATACACCTCCTAGGAAGTCCACTCTCCAAGGCTCACCAATGGAAATTTCTAGGCAACATCTGCTCTTTCCCATCACCAATTGAATTCATCTCCAATTAGCTCTTCCCTCACCTCCATTGACTTTGAAGTTTCAGGTAAAGAGGTAAATAATCATGACAATTTAAATAATAACTCTATTCATTATTGCTGTGGACTGAATTGTGTCCCCTCCAAAATTCATATGCTGAAACCCTCACTCCCAAATGTGATGATATTTGGAGATGGGACCTTTAGGAGGTAATTTAGGTTAAATGAACTCATAGGGTGGGGCTCTCATGATGGGATTAGTGCCCTTATAAAAAAGAAGCACCAGAGAGCTTGCTCTTGTTCTTTCTGCCATGTGAGACATAGGGAGAAGGCGGCCACCTACAAGCCAGGAAGAGAAGCCTCACAAGCACCCAACCATGCTGGCACCTTAACCTTGGACTTTCAGCCTCCCCCTCGTGAGAAAATAAATTTCTGTTGTTTAAGCCACCCAGTTTATGGTATTTTGTCATGGCAGCCTGAGCTGACTAAGACAGTTAGACAGAAATAATGTCACTGATTATTACGAAAGGATCTCACACTCACAGGGTACTTACAGCCCTGTTTCAGGACCATCACCCCATGTTACAAGTTCAGTAGAATAAGGAGAAGACCAAAAAGGTGCACAAGGAAACTTTAAGGAGTGATGGAATTATTCATTATCTTGAGGTGGTGATAGTTTCGTGGGGGTATACATAAGTCAAAGTGCATGAAATCATGTACCTTTAATAGTGCAGTTCATTTTACGTTAATTATACATCAACAAAGATGTTTACCTCTGTTTTGAGGTTGAGAGATGTGCCCAAGTCCCCAAGCTAACAAGGGCACAGTTGAAACTGGGACATAAGTCAGGGGTCTTTCCACAATACCCAAGATTCATTCCGCACAGCTCGGAGAAGGGGGAGGGAAGGAGGGAGCCCCTGTGTACAATGGCATCAGTTGACCCGTTCTGAGCTCCCCCGTCCTGCTGCCACGCTCCATAGGGCAATGACCAAAGTTCCAGCTGAGAGAATTTCTATCCCCTTCAAAGTCCAGGTTAACCTCTGGAGACTCTTAACAGAGATTTGAGGGCTTTCAGAGCTAAAAGGTAAGTGGTTTGAGAAGTTTTTCTTAAAGAAGAGGGCAATCCCATGCCCACACAGCTCCTGCTTCCTGGCATCTTTGAAACTTTCAGAGGGGAAAGAAAAAACAGATGGCCATGCATGGAGGGTCCAGTGAGATACCAGTCTCCACTGGTGCCCAATGGGAGTCTAGAGGCTGTCCACCCAGGAGGCCAGGAAAATGTCGTGGTAGCAGGCTGTCGAGTGCAAGTTCAGGCAGGACAGCACTAATGAGCATTAAGGTCTGCAGTCCTCGGCTTCCAGCCGGATGCTGGCCATGCAAGGTGAATGAGCTTACGGCCCACGCTCTCACAGCTCTCAGCTGCTTGCGCTTCTGCCCCCTGGGGCCCTGGCTGTCCTCTCCTGCCAGCCCTGGCACGCACACGTGCCCAAATGCCCTTTGGAGTCCTTTGGGAGAAGACCGCATCCCACTCCGACTTGCTGAACAGGAAAGCTGGATCCTTGGTTCTACACTCATCTCAGAGCTGTGTGACTCTGGCCAAGTTGCTTAACCTTTCTGATCCTCGATTTCCTCATCTGCCCTGCCTCCCTCATAAGGTTATTGTTGGAGTTCAGTGAAATGAACAAACGTGACAATGCTTTGAAGAGGGAGGGCAAAGCACTCTTCCTTGCTTGAGGTGTTAGGAATACAAAAGCTCGCCAGAGTATGTAACATCCTGTGTTGCCGCGGGCCCTGCTGATGCAATATCCCAGTGGCCAAGTGCCCAGTGTCCAGGCCTGGATGCCGTGCCTGCTGCTTAATCCCACTGCTGGACTTGGCACTGTGAGGTATGTTAACTGCTCCTCGTCAAAGGCCGGTCCCTGAAGGACACATGGGCCTTTTGGCTCTTCTGTGCGTGGCTGTTCCTTAGTGGGCGCTGGGGGAAAACCTGGGCTGGCAACTCGAGCATCCAGCCCTGGCACAGAGAAGCCTGCATCTGCTCTAAGCCGCTTATCACAGCAGCAAAGGAGCCAGGCGCCTGCTCCCTGCTCTATCAGCTCCCTCAACCTCCCAGCCCAGGCTCTGCTCTCAAAAGAAAATGAGTTCTCCTGGCGAGAGGAACACAGTCGAGACTTCTTGGAACAAGCATCAGAACCAACTTTGGAAGAGAGACTTAGAAAGAATCCAGGATCCAACTCTTTAACGCTGATGCCTTCCTGTTTACCCAATGATTTAGATACGATTAAACTAATGGAGACATAATATCCTCCAAATAGCTGGCCAGGAGCCTGCCAGCCAGACCTCGAATGGTGTGACAAGGAAATGGATCCTGCAAAACCTGGTGACAGGCTCCAAACAAAGACCTCATTCTGAGTCTCCGGCGCTGCCTCCACCCTGGATGGGGCAGCTGCCAGGGCCTGGAGGCCTGGGCAGCGGGCTGGGGGTGGGGAGTTTGAGGCCAGGCAGGACTTGCACTAATTCTTGGGTCTTAAGTCCCCCACTCACTTCCTGAGCAGAAGAAGCCTTCAGATGGAGGCAATAGGCCTGGAACTTGTTTTTCTTATCAGTATTTGAAGCGATCATGTGAAAGTCAGAAAATGCCTTTGTTTCTTTCATTCTGTTACTGCGGGGAATGCTGGGTTGTAGGGGAAGTGACCACCACCTCCGGACGCTCTGCTAAATAACAGGCCCTCCTAACACGGGTGAGGGGAAACTGTACGGAGAGGCATCAAAGTCGCCCGTGAAAACCCCGCATAGAGCGTACCTGAATATTTCACAATTCATCCAGAATCAGAAGCCCTCTTTCCTCATCTCTCTTTGGGCCTCAGGAATTGAACTCAGGCTATAGGACAGGTGAGAACATTTCAGGTTGGCCAAAAAAGCTGGCAAGGCTACTTGTGGATAGCAGATACATAGAGAGAAGCAAATCCATGAAATCATAAGCTCCCAGCTGGTGGATGACTGTGGTTCTAATTTCAGCAGTACTCAGAGGACATTCTGACATGTTTCACATAACCTCAGTTAGGATCTCAGGTTTCCGTAAACAATGGGATGGGCAGGCAGTGACTATGAGTGGAAATACACTTTAACAGCAGTGTTTCCCACCAACATAAGCTGTCAGACTCTGAAGAAGACACAGCATCTAGGGTTTCACACTGTGTTCGAGTGGTCATTCACATCACATACCTTGGCAAGACCTTCCATCCTCGTTGAGGGTGAAACCAGGGTTGCACGTACAGGAATAAGATCCAGGAACATTCGCACACAGCTGCTGGCAGTAGCCGTAGCGACATTCATCAATGTCTGGAAACAGAATTGCAAGCAAGGTAAGATATGTTTTCTTCTCAATCACCGGTGCCACCCCAGCATCATTACTGCCTGTCTCTTCTGGATCAGCATCACAAAGGGAAGCACAGCGGAACTAACACAACAACAGCACCTACGAAGTGTCAGGGATGGTGACACCCTCTGGATTCCGGGCTCAATCTCTCTACCATCCTCCCTGACCCATCTCAGTGCTATGAACACCTGAACCTATATTGAAAGTTGTAGAAGAAATTTCTGCTTAGAGTGGAACATTGGTCAAGATGGCCTCTAAGATTTTAAGCAAATCTAAGATTTAACGCTAAGGTTTATCCAACACCAAGAGTCACCCTAAGATCCTACTTAAACGTGTCATTGCCCTGGAAAGGGACAAGTTGGCTTAAAGTGTAAGGGGTATCCATAGCCTGGCTCCTGTAGGCTCTTTGCCAGCTCCACTAATGATGAATATGTCCAGCTGTCAGGAACAAGAGTGAGTGTAGGCCAGGTCAAGCTGGGTAGCACTGTGGTCTTGAGACCCATGAATCCAGGAACACAGGATGCCGGAGTTGGCCTTGGATCTCCTCCTTGTAGCGGAGTGGACATAAAACTCTGGATAAACACACCTCTTGCAAGCCATGATTGGCCTTTCCTGAGCAAGCAGCTATGTGGGTGAATGGTTCCTTTTAGCAGAGCCAGGCTGACATGTACCAGTCAACAGGGAGGCTGACGTCATTGGGAAAGCACTTCTTAATACCCCAAGCTGATGGGCTGATGGGCTGACAGCTGGAGAATTCACTCCTGCAGGATAGGGTGTTTCGAATGAAGCCTCCAGGTGGGGACCGAGTCTCACCTGACTATAGCTATAACTGGTCCTTATTTCATCCTCACCTCCCCCTAAACCTTCCCCCTCTGGTACACCACTTCCTTTGGAACCAGGGTCCACCAAGGGCTCCGAAGGCCAGCTCAGAACTTGTCTCTGTGCCTGGTTTCTACCACCTACTGCCAAAAAGGACCCCATCTCCACCTTACTCATTGTTCAGCCCTCCTCAGGAACCATGCCCTGCCCTTGTCATTCTGCTTCATCTCTGAGTCACAGCTACTTCTAACCTGGCTCACCCCACTGCCCACCAAGTGCCATGCAGCTCCTGCTTATAAAGCACATTGACTTGTGCAGTTGCTGATCCTGACCTCCTACGTGGGTGCAGTTGGGCACGTCCCCAAGCCAGGGAGGCAGCAGGGGGAAAAGAGGGCATCTTCTGCCTAGGGGTACCTTGGAAGAAAGGCGATTCCCAGCCCCTTATTTTTCTACAAAAGCAATGCCTCCAGAGTCGCACAGAGGGTGTGGTGGACGCCTATGGAATTTGCATTTTGAAAGAGAAAGAAGAGTTTGGCTGAGAGAAGGCACGAGTTTAGCCCATACTGAGGAAAGGTCTTCACTTTGGATGTAAAGTGTAATCAGGCCATGCATGCGGCACCACGTCAGGCCTCCAGGAGCATCCCTCCCAAAGCTTCACGCTGTGTGGAAGAGAACAACCCCCCCACCCCGGTAGAGGAATGTCCCAATTACTGCCCCCACTCAGATGGGGAGAGGTTTCCTGGCCCCAAGGTCTCTGTAATCTGGCCTGTATGTCCTGGTCACCTGGTTCTCTCTAGCACCTTCTTGTGGTGGAAAAAACTGTACTGAGAAACAGGAGACAGATTTTAGACCAACTCACTCTAAACTTTGTCCAACACGTTGCTCTTCTTTGAGTCTCAGTTTCCAGCTCTATAGAAGTTGGATGACATAACATCTAACACCCCTTCCAGCTCTGAAATTCTACATACTGACTTCCCATACAAATAACTCACACGGGTCTGCTTATGTTCAAGTCAGTGGCATCAAATTTTCCATAATGCTGAGGTTGGTTAAAATGCAAAGCAATCATCATATTTACACATGCCCATGAGCAGCCAGCTCTTTGGTGCCTGGAAAGGGGAACCGAGTCAAGCCTAGGCTGGCTTGTCAGACCCCAGAATGCTTTGCACAGGGCTCTAGAGGAGACCTCAGCTCAGTCTCAATCAAGAAAGACCTGGAAAGAAGAACCTTGCTGTTTGTTTGTTTCCATGATGTTGTTTGGATTTGTTTCTCAGCTCCTCGAGGACTGACTTCTGGGAGACAGAATAGTGTCGTAGAGGATTTAAACTAGTAGGGCTTTTCCAAGAAAACAGCAAAGAAATCTCACCCTACAAAGAGAAACTGAAGTGACAGCCAGAGATTGCTATGAATTCATTCACTTGGCTAAACCAAAAACTAGAGGAGAAGAAAGGAAAACAGCCCTCCAGTAAAAATAAACAGAGAGATCATATAGCTGATGCCAACCGCAAGGGACAAAATTCGCAATTGGCGCTGACTGACTCCTTAAAAAAAGACCACAGCTAGTGGGGTGGGTGAGGGGTAGGGGCTGTGATGGGGTATTAGGAGGAGATGATATTAGACCAGAATCCACTGATCCACATTTGAGACTTGGGACATTTCTGTGACTAAGCGAGAATTCCCTTCTCTTGGTATGATTTCTAATTGGGACAGAACAACCCTCACCTCTATCACTTCCTGCCTTGGTTATCAACTTCCTAAAGGCAGAAAGAAGGTCTAGGTAGAATCAAACGTGAACCCTTAAAAAGTACATTCAAAAACTCTGATGACGACACGCAGTGATGCGGTGATGGTGGCAACTGATTTTAAAGGGTGGGACTATGCGTGAGCTTGAGAGCCTTCCGCCTCCCCCACCCCCAAAGAAAAGCCCGCTGCCCTTAGACCACCAGCCATGCCCACATTTCACTATACCCGACACAAGCATTAACTCTCAAGAGTTTCTGTGTAGCCCACAGAGCTGTTACCTAAGCACTGGCCTTCGAGCAGCCAATAGCCGTCAGTGCAGGAGCAGGTATACCCTCCTTCTGTGTTGATGCAAATCTGGGTCGGGTTGCACTGATGGGAATCCGTTGCACACTCGTCCACATCTGTAACACAGACATATTCCAAAGAATGTCACTTACATGTTTAAAGCCCTGCAGCCACTAGAGGTGCCAGCTGCTTACTTGTCTGGCTGGGAAGCAGTTGATAATGTCCCTGGGTTATATCTAAGGAGACGGAAGCACCTCCCTAACAGGTACCACTAGGAGACCCTGACCTTTTCGGAGGGGGCAGAGCTAATCTGCTCCCTGGAAATCCACAAGGGAAATGGCCAAAAAGAGAACACACATCCTTAAGCACTTTTCTGCCATCCTAGCCCATCATTCTCTGAAAGCAAGTTCAACCATTACTTGGTTTAGAAACGCATTTTGTATTAGGCTTACCCATTCACATATTAAACCGGTCTGTTGTGTACCTGCTGTGTGCACAGAGCTATGATAAACACCACTGAGAACATAACAGAAAAAGAAACGTCCCTCGCCAGCGGAATCTTGTAGTCAAGTCACTTGATTGCATCCATGCCCCAAAATCTTTCAACGTAGAGCTCCTGTTCCTTCATGAAGCTTCCCAGAGCCCTCCAGTCTTCCTTCCACGCCAGAGCTCCGAGGGCTGATCTCTTGCTGCCCTCTGCTTACATTGGGTTTCTCCAAGCTGCTGCGTCCCCATCTGTCTGCCAGTGTGCAGGTACTTATGTCCAAGCCAGTCGGTCCCGTTTCCTTAACTGGGAGCTCAGAGCACAGAGACCAAGTTGTTTACATGGCCACATTTCTCATCTGTTGTACACAGCAGTCAGAACTGTTTCACCTGAAACGAATCCTTCTTCCCTTTCTCCCCACACTGCACTCTAGAGTGCTCAACCCTATAAGCGGTCCTCCTGACACCACGCTCTTACTTTGACCTAAAGGACAAGACCCCCTAGACCTTTGGCTACGAAGGGATTCACCCAGGGCCCTGGATCCGCCTGGCCAGGCCCCACCTCTCCTCATCACTCCTGCCCTCACCTGCCTGCACTTTAGGGCTCCTGCCTTTTGCCCCCTCCTCACTACAGGCAGGGTTTGCTCATCTACCCCTTCTCCCCGCCTCTCCAGAACGGACCATCGGAAATAACTTTAAAACTGCACTTCACAGAGCCTGCGCAGTGTGCCCGGCTCCTCATTTTTTCTCACAATCGCTCCATGCGGTGAGCTGGTGACCCCCACTTACAGATGGGAAAACGGTGCTGAACATGCTGGATCACCAAGGCCAGAGCCAAGTCCAGGCTTCCCCACCTGCCTGCCTCCCAATCCCCTCTGTGCAGGAGTGACAGAGGTCACACTGCGTGGCCCAGGCAGGTCAAGCAGAGGAGAGAGGGCTGAGCTTTTGCTACCTTTTCCTGCCCCACCTGGAAAATTGTCTGCCTCTTGACCTCACAGATGGCAGACTGTGGTGGGGCTGGGGGGCACCTAGGATTCCAAAGTGTAAGCTCCTTGGGTAGCACAGGTGTGCACTCGGGAAGCAAGCACAGCTGGTCCAGTGAAACGTTCAGCCAGGTAAGCGATGGTCTCCAGGCTCCAACCGACACCACCACAATCCACCACCATCTGCATCACTGGTCAACACCAATGACACTGGTCCGTTCCCATCCCACCCTCAATGACCAGGTGTCTGGGCATCGTGTGGAACCAGGCTCCAGCCCGCGAAACATGGACCACCTCCAAGAACCCGCTTCCAGGGTGGCAGCAGCTCCACCCTGACACGTGACGACGTGCAGCCTCGGTGGCAAAGACCCGCCGCCGTTCTCAGCTGCAAGAGCTCCTGCCTTTGCCCTGGGCCTCGCTTCCAGCCCCAGGTCTGCCCACCCAGCAAAGCCTCCCAGGGGAACCGGCCAATAATGCTCGGCCAGCAGCCGCTCCTACTCAAATCCGTATCGAAGCCTGTGATAATAAACAACACCACTATTGGCCAGCACATATTTACATTTTTTCAGTGGGAAGTGATAGATGGCAATTGTACCCTGGGAACAACATTGCCTTAGGAATTTGTGCTCTTTTTCCTGCTTCAAGTGGAACGCAGGGTGAGGGAGACTTAAGGGGCAACAGAGCTGTTAGAGAGACTTGGTGATAGCAAGTTCCCAAGGCTCTGTGCTTCTGTAAACTGGGTGCACACAACGTGCCCCCAAAGCCCTGCACAGAGGAACCAAACGCTCAGGAGGGGACTAGACTGGGCTCAGAAGGGCACGTGAGGTCTAAATGTGTTTGCACACATAGGCACGTGCAAAATATTCAAATCCAGAAACAAAATCTCTAAAGTTTCAAAAAACAGCAACAAAACTCCACCACTTTTACTGCGTTAAAGAATTAACTCAGTTATACCACATTTCTGTTGATGTACATTCAAAAAACTCCTTGAATTGATTGATCGAATGGGTTGAATCAATCAACTGACACTGGATTGTCAACATAAATATATTTTGAGAACTCAATAAGTTTGGAGTCTTTGGTGGATGTATGTCCCATCTTTATAGCCTCAAAACATACCTGGGGCTTCCCTGGTGGCACAGTCGTTAAGAATCCGCCTGCCAATGCAGGGGACACGAGTTCAAGCCCTGGTCTGGGAAGATCCCACATGCCGTGGAGCAGCTAAGCCCACGAGCCACAACTACTGAGCCTGTGCTCTAGAGACCGTGAGCCGCAACTACTGAAGCCCGCGTGCCACAACTACTGAAGTCCGCGCGCCTAGAGCCCATGCTCTGCAACGAGAAGTCACTGCAATGAGAAGCCCACGCACCGCAACGAAGAGTAGTCCCTGCTCGCCACAACTAGAGAAAGCCCACGCGCAGCAACAAAGACCCAACACAGACAAAAATTAAAAATTAAAAACAAACCTGGTTTAACCTGGGTCCATAGTAAATGTTTAATAACTATTTGGTGAATGAATGAATGAATGAATGAACACATGGGCAACAAACTTTAAGGCCTCTGAGCCCCCAGACAAGCTTTTCCCAGCCAACTTGCTGACAAGTGCCTGGACTTTGAAAACCACCACCCCAAAGAAAACCTCCATCAGCTTGCACACCTGTGGGGCTGAAACTGGGGAAGTTCATGCTGTGGGTTCCACACGAGGCTAAAAGACTCATCACACATTCCAGCTCACAGCTAAACTGCTTACATTAAATACATTTGACTTAAATAACAGAAGGAAAAGTACGTCGAACACTCCAAGGACATTCTTTGGCAAAGGGGCCTTTTCTGCATCAGTGGAAAAGTACAAGTTACGGCAACCTGAGTAAGTGTCATTATCCTTGGACGCAAACCATGCCTGTTACTCCTTTCCTTTTCTGTGGGATGCTTAGGAAACGTCCCTTAAGAGAAAAGAATGCTGGGTTCATTCAATCATTCATGTACTCATTCACTTATTAATAGAGTATGTTCTACTGTGTGTGTGTGTGTGTGTGTGTGTCCTCCTAAATTTCTAGGCCACTGGGAGAGCTGGTGTCGAGTGCAGTCCCTCTAGCTGTATGGTTCGCGGCAGCAGAGGGTCCCTCCAGGGGGCTGTGGCCCTGGGCAGCTGCCTGGGCCCTTCGAGGATTCCAGCACAGCAGCCATGGCTCATCTCTCCCCAGCTGGGACAACATCCCCCCACCGTCCAGGTGACCAGCACCCTGGCAACTGAAGGAAAGTGCTCACTGACATCTCCAAAACCAGATCAAAGCCCAGCACTGTGCCTACCCAGGAAAAAATCATCCTCCATGTTGAGCAGCACAGCTCTGCTGCCCCACGCAGCTCTGAGCTGTTACCCCTTCCTTCAGACATCCCCAGGGTGGCCTTCAATTACACTCTCAGTCTCAAACAACAACTGCTCACGTAGGAAAGTCCTCAAAGCAGTCAACCTCATTTCCTTGACGCCCTTCCAGAAGGCAGAAGTGAGCTCCCGGCCTTGGGACAGCAGCCTGCACGGCAGGGATATTCATTTAGGATGTCATACCGATAGCTGTGTCCCATGTCCCCAGCAGGTGTGCTAAGGCAGTGTGAGTGAAGAACAGCCTTCCAGTCCAGTCAAGATCTCACAGAGGTGCCAGGTGGAGGAACTGGGTTCAGACTTCAGAATACACCTGCCCAACAAACTGGAACAACAAAAGGAACAGAATCTTCCAGGCTGAGACCTTAATAGACATTTCTCCAAAGAAGACATACCGATGGCCAGTAGGCACATGAAAAGATGCTCAACATCACTAATTATTAGAGAAATGCAAATCAAAACTACAATATGGTACCACCTCACAGGGATCAGAATGGCCATCATTAAAAAGTCTATAAATAACAAATGCTGGAGAGGGTGTGGAGAAAAGGGAACCCTCCTGCACTGTTGATGGCAAGGTAAGTTGGTGCAGCCACTATGGAGAACAGTGGATGTTCCTCAGAAAACTAAAAATAGAATTAGCATATGACCCAGCAATCCCACTCCTGGGCATATACCCAGACCAAACTATAATTCAAAAAGACACATGCACCCCTATGTTCATAGCAGCACTATTCACAATAGCTAAAACATGGAAACAACCTAAATGTCCATCGACAGATGAATGGGTGTAGATGTGGTACACGTATACAATGGAATACTACTCAGCCATAAAAAAGAATGAAATAATGCCATTTGCAGCAACATGGATGCAACTACAGATTATCATACTAAGTGAAGTCAGAAAGAGAAAGACAAATACCATATGGTATCACTTATATGTGAAATCTAAACTATGGCACTAATGAACCTATCTACAAAACAGAAACAGACTCACAGACATAGAGAACAGACTTGTGGTTGCCAAAGGGAAGGGGGGTGGGGGAGGGAAGGACCAGGAGTGTGGGGTTAGCAGATGCAGACTAGTATATATGGGATGGATAAACAACAAGGTCCTACTGCATAGCACTGGGAACTACATTCAATATCCTGTGATAAACCATAATGGAAAAGAAAATTTTAAAAAAGGAATGTCTATATGTGTGTAACTGGGCCACTTTGCTGTACAGCAGAGATGGACACAACATTGTAAATCAACTACAGTAAAAAAAATAAAATTAGAACCTTTAAAAAATTTTTTAAATTTTATTTATTTTTTTATACAGCAGGTTCTTCTTAGTTATCTATTTTATACATATTAGTGTATACATGTCCATCCCAATCTCCCAATTCATACCACCACCACCACCACTCCCCCCACCCCTACTGCCACTTTCCAGGCTGACTTAAGGGACAGCATGAGAAAAGGCCACAGCCTACAAATCTGCTAGAAGGAGTTCTGTGATGGAGGCAAGTGGTGATTGGCAGGTCTCCCCTCTCTCTTATCAGACGGAGTTCTCACAGGGCATCGTGACTAGCATGCTATTGGTTTATGCCTATTATATGTCCTTCCTTGGGAGTGGGTTAGTTCTCAGCATACAACCCATTTTTCTGTCCCCCGTAAAACTAATGGTTCCAAGTATGATCTTAGGGTTATCTCACGGGTTGTTGCATAAAAATCTCTACTGGCAGGTATAATGGGCAACATACTGCTATAAATATGCATGAATATGTTTGAATACAAATAATATGCATATGTATGCTAGCTACTTGTCATATTTGAATGTACATATTATATACCTACACGCATTTACGTTTCAGCATTCCTAAAAGTTCAAGGGAAAATAGTTAAACTGTTTTCATAACACAAATTCTCATTGAAATAAATATCCTTTAAAAATGGTAAAACAAAGCAAAACAAAACAAAAACTAATGGTTCCCCCATGCCCACAGGGAGAACATTTCCTAAGCCATTCTGCCAGCACTAAAGCTTAAGAGAAAAAAAGACCAAAGGGCTGCGACTTCCCCAGAAAGGGCTACTGGGTAAAAAAAGTAAGAACTTAGAGAGGCAGGCAGAGCTGGGTGTGAATCCAGGCTCCTGCACTTAGTAACAGAATATTACTGACAAGTTGATTGATCTCAGGGACGCTCAGATGCTCTGCAAAATAGAGCTGCAGCAGCCTGCCTCCTAGGCTGCCTTGAGAGTTCACAAATCAGCATGTTCGCAGGTCCCATCACCATTGCCTGGCGCACAGGAGGTGCCCAGGAAATTATAGTTCCCTTCCCCAGTGAGGTGCTGTTTCTAACAGCCGAGAAAGATAGGGGAAGCTTGGTTTCTGCCTGCTGCAGGCTTTGTCCTGGGATTCAGACACCATGATGACGGCACTCAGTGGGCTGTGAGACATGGTTAGTTCTACGGTTCCAACACAGTTAGAGCCTTCTCCCCCACAGAGCCCCGGACACGTGACCGGAGATTGAGACAAGAGGTGAAAAGAGGAGAGTACATTCCTTTGTGGGGTCTCAGGCTCCACCTACGCCCTTTGGCATCTATAAATCCAGCTATGATTCTTTAATTGTAGACATCCGAAAGCCTAAGTGTACGTGTGTCTTCCTGAATTCCACAGCCAAACGCGATCAACCTTAACACCAGGATTCTTCCCTCCTCCTGTATCTTCTCTTCTCCAATACTGTCGATAAGGTAGGGCTGACTTTGTGAGCCTGTGTACACACCCTCGGCTGAATGTCTCCGTTCTTGAGTGAGGACGGCCATCAGCCAAAGGGAAATATTCTCATTGGGTGACACGGGGAGAAACTGTCGAAAAACGTTCGGAAGACTGCACCTATCCAAAGTCCTCCGCAAGTCCTTTTATGGACACGGCGGAATCACTTCCTTGGTAGTAAATTTTTACCCAGTGAAACAACATGTTTTCCCAGCCCGTTTTTGTTCCTTCCTCGCTCAAGCTAATGGGGCTTGATAAGAAAGAAGAAAATAACAAGGCACATTCCAACGCCTCCAATTGAAGCCAGTTTTAGGCCTGCTGCTGGGCTGGATGGGGGCCAATTTTCATCAAGACGACCTCAGTGAAGGCTGGAAGCTACACAGACAGGACAGACTTCCCAAACACCTGCTTAATTAAAGAGCTCAGCATTTGAGGACTTGTTTGTTGAATTCCCAGGACATCTGCATTCCATGTGTCTTATAGGTCCTGGGCAGTCATTAGGAGCCAGATTTTTCTGTGTTTACAGCATTTTTCCCAATCCTTGATATCAAGCTTAGAATACAAAGCTTGCTCATTTTGTGCCTCTAATTAGGCAACAAATATGTGATCCATTTTCCAAACAACTAAAAATCCTCTCCTTCTGGATGAAACCAGCTGGACTGTAGCTTCCAACCTCTGCATGGGTTCTATTTTTCTATCCATAAAGCAAGTACTTGCAGGAGAGCTCTGAAAGGCCCTTCTAGCCGTGCCTTCTACAGAAACAAAGTATGAAGCTAATGGGGGTCACATTGTTCGGTTCTTGAGTAATTATTTTCATCCGGAGCGCTTGGTAAACATCAGCTGACTTTAGCTGATTTCAAACTGGGCAGGGAATTGGCTAAGCTCATTCAACTTTTTTTTTTTTTAAAGCTTTTTGCTCATTCAACTTTTGACAACGTATGAATTGTTACTGCAGTTCCAGGGGTGGGGGGAGCGAGGGGTTAGTGACATATGTGTTCCTTCTTGAGCATCATATCGTCCTGAGAGTAAGGGGACAAGGCTGCTTATTTCATTGCGGAGCACAGGCTCTGGACGCGCAGGCTCAGTGGCCATGGCTCACGGGCCCAGCTGCTGCGCGGCATGTGGGATCCTCCCGGACCGGGGCACGAACCCGTGTCCCGAACCCGTGTCCCCTGCATCGGCAGGAGGACTCTCAACCACTGCACCACCAGGGAAGCCCGACATGGTATTTTTTAAAAGGGCATGAGGCTTTAGCCATTATTGTGATTATAAACCAGACAAACATGGAGCTCAAACTAGATTGTCACTTACCAAAAGTCCTGCCGTTTGCCCATCAACAGAGAAGGATTTTTGAAACTATACAAGTCAGTGGTTCCCAAACCTAGCTACACAAGAGAATCACTGGGCTGAATCAGAAAGTCTAGGGTGGAGGCTTGGAAAGCTGTTTAAAGTTACCTAAATGATTCCAATGTAAAACCATATCTGGAACTTGCTGTGCCAGACCAGTACTTCTTAAACTTTAATGTGCATATGAATCAGTGGGGATCTTGTTGAAATGAAAACTAATTTGGTCAGTTCTGCATTTCTAAGTCCCAAGTCTGCTGGCCCAGGAACCACACTTCGAGAGGCAAGGTGCTAGATTATTGTGGGCGATGTTTGGTTCTGTATCCTTGCAACGTACTCAGAGTTTAAGAAGCTGTTCAGGAGAGTCTAGGAGGGAATTAAGTGTTCAAAAATCAAGCCGGCAATCCCTAACCAGATTATTCTCTAAGATCAAACCTGCTGGTTACAATAGTATTGTGATTTTTAGAGTCTTATTCAAGACGTTCTCAGCACAGCCTAAACCACAGTCTAAAAAATGCTTTCCTGGGGCCACAGACTCAGCCATTACTCACGTCCACCTGCAGTGGCTGGGCCCAGAGCACTGTGTACCTTCAGAAGGTTCTCTTCCTTTCAGTTTGCTGGTGGTGTTTTGATTGCCTAAGAGTTAACTCAGTTCCCTGAATCTTAACTAAGTTCTTGGCAATACTGGCCCCCAAAGTGATGACAAAAAGTGCAAAAGATTCCAATTAGGAGCAAAGACAACGTTTTTCCTTCAATACAGACCATCCCTTGTTCAGGAACGCAGTCTATAAATACTATAGCTCTTAAATCACGTCATCTCCACCACACCTCCCCGTAGGCTCTGGCTCCCCATTCCCTCTGAGCATATTCCTCCCCCATACCCTTCTCTCCTGATGCTGTCACAGTTCACGGTGTCACCGTTGTCCTGAACCTGGGGCTAGAAAGCTCAGCCATCCTTAAGTCCTTCCCCCCAGACCCAACTCTCACACAATTCACCTCCTGGAAATTTTGCAAATTCTTTCTTTCCATTCCTTACCCCCCAATATTCCAAGGCCTTGCTGTCTTTTCTCTAAACGGTTGGAATAACTCTGTACTAGTCTGCCGGCCTCCAGCCTCTCCCGCTGGAAGCAAGTGAAACACAACCTCCAGAATGATCCAAGACATGGAAACGATCATGGGGCCCCACTGCTCAACACTTCACTCCCCTCCTTAGAAACCACACAGCTTTCTTTTTACACCTCGGCAACAGAGCACGTCAAGCCTACTTTTATACTCACACATGTGCTAATTAAACACATCTGGTTTTATAGCATTTCACACTGTATGACAGAATTAGCTGTGCAGGGCTCCATCTCCCTCCACCAAACTGCGAGTTCCCGGAAAACGAGAAATGGGTCTCATTCACATTTGAGTCCTAAGCACCTAACATAGCGCCTGGTGTGATGGAGAGCATGGACGTGAATGATACTGGAAATGAAGATACTTTGTCCTTGGACTTTTCTGAAGGCAAGAGGGGGAAGTCAGTTACACCACAGGATAGGAGAGGAAGCCAGTTGGGCCAACCACCTCTTCGGTGGCCCCATGTCTCACGCCATGGGATGGAGGATATCTGGGAACAGTGCCTGCCCAGCAGAGCCCCAGGCCCCCACCTCTAGTGACCGGGGCCTCATCCCTGTCCCGGTCTTTGCCCAGGGTTAATTTGAGAGTGTCCTCAACCTCCAGAGGCTTTGACACGCCATGTGCTTGGCCTGATGGAGTGAGTTATGTTTCCTCCTTCCTCATAAAGAGCCGTACAACTCAGACGAGGAAGAAGTTTATTCTCAACAATCACAGGAGGGAGGAACATCAGAGGAAAGAAAAGACACACCTTTTCCTGGCCTGAAAATGGGCACCAGCAGGACCCCTTAGGGCACAACCAGACCAATCCATTTTGCAGGCTCAGGACCAAACCCTTGGCCTGGTGCAGGCTGTGAGATTACCAGGGTATGCAAATTCACCCCAAGGAATCAATCAGCCTGTCGTCAGCAGCAAACACTCCCTGCCAGTCCCTCTCAGAGCACGAGAATGGAATCTGCACGTGTTCTCCTCCCCACGCCGGGGTCAGAGACTCTGCTACCACTTCTGACTCCATCACTAACTAACCAGGGCAATCATGTATATGTCATTGGCCTGCATTTGCTTCCCTGCCTCTGAAATGGGGCCACCATCACCTGCCCTCCTAGGACTTGCAGGCTAGTGGGGAAGGCAGGCGGTGAACAGAAACCAGTGTGGAGAGCACTGCAGAGGGCTATGGGAACACATAACAGCGAGTGTCCCACACCTGGGAGGTGAGGCCAGGTCTTGACCACGGACAGTGACATAGGGGAACACTTCACATACACCCATTCCTGGAACCCTAGGACAAGGGTGGGGAGTGACAGATGGCTCTTTCAACATAACAAGTTACAAGCAGCAGGCAAGCAGGTGATTAAGAATATAAATATTTCGAGAGAACTTCAAGGTGGCGGAGGAATAAGACATGGAGATCACCTTCCTCCCCACAAATACATCAGAAATACATCTACATGTGGAGCAACTCCTACAGAACACCTACTGAACGCTGGCAGAAGACCTCAGACTTCCCAAAAGGCAAGAAACTCCCCACATACCTGGGTAGGGAAAAGAAAAAAGAAAAAACAGAGACAAAAGAATGGGGACGGGACCTGCCCCAGTGGGAGGGAGCTGTAAAGGAGGAAAGGTTTCCACACATGAGGAAGCCCCTTCACTGGCGGAGACAGGGGAGGGGTGGGAAGTGGGGAAGCTTTAGAGCCGCGGAGGAGAGCGCAGCCACGGGAGTGCGGAGGGAAAAGTGGAGAGATTCCCGCACAGAGGATCGGTGCCGACCTGCACTCACCAGCCCAAGAGGCTTGTCTGCTCACCCGCTGGGGCGGGCGGGGGCTGGGAGCCAAGGCTTGGGTTTCGGAGGTCAGATCCTAGGGAGAGGACTGGGGTTGGCGGCGTGAACACAGCCTGAAGGGGTTAGTGCGCCACAGTTACCTGGGAGGGAGTCTGGGAAAAAGTCTGGAGCTGCCGAAGAGACAAGAGACCATTTCTTCAGAGTGCACGAGGAGAGGGGATTCAGAGCACCGCCTAAACGAGCTCCAGAGACGGGCACAAGCCGCGGCTATCTGCGCGGACGGGCATGAGATGCTAAAGCTGCTGCTGCCGCCACCAGGAAGCCTGTGTGCGAGCACAGGTCACTGTCCACACCTCCCCTCCCAGGAGGCTGTGCAGCCCACCACTGCCAGGGTCCCGGGATCCAGGGACAACTTCCCCGGGAGAACGCACGGCACACCTCAGACTGGTGCAATGTCCCACCCGCGTCTGCCGCCGCAGGCTCGCCCTGCATCCGTACCCCTCCCTCCCCCCGGCCTGAGTGAGCCAGAGCCCCCGAATCAGTGGCTCCTTTAACTCCGTCCTGTCTGAGCCGGAACAGATGCCCTCAGGCAACCTACACGCAGCTGAACCCCAGGAGCTGTGTGAAAAAAGAAGACAACGGGAAATCTCTCCCAGCAGCCTCAGGACCAGCAGATTAAATCTCCATAGTCAACTTGATGTACCCTGCATCTGTGGAATACATGAATAGACAACGAATCATCCCAAATGGAGGAGGTGCCCTTTGGGAGCAACTGTAGACTTGGGGTTTGCTTTCTGCATCTAATTTGTTTCTGGTTTTATGTTTATTTTAGTTTAGTATTTAGAGTTTATTATCATTGGTAGATTTGTTTATTGATTTGGTTGCTCTCTTCATTTTATGTATAGATATATATATATTTTTTCCTTCTCTTTTTGTGAGTGCGTATGTGTATGCTTCTTTGTGTGAAGCTGTATAGCTATGCTTTACCAGTTTTCCTAGGGTTCTGTCTGTCCGTTTTTTTATTTGTTTTTGTTTTTAGTATAGTTTTTACCACTTGTTATCATCAGTGGATTTGTTTTTTGGTTTGGTTGCTCTCCTTTCTTTTTTTATTTTTCTTTTTTAAATTACTTCTTAATTATTTTTATTTTTAATAGTTTTGAATATTTTATTTTAATAACTGCATTTTATTTATTAATTTTTTCCTTCTTTCTTTCTTTTATTCTCCCTTTTCTTCTGAGCCGTGTGGTGGGCAGAGCCTTGGTGATCTGGCTGGGTGTCAGGCCTGTGCCTCTGAGGTGGGAGAGCCAAGTTCAGGACATTGGTCCACCAGAGACCTCCCAGCTCCATGTAATATCAAACAGCAAAAGCTATCTCAGAGATCTCTGTCTAAATGCTAAGACCCATCTCCACTCAATGACCAGCAAGCTGTAGTGCTAGACACCCTATGCCAAACAAGTAGCAAGAGAGAAACACAGCCCCACCCATTAGCAGAGAAGCTGCCTAAAATCATAATTAGGTCACACACACCCCAAACACACCACTGGACATGGTCCTGCCTACCAGAAAGACAAGATCCAGCCTCATCCACCAGAATACAGGCACCAGCCCCCTCCACCAGGAAGCCTACACAACCCACTGAACCAACCTTACCCACTGGGGGAAGACACCAAAAACAATGGGAACTACAAACATACAGCCTGCAAAAAGGAGATTCCAAACACAGTAAGTTAAGCAAAATGAGAAGACAGAGAAATACACAGCAGATGAAGGAGCAAGGTAAAACCCCACCAGACCAAACAAATGAAGAGGAAATGGGCAGTCTACATGAAAAATAACACAGAGTAATGATAGTCAAGATGAATCAAAATCTTGGAAATAGAATGGAGAAAACACAAGAAATGTTTAACAAGGACCTAGAAGAATTAAAGAGCAAACAATGATGAACAACACAATAAATGAAATTTAAAATTCTCTAGAAGAAATCAATAGCAGAATAACGGAGGCAGAAGAATGGATAAGTGACCTGGAAGATAAAATAGTGGAAATAACTACCACAGAGCAGATTAAAGAAAAAAGAATGAAAAGAATTGAGGACAGTCTTAGAGACCTCTGGGACAACATTAAATGCACCAAAATTCGAATTATAGGGGTCAGAGAAGAAGAAGAGAAGAAGAAAGGGACTGAGAAAATATTTGAAGAGATTATAGTTGAAAATTTCCCTAATATGGGAAACAAAATAGCTAATCAAGTCCAGGAAGCACAGAGAGTCCCATACAGCATAAATCCAAGGAGAAACATGCCAAGACACATATTAATCAAACTATCAAAAATTAAATACAAAGAAAAAATATTAAAAGCACTAAGGGAAAAACAACAAATAGCATACAAGGGAATTCCCACAAGGTTAACAATTGATCTCTCAGCAAAAACTCTGCAAGCCAGAAGGGAGTGGCAGGAAATATTTAACGTGATGAAAGGGAAAAACCTACAACCAAGATTACTCTACCCAGCAAGGATCTCATTCAGATTCAACAGAGAAATTAAAACCTTTACAGACAAGCAAAAGCTGAGAGAGTTCAGCACCACCAAACCAGCTTTACAACAAATGCTAAAGGAAATTCTCTAGGCAGGATACACAAGAGAAGGAAAAGACCTACAACAACCAACCCAAAACAATTAAGAAAATGGTAATGGGAACATACATATCAATAATTACCTTAAATGTAAATGGATTAAATGTCCCAACCAAAAGACATAGACTGGCTGAATGGATACAAAAACAAGACCCATATATATGCTGCCTACAAGAGACCCACTTCAGACCTAGAGACAGATACAGACTGAAAGTGAGGGGATGGAAAAAGATACTCCATGCAAATGGAAATTAAAAGAAAGATGGAGCAGCAATTCTCACATCAGACAAAATAGACTTTAAAATAAAGACTATTACAAGAGACAAAGAAGGACACTACATAATGATCAAGAGATCAATCCAAGAAGAAGATATAACAATTGTAAATATTTATGCACCCAACACAGGAGCACCTCAATACAAAAGGCAAATGCTAACAGCCATTAAAGGGGAAAATCAACAGTAACACATTCATAGTAGGGGACTTTAACACCCCACTTTCACCAATGGGCAGATCATCCAAAATGAAAATAAGTAAGGAAACACAAGTTATAAATGACATATTAAACAAGATGGACAAAATTGATATTTATAGGACATTCCATCCAAAAACAACAGAATACACTTTCGTGTCAAGTGCTCATGGAACACTTGATAGATCATATCTTGGGTCACAAATCAAGCCTTGGTAAATTTAAGAAAATTGAATTGTATCAAGTATCTTTTCCAACCACAACACTATGAGACTAGATATCAATTACAGGAAAAAATCTGTAAAAAACACACATACATGGAGGCTAAACAATACACTACTAAAGAACCAAGAGATCACTTAAGAAGTCAAAGAGGAAATCGAAAAACACCTAGAAGCAAATGCCAATGAAACATGACAAACCAAAACCTACGGGATGCAGCAAAAGCAGTTCTAAGAGGGAATTTTATAGCAATACAATCCTACTTCAAGAAACAGAAGCATCTCAGATAAACAACCTAGCCTGACACCTAAAGCAATTAGAGAAAGAAGAACAAAAAACCCCCCAAAGTTAGCAGAAGGAAAGAAATCATAAAGATCAGATCAAAAATAAATGAAAAAGAAATGAAGGAAAGAATAGCAAAGATCAATAAAACTAAAAGCTGGTTCTTTGAGAAGATAAACAAAATTGATAAACCATTAGCTAGACTCATGAAGAAAAAGAGGGAGAAGGCTCAAATCAATAGAATTAGAAATGAAAAAGGGGAAGTAGTAACTGGCACTGCAGAAATACAAAGGATCATTAGAGATTACTACAAGTAACTCTATGCCAATAAAATGGACAATCTGGAAGAAATGGACAAATTCTTAGAAAAGCACAACCTTCCGAGACTGAACCAGGAAGAAATAGAAAATATAAACAGACCAATCACAAGCATCAAAATTGAAACTGTGATTAAAAATCTTCCAACAAACAAAAGCCCAGGACCAGATGGCTTCACAGGTGAATTCTATCAAATATTTAGAGAAGAGCTAACAGCTATCCTTCTCAAACTCTTCCAAAATATAGCAGAGGAAGGAACACTCCCAAACGCATTCTGTGAGGCCACCATCACCCTGATACCAAAACCAGACAAAGATGTCACAAAGAATACAGGCCAATATCACTGATGAACATAGATGCAAAAATCCTCAACAAAATACTAGAAAACAGAATCCAACAACACATTAAAAGGATCATACACCATGATCAAGTGGGGTTTATCCCAGGAATGCAAGGATTCTTCAATATATGCAAATCAATCAATGTGATATACCATATTAACAAATTGAAAGAGAAAAACCATATGATCATCTCAATAGATGCAGAAAAAGCTTTAGACAAAATTCAACACCTATTTATGATAAAAAAAAAAAACTTCCAGAAAGTACACATAGAGGGAACTTACCTCAACATAATAAAGGCCATATATGACAAGCCCACAGCCAACATTGTTCTCAATGGTGAAAAACTGAAACCAGGGCTTCCCTGGTGGTGAAGTGGTTGAGAGTCTGCCTGCCGGTGTGGGGGACACGGGTTCAGGCCCTGATTTGGGAAGATCCCACATACCGTGGAGCAACTAGGGCCATGAGCCACACCTACGGCACCTGTGTGTCTGGAGCCTGTGCTCCACAACAAGAGAGGCCACGACAGTGAAAGGCCCTCACACCATGATGAAGAGTGGCCCCCCCTCGCTGCAACTGGAGATAGCCCTCGCACAGAAACGGAGACCCAATATACAGTCTGTCATACAGAGGAGTGAAGGAAGTCAGAAAGAGAAACACAGATACCATATGCTAACACATATATATGGAATCTAAAAACAAAAAAAAATGGTTCTGAAGAACCTAGGGGCAGGACACAGATGTAGAGAATGGACTTGAGGACACAGGGAGGGGGAAGTGTAAGCTGGGACAAAGTGAGAGAGTGGCATGGACATATATACACTACCAAATGTAAAATAGATAGCTAGTGGGAAGCAGCCGCATAGCACAGGGAGATCAGCTCGGTGCTTTGTGACCACCTAGAGGGGTGGGAGGCCGACATAAGAGGGAGGAGATATTGGCATATATGTATACATATAGCTGATTCACTTTCTTATACAGCAGAAACTAACACAACATTGGAAAGCAATTATACTCCAATAAAGATGTTAAAAATAAAATGGTCAAAAAAAAAAAAAAAAGAATATAGATATTTCATCCTGAGACCAGCCCCCTCTGCTGGTCTCCTCTCCTGCCCCCCACCCTCTATGGTCCAAAGCTCCCTGCTCCTCATCACTAGCCGCTGGCCTCAACACATCAGAGAATAACTGCTGAGGCTACAACTGAAGAGGAGGTGAAACTCCAGGGGATGGGAGGAAGAGGGGAAAAGCAGGTAGGGACCCTGAAGGTAGGGGAGAGGATGCCAGAGAGAGAGAGAGTCTGAGGGATACTGTCTGCTGGCTGAGGGGGCCACATGTCCTGAGAGTCTGGAAGTGAGGGCCCCACCCCAAACGGCACAGGACTGAAAGAGCCACACATGCTCCCCACCACTCTTTGGACTTGGTGAGAGTTGGATTGTATCACTTAAATCTAAAATAAATATTTGAACTGATTAAACACTTTTCAGGATTGCATGTTCATCTAGCTGATGGATTAGGGTCTGCCCTCTTCCATCCCCCACCCTGTGGTCACTAGCAGACATCTGGATTTCTCTAGGTCAGACGGCAGGGAGGTGAAGGAGCTACATGCGGGGCCAGCCAACTAGCTGACCTACCGACCAATCTAGCTCTCCCTCCCACCATGAAGAGCACAGCGCCCAAATCCCAGGGCCAAATAACACAGCTATTCAGGATTCATTTACACCACGCCCATTCACTGGGAGTCAACACTGTGGTAGGTACTAGGGATTCAAAGATAAATGACACGTGGGCCATGTTTGTTTACGGTCTAGCAGGCAACAGATAAGGGACCAGATAATCCCAATTCAGTACGCTAAGTGTCACCCAGAGAAAAGAATGAGGGCACTTCCAGGAAGAAGAGACTTTCTGGAATAGAAGATATTTGGGTGAATCTAGACAGATGATGTGGCAGAGCTGCCACAATTGGATACTGCCCTCCAGTATCCATTCTCCCAACTAAAGACTGAATTTTTCAGCTTCCCTTACAGTGAAGTGTAGCTATGTGACTAAATTCTGGCCAGTGGGATGTAAGTAAAATTAATGTGTTACAACTTCTGGGTCATGCTTTAAAAGAATGACTGTGTGGTTCCCTTGTCACTTCTCTCCTCCCTCTGGCTGGGATGTAGGTGTGATGGTGAGAGCTGGAGCAGCTATCTTGGATCCAGAGGTGAAAGCCACACATTGAGTTTGGTCTAGCCACCCTACCATCCCTGAACCACCTGCCTCTGGACTGTACCATGAGAGAGAATTTTAATTCTCTCCTATCTAAACCAGTGTGTTGAAGGTCTCTTTGCTATAGTAGCTTAGCTTGCACCCTAATACAAATGAGAAGGAGTTAGCCAAAACAAGTAGGTTGGGAGTGGCATGTGCAAAGGCACTGAGGCATGAGAGGCATAGCACATTCAGGGACCCAACAGCAGTTAACACAAGCAGACATATGTGGGTGAGTGAAGGGGAGGGAAGGAGGAATAGGAGCCCATTTGCAAAAGGATCATGTGCCAAGCTAAGGATGCTGGAGGAAGAAGAAGAGAAGGGGAGCAGAAAGAACAGGAAAGGGGAAAAGAAAAGAAAGAAATGACGAGATGATGAGGAGGGCAAAGGAGGAGAGAGGGAAAGATAAATCCAGTCCTCCTCTCCTGCATGTGGGAACTTGTACTGGTTCTTAGTCAGCCCCCACAAAAGTCCTAGCCCTTTGCAGTTCTGCAGCAATTAGCATCAAGTTTTATGTCTTGATGAGCTGAGTTAGCTTTGATCAGAAAATTTTAATGTACATATTTTTTTTTAAGCCACAATAAGCTAAGCCCCCCCACCGCCCCGCCAAAAACAATTTAATTGCTGATGCTAAATAGTTGGGTCAAGAGTCTGCTCAGTTGGGTTCTTTATTTTCAACTGCATTCTTAATCAGGTTTTTTGATAAGAGTTAGTAGCAGTAGTGGAGGAAGTGCTAACAAAAAATAATGAAAACAAATGGCCCAATGTAACTCTCCCCATAACCACTGCATTTTTCCAGGTCCCTCTGCCACAGACTTCCTGGAAGTAGTTGTCTACAGTCGCTGCTCTGCCTCCAGACCTCCCACTCTCTCTTTAACCTGCTCCAATCAGACTTCCATCCTTTTGATTTTACTAAAGCCTCTCTGGTCAAGGTCACCAATGATTTCCACAAGGTCAAATCCAATGGTTTAGTGTTTATCCTTCGTCACTTCTCAGCAGCATTTGGTGCAGTCACCCACTCCCTTCTTCTTTAAAGACTTTCTTCATTAGGCTTCCATGATCCCACTCTCCCCTGGTTTGGGGTCTTCCCTAAGTGTATCCTGGAAGTCAGTATGGGTGGGTCAGGACACATTATGGGTAGTCATTATGGGTGGGTGGTTACAGCATTATTCATAGTATCCAAGAAGTGGAAGCAACCCTACTGTCCATTGATGGATGAATGAATAAACAAAATGTAGTCTACACATACAATGGAATATTATTCAGCATTTAAAAGGAAAGAAGTTCTGACACGCGCCACAACATGAAAGACCCTTGAAGACATTATACTAAGTGAAATAAGCCAGTCACAAAAACACACCTATTGATGATTCCACTTATATGAAGTATCTAAATGTAGTCTAATTCATAGAAAACAGAAGGCAGAATGGTGGTTACCAGGGGTTGAGGGGAGCGGGAAAAAGGGAGTTAATGTTTAAGGGGTATAGAGTTCTAGATTTGCAAGATGAAAAAGTTCTGGCGTTCTGTTTCACAACAATATGAATATACTTAACACCATTCAACTATACACTTAAAAATGGTTAAGATGGTAAATTTCATGTTATGTATTTTTACCCCAATAAAGGTAATATCTGTAAATCAAAGCATATGCATTGAATTCCATTCTAAATTTTTCCTACCTGAAGACATACTTGACCTGTGATCTGAAATAAAATCCCAGAGAATACGCATGTGGCAGCACCCTGTGCTTCTGAGGAGCTTAACCCTCTGCCCAAACAGCTCGCATCTCCTTTGCAGCTCCCTTCTCCACAACGGAATTAAGACTTGAGTGTCCCTGGAAGGGAGTAGAGAATCAGGAGAACAAGCATGGAGGGGGAGAAAGATGAAGGCATAGAGAGATGGGGAGGGAAGTAGGGAAGCAGGAATAAAGAGGTCTGGACTACGATGTGGGGCATCTCATACTTCTGTGAACTAGGTGCAAAGGACAACAGAGGTTGGTGAGAATATGGGCTTTGGAGTCAGACCTGTTTCAAATCCTGCCACCCCCAGTTTTTTAGCTGTGTGATTTTTTTTTTAACATCTTTATTGGAGTATAATTGCTTTACAATGGTGTGTTAGTTTCTGCTTTATAACAAAGTGAATCAGTTATACATATACATATGTTCCCATATCTCTTCCCTCTTGCGTCTCCCTCCCTCCTACCCTCCCTATCCCACCTCTCTAGGTGGTCACAAACCACCGAGCTGATCTCCCTGTAGCTGTGTGATTTTAAACAAGTCTTTTTCTTGTTTTTTGTTTATTTGTTAGCCCCTAAAAGCCTTGGTTTCCTCATTTGTAAAAGGATCTAGTGATGGTACATTACTCAAGGGGTTTTGTGAGGCTCCTATGTAAGTAAAACCTGTAAATCAGTGCCCGACACAGAAATGGCCCTCAGTCAAGGTTGATTGCTCCAGCTTCATGTCAGAAAGTAGGAGGAAGAAGAAGGGGAGGAGAGGGATGGGAGAAGGAAGGAAGCCCACCTCCTAAAAGAAGAGAAAAAACTAGGAATTCAAAGCCAGGTCCCAGTCCAGAACTTCCCACTAGCTCAATGATGGCCCCAAGGCAAATTCTTCTCAGCCTGTTTCCTCCTCTGAAAAACAAGGTCTGAGGTCCCCTGCATCTGGAAAGGTTGATATATCTGGGTCCTCTCTGCTCCAGACGAGTTTCCTACTCTCATCACTCACTGTCTATACCTCTTACCTATGCAGGGCTGCAGAGGCCCTCTGGAGGACGCAAGAGGAAAAGGCATAAACGTGGCCAGGAGCTGCTCACAATTTGACTCAGCATACAAAATGAGGACACGACCTTGTAGAACAGACTATTACAAAGTAGGGAGAAAACGTAGGGTAAGAGAGTAGCCTGAATGGGGAAGGGCTTCTTATCTGATGCTCTTGGTGAGCACAACTGAGTTATATCTTCTACTTTCTGTTTGGCCCCATGTCGAGTGTCTATCACAATATATAAACATTATTATCATGCATGACTATTGTTACAGCATATGAACATTATCATAATATGATGCAAATATTGTTACAATATACGAATGCTCATGTAATGTATAAACATTGCCATCTTTCCTGAGATTTACCCTGAAATAAGGATGTTCTCATATTTCCCTTCGGACCTCTTTCAAGACCTGTTGAATAGGCATCTTCAAAAGGCCTTTCTCAGGGGCTTAGGAAAAGACAGAGAAGCTATTAATTAATTATTTTCTCCTTCATATGCCAGCTTCACCACTAACTAGGTTTATGTCAGTTTTCCCTTTTTTTTAAATGGGGGTATCATGCCTAATTACTTTCAGGGACTCCATGAGATAGGAGTTTCCTTTGGAGGAAATGCCACCTTACACATATTTTAAACTATTACCATTATAGAAGAAATGTTTTTCTCCAGAAATACGTGCAAAGCAATTATCTAATTCTATTACACTTAAGACTGGGCCTGATAGTCTAACACTATCAGTTTTGCAAGCAACCTCTCACCCAGCCACTCAGTGTCTGCTTCTGAGGCCAAAGGAGGAAGGGTGTGAGCAGGATAGAAGACAATTTTGGCGGGCCATTATATTCCTAGTGTGAATTTGCAAGCGTATTTTGGAATAAGATGTAGCTGGCAGGATTGGACATCTTGGCTGAGGATAAAGAGATAATTCCTCTAATGCCTGGTCACTAGACAGTGATTCATCTGTCATTCATTAGATCGGCATTTACCAAACAACTTCCACATTCTTGGCATTATGCTAGGTATTGTGGATACAAAGTGAATAAATCATGTTCCAGACAAATTTCACAGAATCAGTAACACACAAATCATATTCCCTGATGACAATGCAATTAAGTAGAAATCAACAACAACAAAAAAGATAAACCCCCATAAATATGTAAAATTTAAAAACTCATCACTAAATAAATCATGGACCACAAGAAGTGGTCACAATAAATCAGAAAATCCTTAGAACTTAATAGCAATGAAAACACTACATATCCAAATTTGCAAAACACAAAGAAAAATATATAGTCTTAAATATTAGGAAAGAAGAAAGGTTTAAAATTAATGAGCTAAGCATCCAGCATAAGAAATTAGAAAAGGAACAAAGAAATCCAAAGGAAAACAAAATTAGAAAGAAGATAATAAAGATAAGAGCAGAAATTAATGAAATAAAAAGCAAAAAGTAAAAAAAATAAAGATCAACAAAGCCAAAAACTGGTTCTTCGAAATGACTAATAAAATAGATATGACTTTAGCATATTTTTAAAGAGCACAAAAATATTAGGAATGAGAATAGCAATAGAACTACAGATTCAGTAGAGATTTAAAAGATAATGCAAAGAATGCTATGAAAAAGTTCATGCAAATTAATTTGAAAACTTAAATGGACAAATTCCAAGAAAAATATAACTTTGCAAAACTGACTTAAGAAGGAGTAAAAAGTCCTAACAGTCCATAACTGTTAAAGAAATTATATCACCTCCCTATCCCATTCTCTCTCTCTCTCTGTCTCTCTCTCTGTCTGTCTGTCTGTCTCTCTCTCTCTCTCTCTCACACACACACACACACACACACACACACAAAATCAGACCTCAATGATCTTACAGAAAGATTACAATAAACTTTCCATGAAATAGATAATTCTAGCCTTCCAGAGAATAGAAAAGGAAGATTATCTCACTGCATCAAGCTAATATGTTGATACCAAACCCAGCAAGAGTAATTTTAAAAAAGAAAAGTGACATGTCATTTTAATATATAGACAGTGATGAAAAAAATCCTAAACAAACTATGAGCCAAACAAATCCAGCAGTTTACTTTAAACAAATTATACTCTATCATGACTAAGTCGGTTATACTAGGAATGAATGAAAGGTGGTTTAATAAGGAAAATCCATCATTGTAATTCCCCAAAAAAGCAGATTTTAAAGCCTATAATTATCTCATAGTTGTAAAAAAGCATTTGATAAAATTCAATACCCATTAATTATTAAAAAAAAAAAGAAAACTCAGCAAAACTCATTCTTAGTGACGAAACATTAGACACAGTCTTTTTACCACCAGGAAAGAGACAAGGCTTCCACTGTCAACACCTATATTCAACATATTTCTATAGGTACCAGCCAGTGCTATAAGACATGAAAAATAAATAAAAGGTATAAAAATTAGAAAAGAAAAGAAACAAAATTCTCATTATTCACAGACAGTGTGTTTGTCAGAATCACCCAAAAGACTCTACAAAGTATTGGAAAGAATATGAGAATTTCACAAGCTATCTAGATATAAGCTCAATGTATTAAAATAAGTTGTGTTTCTATATACTAGCAACAAAGGAAACACTGAATTTTTAAAGATATCATAAAGATAGCAAAAAATATATATATATATATACACACTTCCTAGGAATGAATCTAGACAAAGATGTGTAAAAAGGGAAGAGATTTAATGTCCATGGATAAAAAGATACAATAAAATGAAGATGTCGGTTCTCTTCAAATTTATCTAAAAACTCACTGAATTGCAACCAAAATTTCAACAAGTTTTTTCTTTAAAAAAAAAAAAAGTTACATGTCTCACTGTCACCATTGCAACAATATTACAGTGATGGAAGCAAAACCTGTGTTCTCAGTGTAGCCACATTAACAATTTATGGGCCCCATGAACAACAGTGCCCATTTTCAATAGAATGAGGCTTCAACAATTTTTTTTTTAAGGCACTTGGCCCAAGAATAGCCAAGACACTCCTGAAAAAGAAAGTAAAAGGAGTCTGTCTTATTAGATAGGAAGACTTATTAATGAGCTATAATAATAAACACTGAGTAGTATTGGTGCAAAAACTAACAATGGAAGAGAGTAGCAAGAACACAGATACAACACAGGTGTAGACACTTGATAAGTAAATGAGGGGACATTACAGAGCAATGGGGAGGGGAGGAGCTACTCAATAAAGGGTGTTAGGGTAGGTGATTATCCATATGGAGAAAAGTGAAACTGGATCTATACTTTTCACCATATACACTAATAAATTCCAAATAGATTCAAGAGTTATATGTGAAAAGCAAAGTCTTAAAACTTTTAAAAGACAATATAAGAAAACATATTTATGATCTTAGGGTAGCAAAGGATTTTTCAAGCAAGCCTCCACAAAAACATTCAACTACATTAAAATTGGGAATGTCTGTAGCTCAAAAAACACCATGAAGATATTGAAAAGATAAGCCATAAATTGGGAGAAGATATTTGCAACCCATACAATTGAAAAGGATTAGTATCTAGATATATAAAGAAATTTCTACAAATCACAAGTACAAAAAGGACAGAAAATTCAATAGGAAAACAGGCAAAAGATACGATCAGACAATTTCACAAAAGAGGAAACACACGTGGCCAATAAATATATTAAAATATGATTATCCTCATTAGTAACCTGGGAAATGCAATTAAGAACACGAAAACTACCATTTTACAACTACTGGATTGGCAAAAAATTAAGAAGTCTATCAATACCAAGTGTTGGTGAGACTGAAGCGCAAGAGAAAACCTTAATCACTGCTTAGTGTGTAAACCAGTATAACTATTTTGGGAAACAACAAAGCATTGGTTTGTAAAGTTGAAATTTCCATACCTTACAGCACAGGTGTATAGCGCTCAGAAGAATGTTCATAGCATCATCCTTTGTAATAACAGAAAACTAAGAACAACCCAAATGTCTTCTAATGAAAGAATTAATTAATAAACTGTGATACAGTAGAGTCTCATTGTGGAAAAGTATACAAAAGCAAAAAATAAACTGCAGCTACACACAACAACATGGATGGGAATCTTAGAAATATAACATTGAACGAAATAAGCAAGTCTCAGAAGACCTTGAAAGGAGATACAAGGTGTGATGGTGGAGAAGCCCACAGGTTCTTAGGTTGGGTGCTGGGTTCTCCCATATGCATAGTTAATAAACATCTGGCTTACATATGTTACATATAATTTTGTGTGTATATAAAATATTGCATAAGTCCTTTCCCAGTTTAGTTCATGGTTTACTGAGACAGCATGACAACAAGTACACTGCATTCTGATAAATATAATGGAGCAAGTTATTTTAATGCTCTGGAAACAATTCTGCAGATTTTATAGGTATTAAAGTCTCTACTGCATCACTAATAATGCTGTGAGGTAGCCAGGTCAGGAATTGTTATCCCCATTTTACAGAAGAGAAAACTGAGATTCAGAGAGTTTAAGACACATATTCAAGGTCACACAGCTAGTGAAGGGCAGAACTGGAATCATGTCCAGATATCCTGGCCCTGGCCCTGAGGTCTTCCTATGGATGCTTCTCCAGTAAACACTCGGAGGGAATATTCTAGTCTATTTCTGACATCTCAGTACTATGCCCTGAGCATAACTATGGTCCTTTTCCAGAAAAGCATTATTCAATTTCTTCAGATTTTCTTTCTTGGTCATGGAGCAGTGGTGCATCCCTGGGCCATCATTCCAGTTCAAAAGTTCTTAGAAGCTCTCCGCACTTTGTAAGTGACCAGTGGGGGCTTTTCTTTAAGGGCAGAAGGTAATTCCTGTCATGAAGCGTGTCTTAGGGAACATATGGCTACATATAGCTATGCAACTTACTTATTTTAACATCACGTGCTTTATATATATTCTTTTAATCCTCGCGGAAAAACTTATGAGATAGGTATTATCCTCATTTTATAGATAAGAAAACAAAGGCCATTGCCAAGATTTACTATGATAAGGGGCCAGGAGATAAAAGAATGACCAACAGCTCTGCACATGTGAGTGTTGGCAGTTACCGTACATGACCAATTAACGTATCACCGCCATTAAAATAAAAATGGAATCAGAGACGCACAGGTGCTTTGATGTGGGATGGTGAAGATGATGACGATGATGATGATGGCTATACACAGTACTAATCTACCATTCTTTGTTTTTTTTTTATTTTTTGTTTTTCCTAAGGGCAGGATAAGAAAGACAATAGCACAAGTGATTCAAGTGAGGTACTAGGCATTTCTTCTTGACTCAAAGAATTATAACAGCCTGATATTTCTATAAAGAGACTTCATGGTATTATCTCCCTGACAATTTTTAATGAACAAGAGAGTTCGCTGTCTCTGAGGGACAGTGTGGATAGCTGCCTACATGAGGACAGATGGGTAGCATAAATAACAGTTCCGGGCCCCTGCCTTCTTTACTGGTGACCATCCCCCAGTGTCCCAGAAGAGTGCATGTATGAAGGACACTGAATCAGCTGGGGAGCGCATTCTCCATTATCTGTCACTGTTGGCTCAGAACAAACTAGAGTCCTTCCATTTCCTCTGTTTCCATGTGGAAGCCGGAATGCCAGGTATAGCTCTTGCCCACTCAACATCCAAACTCCCTTCAGGAGGTAATAGCATTCCGATTTTCCTTTGAGAAACCATCTTTCCTCACCTTTAGTGTGGAAAGTGTGTTCCAGATAGCTTTACATCCACTACTGGCTCCGGCATTGGACCTGTGATACAGGTTTGGTAAATCAAAACCCCACATGTTTCTGGTCACAGCGATGAGTTTAGGAATGGGCATGTGACCCAAACTAGCTAACAGAGTCTGACTTTATCCTTTTAAAAGAGCTCTAAAGATTGAGGCAATCTCTCTGTGTTGCTAACCTGGTAAGAGAAAAGCCTGCAGCTGCCAGGGGCTACCTCTTGAGAGAGCCTGCCCTGAGAATGAAGAAGCCTTTGTATTGGAGACAGGAGATGGAGAGAGAAAAAAACCAAGTCCGTATGATATGATCCAGTCATCCAGGGCTCATTCTACTCGTGGACTTCTCAGTTATGAAAAAATAAATTATGTGGTCATGCAGTTGTGTTTTCGTTGTTGTTGTTTTATTTATTTTTTTGCTTAAGCAACTCTGAGCTGGGTTTCTGTTACTTGCAACCACAAGAGTCCAGCTGATTAATACATTGAATGTAATCAAATTTCCCTACAACTTTACTGAACCACAGAGTCCTAATATTGGCATTCATTTTGTCCAAAGCCAGAGCACCAAGAGTAATAAGTGAATGTGTTTCCTTTTAAAAGGTAAATATTGAGAAACCTGCTCTGTGATCCTAGAAATCTCTGCAGAATACATCAGTCTAAAGCAGTTCTCCCCAACCTTTTCCATTTGGGGGCACACACAGAAAATTCTAGAAGTGTGTAAGGCACAATGGAGAAAGCAAAGGCAACTGGCCCAAGGACTCAAGCATCCCAAGCCCTTGCCAACCATCCCAAGAGCTGAAGGGACAAATCCCCAGGCACACCTACCTCCCAGGGACCAGGTGGGAAGCTTTACTAGAAGAAAGTAAAGGTAGGAGGTGAGGGAAAGTAAAGGTAGGGATTTCAGAGCAAATCCTCAAATGAGTCTTCTCTTAACAACACGGGTGACCTGCCTTATCTAACAGTACATTCCTCATCCCGCATACACCATTCTGAAACAAAGTGATTTTCAATTATTAGCATTGTTCTTCAAAATCAGCCTGCCAAAACCCAGCTGTTTCCGCACAGTCAGGCTTTCTGGGCTGTGTGGCTCTGCATTCGTGGGAAGGACCCTCGCTCTGATGAAACTGCTTCTGCTCTCTACATCAGACCCAGACGTTCAGCCAAGAAACAAGGGGACAGAAGGTCACTGGACTGGGGGTGGAAGGCGGAGTATCCATAGAGCCGGGCCAAAAGAATGCCATTATTCAAGAAATGATTGAAGAGTTTCTTCAAGACTGGCCAGAGGAGTCATCGTCTTTGAACTCTGGGGGTTTAAGAACGCTGAGCACCCAGTTGGCAGAGTCTTCCGTTGACCCTTTAGGTCAAACAAGGTTAGAAGGGTGGAAGGAGCTTCTTTTCTTTATAAATCCAGGAGCTCGACTTTGTCTGTGAGTGCAAAGACTCTAAGGAAAGGCACGTTGCTGTTTTATTAATAGCTGCATCTTCCTGTTTATCCAGCACTTATTACCCAACTTTCTTGGACAGCGGCCCGTCAACAAGCCAACAAATATTATCAAACCTGCTCTATATGCAAGACAGGAGGCAGGGGATATGAGAGAGACACAAAGATGCCTAAAACATGTGGCTTCAATAAGTCAGGAGCATAGACACATTTCTAATTAAGTCTAAGGTAGATGACGATAAATGCCCCAATAGAGGTACCAGCTAAGTGTTTGGAGAACTCAAGGGGAGGTGGGGAGGGAGTCCAATGGGCTTGGACGGGGTGGTAATGATCTAAGAAGGCTTCCTAGGGGAAATCACCTAAGGCCTGGGTCATTAAAGATAAGAGCAAAAAATGGCATTCCCAGTGGCTTCTCATGTCACATGGGTCCCCCTCCCGGAGGAAAAGGGACTGTGTCTTGTGTTTTGGGCTGAATTGTGTCCCCCCAGAATTCATATGTTGAAGTCAGATTGTGTCCCTTAAAATTCATATGTTGACGTTTTAACCCCCAGTACCTCAGAATGTGACTGTCTCTGAAGATAGTGTCTTTAAAAGTGATTAAGTTAAACTGAAGTCATTAGGGTGGATCTTAACCCAATGTGACTGGCATCCTCATAAGATGGGGGAGTTTGGACACAGAGATACACATAGAAGGAAGACGATGTGAAGGTGACTTTTTATAAGCCAAGGAGAGAAGCCTAGAACAGACCCCTCCCTTGAGGCCCTCAGCAGGATCCAACTCTGCCTACACCTTGATCTTGGACTTCCAGTCTTTGGAACTGTGAGAAAATAGATGTCTGTTGTCCTAGCTCCCTAGTCTGTGGTACTTGTTATGGCAACCCGAGTACACTCAGACTTTCTGTGTGCTTCGCCCTGGCCCTGAACACCTCCCCCTGGAGACGTCACTGGCTTGCCCTCCTCCCTCCCCCACCTGGTCTCAGGGTTCTTAGCATGGCTGTGGCTCGCTGGGCTCAACTCTGGAACCACACACATTCTTCCTCATGGTCAGTAGGCTGCCCTGGAACGCGATCCTGGCGATCCTGTCCTCCTCATGAGAGCTAAAAGCCAAGTCACACTATCTCCTACTGTCTTAATCGCTTTCTATTTTATTAACCCTTCTGTGATTCGTCCACTTCTGAAGTACCAGGGTCTCCTGTCTCCTTTTAATTATTTTTTCATCTTCAGAGGGAGATCATGCTAACAGCCACATTTGTTCCATTTACAACTCTTTATGGAGCTTGAACGTGGAAAGAACAGAGCTGTATGACTTACAAAGTGGATTTGGCTTGGCCATGCAGCTGGGCTGGGGCAGAATTCTTGTGAAACCAAACTCTAGTGAAAGGAGCTGAGGCCGATGCAATGAGCCTACTTTAGAAAGACAGTTCAGTTTAATGCCCTGACTCACCTTATCCTGACAAACACTAGCATGACCAAACTGTTTAGAATATAAAAGTTAACACGGGCACCAGAATCAGAGCTCCCGCCATTGTCTGCCTGAGAGCCTGTGTTGTTCATTTGTTGTCCCCACAATGAGTGAGTGCACCTAACTATTCCTACAGATCACGCTCCTCTGTGAGGCCCACGGAGAAGAAGGCACCTGTTCAAGGTCACTCAGCTTCCAAACGCAGTCTCTTTCCACAGCACAACACAGTTCCCTGGGATTAGGAGTCCTGCGACTTTGGGCTTTATCCCAGCTCTGCAAATGACAGGCAAGGTGACGCTGGACAGATTATTTCCCATCCCTGGTCTCCAGATTCCCAACTCAACTATGACCGTCCCGTCTCTGGGTAGACTTCCTTGACTCTCTTGGGCAGAGTTAGTTGTCCCCACAATACTTATTCCAGGGCAGCCATGTGGTGGTCTCCAAAAGAGTTGGCAACCCCCCATCCCGGGGATACACACACACACACACACACACACACACACACACACACACACACACACGCTCACACTCACTTTCCTGGTTAATATATAGTGAATGCTTGAAAAGTCCATTTCCTAAAGGTAATGTGGACTACTTACTACATGAACAAGTTTTCTCTA
>NW_020185338.1:898372-965063 GCF_003031525.2 Neophocaena asiaeorientalis asiaeorientalis | reverse complement strand
ACACACACACACACACACACACACACACACACACACCCACACACTCCATTTCCCTTGGGTCCTCAAAGGAGCCCCGCCCCCAACTAAAGGACGAAGCTTGGCCCTAGCCCACCCTCAGCACTCCCCCAGCCACAGTGCTACCTTGGGAGGATCCATAAACACCTCAGACTTCATCTTCAACTCCCCTTAGACAGGGAAGATCAAATTTTACATTTAAAACCCAATTCCAAATGTAAAATAGATAGCTAGTGGGAAGCAGCCGCATAGCACAGGGAGCTCAGCTTGGTGCTTTGTGACCACCTAGAGGGGTGGGGTAGGGAGGGTGGGAGGGAGACACAAGAGGGAGGAGATATGGGGATATATGTATTTGTATAACTGATTCACTTTGTTATAAAGCAGAAACTAACACACCATTGTAAAGCAATTATACTCCAATAAAACTTAAAAATAAAATAAAATAAAATGCACTAGTGGAAAAAAAAAAACCCAATTCCAGTCTGGCAAATCTCAACTTTGTTCTTTTGAAACCTCAGGATAGGAGAGGCGTCAGACACTTGAGGGTTCTGAAAGTACCACTTTGGGAGTTAGGATAAGTGTTCTACGCAAGGCAGTCATAAAATTCTAATTCATTTACCCAGAAAGTTCCCAAGAGGTTTACAGCTGTGGCATCGGGACTGGGTTGCAGTTTGTTTGAACAAAGTGCTGACAAGCCCAAGATCAAGGTTTCTTCCCTTAGTGCCAATCTGCTCGTCACAAAGGGAAAACCCTGAGTCATAGTCCCAACCTGTATTCTCCCTCCCACCCCAATGGCAGCTAGCTCGCCTGTAATTTGTCAAAGGGGGAAGAGTGAGGATGTGTGGGCTCTTCCCCACCTGCTGACAGGGGAGGTGAGTAGCAAGGTTTAAGTACAGCACAGAGACATGGCAGACTCAGGGAGCCACACTTGGCCGGATGCCCTATGGCTTGGTTGGATTTTGGACAACCCTCCTTGAACCCAGACAGCGCAAATCATTGGAATTTTATAAAAATTGTCCATGAAATCTATACATAAATTTAATAATGACCCTTAGAACAACAAACTAGTGAACATAACAAAAAGAGAAACAGACGCACAGAGATAAAGAGTAAACTAGTGGTTACCAGTGGGGAGAGGGAAGGGTGAGGGCAAGATAGGGATAGGGGATCAAGAGGTACAAACTATTATGTATAAAATAAACTATAAAAATATATTGTACAACACAGGGAATATAGCCAATATTTTATAATAATTATAAATGGAGTAAACCTTTAAAGTTGTGAATCACTGTGTTGTACGCCTGTAACATATAATTTTGCATATCAACTATACTTCAATAAAAAAAAAAAATAATAATGACCCTTAGAAAAAACGTGAATGCGAAAAAAGTTAAAGAAAAAGGTAACGGGGAGAAGAGATCAGACCAAATAACTCCCGGGGTTTCTGTCAACGTTTGACCTTCCTTCTTAGGTGTGGGACGATTATAAAGCAAGGAGTCCGACTGAGTCTTCAGTCAATACTCATTTGACAAATACAAATGATGGACCAGGCACTAGGGATAGAGCAGAAACAAGATAAGAGATGGAATAGACAATAAACAAATAAGTACAGCCAAGATATGGAAACAACCCACATGTCCATCTGTGGATGAATGGATAAAGAAAAGGTGGTATATACATAATATAGAATATTATTCAGCCATAAAAAAGGGAAATCTTGGGCTTCCCCAGTGGCTAAGAATCCACCTGCCAGTGCAGGGGACACGGGTTTGAGCCCTGGTTCAGGAAGATCCCACATTCCGCGGAGCAACGAAGTCCGTGTGCCACAACTACTAAGCCTGCTCTCTAGACCCGTGAGCCATGACTACTGAGCTCACGTGCCACAACTACTGAAGCCTCCACGCCTAGAGCCCGTGCTCCGCAACAAGAGAAGCCACCGCAATGAGAAGCCTGCGCACTGCAATGAAGAGTAGCCCCCGCTCGCAGCAACTAAAAGAAAGCCCGTGCCCAGCAACGAGGACCCAACGCAGCCAAAAACAAATAAATAAAACAAATAAATAAATAAATAAAAAAGCGGGGGGAATCTTTCTATTTGCTACAACATGGATGGACCTTGAGGGCATTATGCTAAATGAAATAAGTCAGAGAAAGACCAGTTCCTCAGACCTCACTTATATTGGACTCTTAAGGGAAAAAAAGCTCATAGATACAGAGAACAGATTGGTGGTTGCCAGAGGTAGGGGGTAGGGGTGGACGAAATGGGTGAAGTGAGTCAAAAGGTACAAATACCCAGTTATAAAATAAATAAGTCATAGGGATGTAACATACCTCATGGTGACTATAGTTAATAATACTGTATTTCCTGTTTGAACGTTGTTGAGAGTAGATCTTAAAAGTTCTCATCACAAGAAAAAAAATTTTTTTAACTATGTATGGTGATGGATGTTAACTAGACTTATTGTGGGGATACGACATATACATTGAATCATTATACTGTATACCTGAAACTAATATAACGTTACATGTCAATTATGCCTCAATAAAACTATTTAATTAAAAGATAGTCATTGGGCTTCCCTGGTGGCGCAGTGGTTGAGAGTCCGCCTACCGATGCGGGGGACACGGATTCGTGCCCCGGTCTGGAAGGATCCCACATGCCGCGGAGCGCCTGGGCCCGTGAGCCATGGCCGCTGAGCCTACGCGTCCGGAGGCTGTGCTCCGCAACGGGAGAGGCCACATCAATCAGCGGTTCTCAAAGTAAGGTCCCGGACCAGAAGGATTAGCACCACTTGAAGGCCCAGGCCTCACCCCAGACCTACTGAATCAGAAATTCTGCGGGTGGGAGCCAGCAATCTGTGTTTGAAGCCCTCCAGATGATTTTACACACTCTCAAGTTTGGGACAAGTAATAATGATACGAGCTGTGACGGAGAATGATTGCAGGGTGACTTTGGACAGGTTGGTCAGGGACAGGCTCTTTAAGAAGGTATCATCTACTGAGCTGAAGCCTGAAGGAGGAGAATGAACCAGAAAGAGTTCCAAACAGAGGGACTTGAAAGTGCAAAGGCCCTGGGGTGGGGATGCTCTGTTTGAGAAGACAAAGGAGGCCAGTGTAGCCTGTGATCAGTAAAGAGCATCTGGCCCATCTTACGGGAGGAGGAGGGTCTGAAAGTCAGCAAGTTTACACTCTGGTCGACCTCTCCCATGGATAAACTGTGGGATATTGGGACAGTCACAGAGCCCTTCCAAGTATTCTCTAAAATGGGGAAAACGATCCTGAGCCTGCCTACTGGGCTGTCTGAGAATTCAGTAGATGCGAAAGCATTTGGAAAAGCGAGAGGCAATGTTCAAATGGGAATTATTATAATTAAGGGAGTCCCTTAAGGATGTAACTATAGGATCCAGCTTCCCACAGTGAGTAGCCATCAGACCACAGGCCAGCACCACCTGGTCCTGGGCCAGCTCCTGCTCTCTAGAGCTAAATGAGATTGAGACGATCCTTTAAAAAGGGTCTGTTTAGAAGGTCTGAGGTGCGGGATTTCCTAGAAAGGTCTGATTGTGGAACTCTTACATTCTTAGCCCATTGGTCAATCTAAGAAGATGCTTGGCTTTGCGAGGAATTTGTGTTTTGCTCCGGCTGCTTGCAAATTCTCCCCAGGTGTTATAAAGGCAACGCCAGATTTCTTACAGGACCAGGCCATGTGCTATCATCACAGTCAGAGCTAATTTCATCACCATCCACTGATGCCCCTTTCCTGGAGGGACTCAAAAAAGGGCTCATCTCTGCCTCAAGCTTAAAAGAAGGCTCCAAGCAGGATTCTTAGAGCGCATGGAGGCGATATCCTTAGAGGCGGTCCAATCATTACTCTTATAGACTTAATGCAAAATCACTGCCTCCAGTGAAAAGATACTATCTCTAGAATCTACCTGCCTCCGGAATGTACCCTCACCTAGTAGTCACAAGCATGTTCCACATCCTGAGTGGTCAGGGCTGCAGGGAGCCTTGGAGACTGTGGTTCGGCCCCTCTTGTATAGATGGGGAAATGGAGCCCTGAAAGAGAGGGAAAAGGAGCCACGACCCCCTCACTGAGTTTGTTGCAGTGATGAGATTAAATCATGACCCCAGTCGTGATTTAATTCCTGGGCTCCTAAACCAGGAATCTTCTTCAAACAGATGTCAAGATACCACTTAAAAACCAGTGTTTACAGAACAGAGTCCAAGAGATTGGCATGGCATTCAAGGCCATGCCAAGTTCCTTAGCCTCATCTCTCACTCTACGGCTGCCCCGACCCCACCCCGTGTCCATGTTGCAGCCGTGCACTGGCTGTCGTAAATGGGCAGGTGACCAATGGGCTCACGACCAAGGCTGGTCCTCACCAGCAGTCCTCAATGTGCCGTGAAGCTTCTGGCCTCCATGTCTTTGCCCAGGCTGTTCCCTCAACCCAGAAAGCCCTTCACCATCTCCCACATGAAAATTCTACTCAAGCCTCCAAACATCGACTTAGAGGCCATCATATCCATTGCCAGAGCAGAATCCCTATCCCTTGCGGGCACCCCTACAGCACCCAGCCATACTGCTCTCACCACCCCTCACACTCCGGCTCATGTAAAGACACTGATGAGGGCTTCCCTGGTGGCGCAGTGGTTGAGAGTCCACCTGCCGATGCAGGGGACACGGGTTCGTGCCCCGGTCTGGGAGGATCCCACATGCCGCGGAGCGGCTGGGCCCGTGAGCCATGGCCGCTGAGCCTGCGCGTCCGGAGCCTGTGCTCCACAACGGGAGAGGCCACAACAGTGAGAGGCCCCCGCCACGCCAAAAAAAAAAAAAAAAAAAAAAAAAAAAAGACACTGATGAGTTACGGGCACCCACCCTTCCCCCACTCCCACTCACATCTGCTCAGCTGTGAGATCCTGAAGGCAGGGACCAACTCTTATTCATCTTTAGATCCCCTCCCAGCACTTGGCAGTGTCTGACACACAGACGTGCTCAGTGAATACGTGTATAATCAAATGGATGCACAGATGTGTAACACCTGTCCTTATGGAAGGATTCTGTGATCACTCCAGCCAGGGCCAACAGAGAGCCTTGTACCTGCTTTGGCTGCTGTCCCATTACCTTGGGCTATAACTATGTATGTGTTGGGCTCCCTACATCCTACCAACCTACCTCAACTCCTGGCAAGAGACTGTGAATTCCCGAAGGTAGTGATGATGCCTGATTTATCTTTGTGCGAACAGCACAGACCCCAGCATGGAAATGATAAACGAATGAAGTCCATTAATGATAATAAATTAATCTATGTGGACAACTGTACCTGAGGTGTAATCAGCTTCTCTCACTCATTTACACACTACATACAATTCACCGCATGTCGCTTTTCTGCTTGTTCAACAAATATTTATCAGGTGCTAAAAATACAACAGTGAACAAGACAGAAAGTTCCTGCTGGACAGAGAGACATTAAATAAATAAACACAAATCTCTATTTATCACTGTTACAGAGCATGCAGCAGAGGACACAGTACAGGATGCTGTGGTCACTGCTAAGTTGGCTCTGAGTTCATCGCCCGCCCTAGTGCCCCCCTCCCATCATGTTTCATTTTGGTCACAGTGGCTTCAGCAGAAACGGCCACCCCTCATCCAGCTCAGATGCAGAAAACAGATGACTTGTCTTTCTCCCCAACGGGAATGAAGCAGAGTCCAGGTTTTTTGTGTCTTTGCAATATTTAATATAATCTCCCTTAAATTATTATCCCTTGCTTCCCATGGGAACTGTTGAAGATGCCAATTTCATACTGATTCCGGATGCAAAGTCTGTTCTGTCTGACCTCATTGATTCCTGGGGGATGCTTTAAGACCTGTGAAATATGTGGGGCTCATAAATCAACCCTGGCTGGGTTTCTGCAAATGTTTTAGCTTGAAGGAAAGTCAGTTCACACTGACAAGTCCCCCACGCCTCATCGCCTCCCAGCCCCGACCCGCCCGCGTCCCCTGGAGCCTGTGGATGTTGGCTGCCTGGGGCAGGGCCCAGGGCTGGCTGTCCCCATCTCCCCTCTGGCCCGGCTCCGACAAGCCGAGGGGAATGGGAGGTCAGTCCTTAACATCCAGTCTGATGTCTGAGTCCCTCTGGAGGGAAGGAATCCTGTGAATGTCCTTTCCCTGCCAGCCCCCAAGGAGATGGCCCGGGGACCCTTCCCCAAGCATGCACCTCTGTTTCCAAGACAAACAGGAGCCTCCTGCTGCTTGCTGGGCTCCAGGGGATGCCAACAGCATGTCACACAATTGAATGGAGCCCCTTGGAGTTTTGCGAGGAGCTGACCCTGGCTGGAGGCGGATCCCTGAGAGCCAATCCCTCCCATGGCAGAGAAACAAAGTCCCAGGTCCAAGATGGAAAGAACACAGCCTTCCACAGATTTCCCCTGTGGCACAGCCCAAAGCGGAAAGGATGGTGGAGGTAGGTCCCTTTGTAAATCAGTCTGAACAGATCTTTGCCCATCAGCCCCTCAGCTACAGCGTAAATTCAATTCAGTTCAACACCCACTGAGTGCCGGTGGTCCAAGGAAGCATGTCGGGTGTGGGGGCACACACAGTAACCACGGCCCTGGCGTTCAAGGAACAGAGACAAGCTTGGTTACCTTGGTCCTCCCTCGGCACCCAGCACAGTGGGGGCCGGTCGGGGGGTGGGCTTTGAGGGGTGATGAGAGACCGAGTATGGAAGTGAGTGAAGGTACCCCCACTCGCCTGAGTTGAACGGTGCCCACACTCTCCTTCCATTCATCCCTTCACTCATTCATTCATTAGTTGTCAATAGCTTACTGAGAATTCACGCTGCCAGATGCTGAGGATAAACAGTGGATGCTGGCGCAGTGGCCGCGTCCAAGGAACCCTCCCGCCACAGTCCCAACTCCCAACACCTACGCCCTGGTGAGAGCACGTGGGCACCTGCCTGCCCTCTGTCACACACCTGCGGGATGCCAGGAAGCCGCGGCCTTTCTGCCTCCAAGTGGGAGACCAGCCAGACTGCTCGGGGGTCATCTGACTCAGGGGTCTCTCTGATGACGGGTCAGACGAGGCCACCAGCACTTCCCAGTCACTGCCTGCTCGGCCAGCGTGGCCTGGAGTCTGTCTTTCTGTCTGTCTGCGTGTCCATGTGTCCAGAGAGGCTGGCAGCCAAAGGAAGAGAATGAATGTACCCATCTGCCTCCTAGGCACCCCCAGGGGTAAGAGGGCCCCAGAGAACAGCTCAAAGGCAGGCCCTCGGGCTGAGTGGAGCCAGGGAGAAGAATCAGCTCGTGGTCGCAAACCCAAAGGCGGTGACTTTCCCTCGCCTTCTTTTTTTGTTTTTTGGCCACACTGCTTGGCATGCGGAATCTTAGTTCCCTGACCAGGGATCGAACCCGTGCCCCCTGCAGTGGCAGGACAGAGTCCTAACCACTGGACCGCCAGGGAATTCCTCCCCTTTCCCTCTCCCTCCTCAAACCTCCCCACCTGGGATAAGCTGCCAGCAAGCACCTGCCCCGTCTGCCCCTGTGGCTGGGCAGGGATTGGCAAGATATGACGCAACAGAGTTGCTGCCCCTCCGGGAAGGGGTAGGGAGAGTGACAGCAGCTATTGCTTAGCGGTTGCAGACAGGACTACCAGACACTCAGCACATCCTTGGCTAAAAACAAGTACTATCATCCCACTCAAAGTGGGATAGGCCACTCAAAGTGTTTACCGCTCGGAGCCAGGCACCTGTGCGGGGGTGGGGTTCGAACCCCAGCATCTCTGAATCGAGAGCCCACACTCTCCCCACGCATTCAACTGCCTTCCACCACTCCCTGGCCTAGTCACCGACTCCTTCCAGGCCTTTGAGAATACAAAGATCCCCTTTCTTTGGGTAACAGCAGATATTATAACTTGGGCCTCGCAGATGATATTTGCTTGAGGCTGTTGTTGGCAACATTAAATAGGATTCCTAATTTATGGTTTTAATCAGTTTCATACTGATTTTGAAACTGACCATACTGATCAGTTTCATATGGTTTTCAATCAGTATGCATGCACACACTCTCCAGGACACTAATACTTTGCTTTCATATGGTATTTGTACTTCTTTATTTCATTTAATCCTTTCCTAATAGCACAGAGAGTTCCCAAATCACTGTTTCTTGCATCACGCTGGGGTGGGGGCAGGAGCCGCAGACGCCATGCACACACGCAGAGCAGAGCCATGCAGAGCTCCCGCAGAAGCTGCCAAGGCGGGCGCAGAACCTATGCGAGCAGTTCTGCTCTCAAGTTTTCCAGTGGCGTGCTCACCCGCCTTCGTCAAAAGGATCTTTGAAAAGAGATCTACAACCAGTATTGACGACGAAGGAGGAGGTACAGACACCTTCCCACACATTCAGAATCCCTGCGCCTCTTTGAGAAACATCATCACGTGCGCCTCCCACTAATCTCAAGCACACGTGGCTGAACGGGCTGCAATGGCCCTCCGGCAGGGGCTCTCTGGAGATCTGGCCTTAACACCCGCTTTCACTGGGACCATCCAAAGCAAAGCTGGACCGTGCTGCTGCTCAAAGTTCCCGCTTCTCCATCCTCCTGCGATCCCCACGCTTGCTCTTCACACACAACTGGCTAATCCCAGAATGGAACATATTGAACAGGAACATGACCAGACCAAGGAACATAAGGTGAGAGCCAAGAAAAAGTTGTGGTTCATTGAGAAAACTGCCACGCTAGGCAGTGGGGAAGTGCCTATTCCACACACAAAGGCACCCAGGGCCGGGCGTGCCCCACAGTGGGTTTCCACACAGCGCTGTGGAGGCTGGCCAGTGCCCTGGACCTCACCGCAGGCCGGGGCCAGTCCCCGTGGGTGGCTCCAACCGTGGGTGGTTCGGGCTTCCTCATAAACGGAGGACTGACGCGGTCCTAGTAGAAGATGTCACCAAGTGTGTGGGCTGGTTGAAACACACGAGTAGAGAAGGACCACATCACGAGTGATCCAGGTGAGAGCGAGTTAACAGAAAGCCCAGGCTGTCTGGACACAAACATTATCTTTCCTAAGGACTGGGGATTGAAGAAATCATCTGGTCCAGGGAATGCGTTTTGCAGACGGATGAAGCCATGGACCCTTTCTCAGAGTAATGTTTTTAATTGCATACGTTAAATTCGCAGGATTATGAAAGAACCCAATTACACTGGAAGACAGTTATCAAAATAGTTTTTAAACATATGTGTAATATGTATAGCAATATACACGCTTCTTTATCAGTGACAAAAATTAGAAATGACAAGACTGGACAGCAGGTCTAATATCTCCTACAATTTTCAAGTAACGGTAAGTGAGAATACTTCAAAATAATATTTCAAAATACATCAAAAACTTCAAAATGTGTCAGAATAACTGGTACAGTTGTAATGTGATGTATAAATATCTGTGTTTCTCTTGTTAATACTGCCACAGGTATTGCTAAGAGTCCTGTGGCTTACTGCCTCTATAAAGAAAAATAATACTAAATTTCATTAGAAGTTAGTAGAGAAAAAAGATGAAAATGGATCCCCTAAATTCCATCCACAGACCCCATATTAAGACCCCTAATCCCTTCTTTTCACAGATAATAAACCTTAGGCCAGAGAAGCCAAGTGACTTTCTTAATGGCACACAGCTGCTCTGGGATCAGAGTTCAGCTCTTACTGATGTCCTGTCTTTACCACTACAGCCTGCTGCTTCAATGTAGGCTTTAAAAACATTTCTTTTGGATTTTTTGCTTTTGTTTTTAAACAAAAGTAATACATTCTTCTAACAGATTCATATAATATGGGAATTTCATTTAAAAAATAAAGTTTCTACCTTTCTTTAAACGCAGGCCTATCTAAGAGTAGACAGATGGACAAGAGCCTTCCTGGACCAGCAGGATCACATCATCCAGGAGCTTCTGCAAAAGGCAGAACCTCGGGCCCCAGACCAGACCTGCAGAGTCAGTCTCTGCATTTCCCCAGGTGACTCAGGGGCACATTCATGTCTAAGAAGAGCTGCTGTGAACAACCTCCTGGAGCCCCTTCTCTGCTGCATTCTCCTTGGAAGCACAAGTAACCCCAACCCCTGACACTGAAAGTGGTGAGAATTCAACCCTCAACCCTCCAAAAGCCTTGCATTCTTAAGTCTGATTCCCAGAGGAAAGAATAAACAATAACAGAATAACAGGACTAGGGGTTTGGAGTAGGAGAATTCATCACGGAATGATGAGATCTGACACAGTAAAAATAACATTGTAACAACTAACTGTTATTAACCCTTACTGAGAGCCAGCCTCCATACTAGACCAGGCACATGCACTATCTCATTGAATTCTCCCAAATATCCTACAGTAATAGTTAATGCTGTCATCCCTATTTACAGATGGAAAAACTGAGGTTCAGAGAGGCTGAGCTGCTTGCTCACCGTTCCAGCCAATGATCGGGAGAGATCTGAAGCAAGATGGGACAACCTGAGTCGGGGGGCCGCATGTGAACAGGCTTGCTGAGGCCCAGTTCACAAGGACATCTGAGCAAACCTGACTGTGTCCCACCTCAATCCTGGGTCCCCCTCCTCACCAGGCCTGCCTGGTCCTGATGCCTTTAGCAGCTAAAGAACCGAGTGGTTTCTGCTTCCTGTGCTCTCTTTCCGGTCTCATCCAGAGGACTTGGTTTCAAACCTGTGTTAAAAAAGTAAGAAGAAAAGCCTGCAGGCGGCTGCCCCATCCAAGCACTCTTGCCCTTTGTCTTACCTGCTGGGTGGTTAATTGTTTTGTTCCACAATTAAATAAACCTAGCCTTTGCCGGCATCTCGAAGCATCTGACTGAAGTCTCATTAAGCATTGAACTGGGCAAAGCCCAGCAAGGTCTGCAAGGTGGGTGAGTACCACGCTCGGTTTTAGGTCATTTTAAAGGTTTTCAAGAACTAGGCCCTCAATACATTTTCAGACTCGATGACTCTCTACAGGTTATCTCAAGACCCTAGGATCTTTCTCAATTAACACTTAACACGTAATACTCCGTGCAGACACCGGGCAAGATATTTTCACAAGTTATCTGTGAGGTAGGCATTGTTGTACCCATTTTACAGATGAGGAAACTGAGGCTCCAGTCTCACAGCCAGGAAGCGGCCAAACCAAGGTGAGAATCAAGGCCTGGCTGGCTTCCCAGTTCCAGCCCTCTCCACTCCAGCACACACAGCCTTCCCATCTCTGCCTTCTCTTCGAACTTCTCAGGAATCAATCAGAGGCCACCTGGTAGTTCAGCTGCTTGTTCCGTGACTAATCTCCCTTCCTTGATGGTAAGCTCTGAAGACAGCCCCACGGCTGTGCCCAGACTCCCTGCCCCCTCCGTGCCTAAGCCAGAGCCTGGCACCAAAGAGGTGCTCTATAAACAGTGACTGAATACACATTGGCTGGCTTTCAGGAAAAATAACTCAAGAGAAAGCCTCAGGCCAATGCCATTCATCTTCCAAAAGGATCCATTTGTGTTCCTCTCTGCCCGCTCAGGCGCTTTGATCAATGAGAAAACCCCAGGCCAGGAGGGAGTATAAAGATATTGCTTGTAACTTCACAAATGACCAGAGGAATTCCTTCAGTCCCTGGGGTAGCGCGGCTCTAGTAAAAGACTGCTTTCTCAGTTGTGAAACATTTCACGAGCATCAGTTATTGGTGGAGTCCCTAGATTTGACACTGAGCCAAGCTGATTAGCAAAGCCAGAACAAAGAATGTCCACCCAGAGTGGTGACGAGTTGAGCCCCAAATGGGACAAATACGCGTAAACAAGTGGCATCAACGTTCAGGGACCCTAGCCAAAGGTCCTATTCTCAGAGGCAGTATGATGATAGAAAGGTTCCTTAATGGGGGTTCAAATCCCAGGGGCCCAATCGCTCAGCTCACCCCTCCCTGAGTCTTCAGCACCAACACCGTTAACTCCACAGCATCCTGCCTTTCCTGCAACAGCCCTTTCCTCTTGGCCAGTAACCATGTCCATCTGGCTCTCCATCCTCTGAGATGCTGACCACCGGATCTCCCAAGGGGCCAGCATCTGGGGGACACAGTCTAACCAGCCATGAGTCCACCACCCTCATGGCAGTTGCCCTGGTGCTGAGCACCCACAAGCCAAGATGCCAGTTTTCTTTTTTTTTTTTTTTTTTTCGGTACGCGGGCCTCTCACTGTTGTGGCCTCTCCCGTTGCGGAGCAACAGGCTCCGGACGCGCAGGCTCAGTGGCCATGGCTCACGGGCCCAGCCGCTCCGCGGCATGTGGGATCCTCCCACACCGGGGCACGAACCCGTGTCCCCTGCATCGGCAGGCGGACTCTCAACCACTGCGCCACCAGGGAAGCCCGCCAGTTTTCTTGATGACAAAAACTTTCTTGGTTCCTGAACTGTAATTCTTGGATTCCTGCCTGCATCACTCTGCCTGCAAAGGTCCTGAGTGATCCAGATTTACATCTTGGGGCTTGTGGACTCAAATCTGAGGCCAAACTTTGTTCCAGAAAGAGCAGGGTCTAGTCACCTCCCAAGTGGAACACCAAACAGAGAGGTCAACAAGGAAGCTCAGGGCTTCAAGGGACCCGGGCTCTGAGCCTGGTCCGGCCCAGCCTGCAGAGGCAGGGGACAAGGCAGGAATCTGCTGCCTTGAAAGTGGGTCCAAAACCCAGAAAGAGTAAAGCCTCAGTGAAAAGTGTCCGCTTGCTTTTTTAAGGCAGACTTACTTACAGTTTATGGGAAGAAACCAGGGCATGGAAAGGACGAAAGAGCAAGGGCACTACGTAGGAAACAGTTGGCCCCCAACTTTAAACTTCAATTGGATCAAGTCTCTAGATTTAACTATTACCAGTTTATGGAAAAATAGAGGGGTTGAAGGAATACGTTAAATACCAGCCGGACAACACAAGCAGCAATATCCCAAATGTAGGAAATTCTACAGGACAAACGACTCAGCCTCTTCAACAAATACATGGTAAGAGAGACAAAGAAGATTAAGAGAGAGTTAACCCAATGCAATCTGTAGACCTTGTTTGGATCTGATTCTAAAAGAAAACAATAGAAAGGGGACATTTACGAAATGACCAAGGAAAGTTGAATCCCACCCAGATATTTAATGATAAAAAGGAATTATTGTTGATTTTGTAGGTTTGACAATGGTACTGTGACTATGATTTTTTAAAGAAGCTTTATCTCTTAGAGATACATTCTGAAGTATTTAAGGATAAAATGATTTGATGCCTGAGATTTGCTTTAAATTGATCCACTGGGTCAGAGTATAGAAGAAATGAGAGTGGGTCTGTGTTGAGAATGACCAAACTGGGTGAAAAGTAGACAAGTGTTCATAATGATCTCTCTGCTTTTGTCTAGGTTCAAAGTTTTACAGAACAAAAATTTATTTACAAAAAAAACAAGGCAAGAGAAGGCCCTAGTTTTTCATCATGGCTCCAGGACTGACTCTTGAGAGGCTTGAACAAACTTTTACCTCGCTGAGCCTCAGTTTCCTCATCCAGAGCCCGAATGGGTTCAAGTCCTGGCTCGGCCCTCATTTGCTGTGTGACTTTGGACAGATTCTTAACCTCTCTGTGCTTCAGGGCCAACAGGAACAACAATAGTCCTACCGCAGGGGTTGTGGTGAGGATTCAACGTGTTCATTCAGGTAAAGATCCTGGCACGCAGCACTACATGTTTGGTTTTATTCCTACTACTGCCATCATCACTGTCGTTGATTATTTTCTACATTAAAGAGGAAGAGGAGAAGAAGGCCCTCTGGAGATGTGGTCCTCCCCTCTCAGAACACCGAAGTTTTAGAAGCGTTTCCCAATTCTCCCCATCACACTGGAGTTGCTTACTCCAGCTTCCTCGCCAGGATCAGACCTACATTCTGGGAAACAGGGACACTCCTTCTCTGGCAGTGATGACCCAAATCACCTGCTTCTCCTTTCAACAATGTCCCCCTCTCGGTTCCTTTGGTTCCTCCCCCCTCTCCCCCCGTCTCTGAGTCCTGCTTCCCTGTGGCCTGTTCCCAGGCCGGCCTCTCTCATCCCTGTTCCCGTCCTTCTGGGGCCCCCTTCCCATGACTTCCCCTCTCATAATGCCCAGAAGGACCTGTGTAAACCAGAAAAGGCAGGGTGGGGTGAAGGGAGGTTGGAAGGAACCCGGGACTTATGAATGCATAAGGCTGAACTTTCTGGAAGTGGACGGGCCGGGTGCCAGTCCTCCTAGGGTTCCTGGATCGTATTCTCCTTACAAAAGGGCCATTATGAAGACTCCACATCTCCCGTGTGACAGGTTGGGGGCCTGTAAAAAAGTGCATGACGTCACAGGGACCAGGAGATAAACAGTGTTCCCAGCCGCGTCTTATTCTCGAGGGCACTGGGATCCTGGAAAGAGGGCTGTGGGAGGGAGGGGGGTGCTTCAGAGAGCCCTGTGGCCATTCCAGGCTGTTCCCCAAAAGGGGCCTGCAGGACTGCCCAAGACATCAGGGAGCCCTACAGCCACCCGAAGCCCCTCCCGAGACCCTGGAGTGACTCGGCGGGTCACTCCACCCGCTTCCTCACTTCAAGACGTGCACATGGTCACTCAGCTTACCCAGCCCCACAGGACTTCGTGGAAGAGCGTCACCCCACCCCCAACCTCTCTTTCTCTGCATTTGCTTCGGGATCATTTCTCTTCTACCGAACCAGAGAGAGGTCACATGGGCGAGTTAGGAAAATGTAGGCTGGTTGTCAGGAGAGCTGGACTCCCGTAATTACCTAACTTGGTGGAGTCCACACTCCCTTTTTTATAAAAGGAAGAGGCTGCAGTTACAGACTGTTAAAGTCCCTGCCAGTTACAGCGGCCTGTTGTTCTACAGGTTCTAAGGAAGTACGTTACTGTCTTCCCCACCAGTGCTTCAGTCCACGGCTTGATTCAGTCTGCTTTTTCCTGTGAACACTTGTCTATGTTCAAAGTGACCCTCGGCCAGCTCCCCCGCCCCCTCCACATACACACACACACACTCCTCGAGACCAGTAAGAATAGAGAAGTTTAGTTAAGGTGTATCCAATTTTCCCTTTTAGCTCTGAAAGATACTTGTTTGCATATTATTTCCATGTAGTCAAATGGAAATGCACGCATTTGCATGAACATATAGAAGACATTACAAAATCACCAACACAGCCTTTCTAACAGTGGGTTACAGCTCAACACTTCAGAGCCCTGAAATGGGACCAACAAAAATCTCACTAAGTAGGCCGATGGTCTACCAAACTTTCAGGGTATAGGAAGGAAATATCAGAATTTCAATTCAGGTTTATTTTGATCGCATCCTTTAAATTTTTCTATTTCTTACATATACTTTACACTCCTCCAACCATATTAGAATAACTGGATATGCATGTAATTTATAAACACGCATATAGTAAGGGTCCAGGCTCAGAAGGATTTTGCAGATGGGTGCATGATCAGAAAACTTTGGAGCCGTCATCACTCTAGACCGTCCCCCAAAGCTGGAGACAGTTGCAAAGTTTTGGTCCAACCAAAGCTGAAGCAACAAGGGAGGATCCCAGGTAAACCTCCACCAAGGCCACACTGGCCAACAGAGCACCAGTGCATACCAGGGCACCTGTCATACCACTTGCCAACAGCCTGGGGACATCATGGCATATGGCGTCTCCTTCCTCCCCAAGGTCCACTCTTGCTATGAGCTCCCATCAGCGAGGCTCCTTTTGGTCAAAAGAACCCTGGTCCCCACCCAAGGACCCCACTTTCTTTCCAGAACAGTTGGCCTTGGCCCTCAAGGCTTCTTTTGTTTCAGGAGCAAAGTTTCCATTCGAGGGTGAGTAATGCTGAAGACTCTAGAAAGCTGGTCGTTTCTAGATCTTCTCTCTGGGATTCACTTACTGCATCTGACCAGACATATTTGTTATCGAAGAGAGAAAACATGATCTTGGTCTTCAAACAGATAGATGATAGATATGATCTAAAGGCAGATAGACAGATACATAGATGAATGATTGATAGACAGGTAGACATAGATAGAAATAGATAGATGATGGATTGATGATAGGTAGATAGATAGATCGATAGATAGTTACATAGATGATAGACAGATAGATGAAAAGAAAGAAAAAACAAATTGGCTTTCTGGGGGACTATCAATAAGACAGCACACTAAACTCCTCCCTAGGTGGGAGGGTACCCAGAGACACAGGCTGCTAAGAGTGAAAGAACCGTGTGCCACGTAGGTTGTTTCACTGGTTCATTGCATGGGAACTGACTTCCCATTTGGGGTTGACCTGCTAGACTAGGACGATGCCTTCACCAATGGAGAGGAAGCCTAGGACGCTGGGCTACTCACCTACACACTGGTTGCCTTCATCCATCTGGTATCCAAGGCGACACATGAGAGGCCTCGAAATCGTGGGGTAGTTTGGAGCTGACAGCGGGGGTGCAGCTGCTGGGTACGGACCTGAGTAGGGGTTGGAGTAGGGGTTGGAGTAGGGCCCTCGATACACTGGGTTTGTTCGGGGGATGCATAAATACCCGCCGTTTTGGTTAACACACATCATGTCTCCTCGGCAGGCCTCGGGGATGGTCCGGCACTCATCAATATCTGCAAGGGCCACAGAAAGGACAGGCGTTAGTGGCCCCTTGGCCACACTGTGCCAATTTCAGCAGAGCTCTGTACCAAGAACGCCATGAAGGACCCCAAAACACTCTTTACCAGCATCTGCTCCCAAACATGTAGGGATGGGCCTGGCAGCTACTCCCCAAATATTGGCTAAATTGAATCAAACTGACAAGTGTCACCCAAACGTCAGCCATCAAATACCATCATCTTGATGTTTGGGTCACAGCTACCAAAACCTGTACTGTCACATGCTTAATACTTTTCTCTTAAATGAACCCACATTGAAAACCCAAGTGGGGACTTCCCTGACGGTCCAGTGGTTAAGACATCGCTTTCCAATGCAGGGGGTGTGGGTTTGCATCCCCGGTCAGGGAGCTAAGATTCCACAGGCCTTGGGGCCCAAAAACCAAAACATAAAACAGAAGCAATATTGTAACAAATTCAATAAAGACTTTAAAAATGGACCACATAAAAAAAAAAAGAAAGAAAAAGAAAACCCAAGTAGACCTATTTTTTTCATCTTACGTCATGACAGCAAATGAAAAAAACCCTATCAATGATCAAAAATAGAAGGTAAGTAAAAATAAATATACAACTATTAAGATAAAGATTGTTTACCTGTGGATGTACCACCTAAAGACATCTCAGGTATTCTTTTGTGTCCATATGACACTCGGGAAACACTGGGATGGACCTAATAAGTGTACCCACTTCTACTCCAAATAACAGCTGGGCGGGGAGAAAGAGTCCGCTGCATCCAGAAAGACAAGGCTTGGCCGAGAGCTAGTTTCTTATTGGGAAAGCAGAGACTTACTTGAGACTCGGCTCACACCGTGCCAACAAACAGGGCCCGTTTCCAGCCAGGCCGATGCTCTGCTTGTTGTGTCTAGAGCGGGGTGTGGGAGTGGCAGGGGGGTAGGTTCTCTAGAAAATCAGCCTTGCGGGGCCAGGGACGGGGGGGGCCTGAACTGAGGCGCCAGCATGAGCAGCTGCCCTGACCCCCCGCACCGGGGCTTCCCACCAGCCTTGGGGTCTGCTCCATGTGGGGCTGGAGGCTGGGAGGGAGAGGCCTGAACCCTGACCGCTCACTCCAGCCACCTCATCTGAGAGACTTGTGCCAACTCCCGCCTCGGGAAAGGGAAGCGTGGAGTCCCATTTTCTAACTGTAAGCCTGAAAGCGTGACGAAAACTGGAGGGCCACAAAAGACGGCTGCCGTCCCTCTCTGCATCCTCGGTACACTCTCAACCCCCTTCGCCTTAAGTCAGAGTATGAGCCTAGAGCTTCCAAGGCAAGACTTCTTCCCCACCACCCGTCATTCTTTTCAACGCTAACTAAGCTCAGAGACTACAAATGATTTGGCCTAAATCAAACATCATTAAAAAGGTAAATATATCCCCGAGGGGAGAGCCTTATTCCTTTTCTATACCCTATGCTCCATCCACAACAAACTAGTCTATACTCTGAATGTCTTTTCAATGCCCTGGTCTTTGCTTATGCTGTTCCTACTACCTGGGATGTTATTTCTCAGGATCCTATTCATCCTTCAATACCCAATTCAGATGTGACCTCCGTGAAGGCTTTCTTTATTGACCTCAGACGTAAGGCATCACTCTCTCCCCTACTTCTGCAGGACTGATTGCTTTTACCTCATCTTGACAGTGACTTTATTCTACCCTGTACAGTTTACTCCATCTAGACCTACCTCTCCCACTAGATGGAGCGCTAGGAGAACAGCCCCAAAATGTCTGTCCTCTTCCTTGGAATCTGTGGCTACATTAGGTTACAAGGCAAAGGGGAATTAGGTATGGATGGAATGGAATTAAAGTTGCTAATCAGAAGACCTTGAGATGGGGACTTCCCTGGTGGCACAGTGGTTAAGAATCCGCCTGCCAATGCAGGGGACACGGGTTCGAGCCCTGGTCCGGGAAGATCCCACCTGCCATGGAGCAACTAAGCCCGTGCGTCACAACTACAGAGCCTGTGCTCTAGAGCCCGTGAGCCACACTATGAGCCTGCATGCCACATCTACTAAAGCCCGCGCGCCTAGAGCCCGTGCTCCGCAACGAGAAGCCACAGCAGTGAGAAGCCCGTGCACTGCAACAAAGAGTAGCCACAACTAGAGAAAGCTGGTGGGCTGCAACAAAGACCCAACACAGCCAAATATAAATAAAATTTTTTAAAAAAGGGTTCTCTTAAAAATAATAAGCTTAAAAAAAAAAAAGAAGAGCTTGAGATGGGGGAATTCTCTAGGATTATCTGAGTGGGCCCGGTGAAATCACACAAATCCTTAGAAGTAGAAGAAGAGGCAGAAGGACTGGTCAGAGAAATGAGGCAACAGAAACATGTGAGGGACTTAACTTGCTGGCTTTGAAGATGGAGGAGGGGGCCACGAGCCAAGGAAGAGGGTGGCCTCTAGAAACTGCGAAAGGCCTTCAGCCGACAGCCAGCAAGGAACCAGGGGCCTCAGTCCTACAACCACAAGAAACTGAATTCCGTGGGAATGTAAATCCATGCAGCCACTATGGAAGACAGTGTGGAGGTCCCTCCAAAAATTAAATCTAGAAATACCATATGATCCAGCAATTCCACTTCTGGGTATATATCCAAAGGAAATGAAAACAGGATCTTGAAGGGATATCTGTACTGCCATGCTGATTGAAGCACTATTCACAACAGCCAAAATATGGAAACAACCTAAAAGTGCATCAGCGGATAAAGGTTTGGGATGGATGGATGGATAGATGTGATATTATGAATATTATCATCATATGAATAATGTAATAATAATATATGAATATTACTCAGCCATGAGAAAGAAGGAAAACCTGCCATTTGCAGCAACATGGAAGGACCTTGAGGGCATTATGCTACGTGAAAGACAAACGCTACATGATGTCACTTATGTGTGGAATCCAAAAAGCCAAACTTACAGAAATAGAGAATAGAATGGTGGTATTCAGGGGCTGGGGGGTGGGGGAAATGGGGAGATGTAAGGGTACAAACTTCCAGTTAGAAGATAACTTCTAACTGGAAGGAAATAACGCACAGTATTGCGATTGTAATGAAAAACGCCGTATTGCACACTTGAAAAATGCTAAGAGAGTAAATCCTGAATGTTCTCGTCACAAAAAAGAAATGGTCATTGTGTGATGTGAGGGAGGCGTGAGCTAAGCTACGGGGGTCATCACATTGTAATACACAAGTGCATCAAGTCAACACATCGCACACCTTAAACTTACACAATGCTGTATGTCAATTACACCTCAATTTTTAAAAAACAGAAACTGAATTCTGCCAAAATATGCATGAGCAAGAAAGTGGATTCTTCCCTCAAGCCTCCAGAAAAGAACCCCGCCCTGCCATCACCTCAAGGTTAGCCTGGTAGGACTCCCATCGGGCTTTTGACCTGTGCGCCTGTGAGATCACATGTTTGTGTTGTTTAAGCCACTAAGGCTTGTGGCCGTTTGTAAAGGCAGCCCTAGGGAACTGATACAGATGGAGAGCTCCCTGAGGCTGGGGATAAATTCTTCCTCATCTTTGCCCTGTCGCAGGGCTTACCCAGTGCCAGGCACAAAGAAGGTGATCAATGGAAGGGTGTCGTTGATTTCAACCATCCCGTGGCACTGTTTTCTTCCGTGGGCAAGGCTGATACAGATTTGACAATACTGAGTGACGGCTGAGACAGAAATGGTCCTGTGATTGGGCTGTCCCTGCACCCCACCCAGAGAAGGATCTTCAGTGGCCTCCTACCTAAACACTGTCCTGATGAGCGGTCCAGGTCAAAGCCGTTAGTGCATTGTTGCTGCAGGAAGGGAGAGAGAGAAACAGGAGAGGTCATTCTGCTTACTTACCTTTTTTTTTTTTTTCTTTCACTATAAAAGTATTCTAACTGCATCACAGGAGGCATGGAAAATGGGTAAAGAAACAGGGCATTTATAATACCAACATCTGTGTTATAACCTCTATTTGTCCCTTTTTTGGGTATTTTCTTACAATCATTTTACACTTTAGCATTACTTTTTAAGCCCCTGCATCATCGCTTCAGAACGCCCATTTTTAGCAGATGGTTATGGGGACTTCTCCCTGCTCTGGTCATGAAGAGCAATACTAATCGCATCTGATCTGCCCAGTGAGGCTTGCCCTGTGCTCAGCCCTTTCTGAGAGAGGATAGGACTGCTTTTAAGGGCAACCACTCTCCTTCTTTGGGTGCTATTTAACCCCTTTGCAGCGCCCCCTACGAAATCCTCGACCCGATTACGAGGTCTGTGTGTAAAATAAATCCGCACAGTGATGTAGTCAGTTTTTTAAGAAAAATAGAATTGGGGAAATTCTTCCATTTTAACCTCAGGAAGACAATTACACAAAGATGAGATGCTTCCAGAGACCGCCAGGTCTCAAAAGTCCCTGAGGGCTGCAGGCTTCACTTACAACTTGAGTTACAACTTCATGCATTTAGAAAAATCTCATGGGATCAGCAATCACCCCTAGAGCTGACATGTTATAGGAATAAGTCAAGGAGGTGTGGTTTTGCCCGTGGGGGTCCCTTCCCTGGCCTTCCCTACGGTTTATGGGGTTCAACTTCCCTGAGCTATGCGCTGGTTTGTGGAGATGATAGATTTAGCCTGCATTCCTGGGAGTGGGTTCAGACACCTTAGGGCCTTCGGGCCAAAGAAATGGAGCGGATGAGCCAGGAGGTGGTGCCATAAAGTTCAGGAAACCAAGAGACTCGAGTTGCAGCCCTGGCTCACCAACTAAGTGCAGGTGTGGGTTCAAGCCCACTGCCTGGCTTCAAATTCTCACTCTAGCCCCTATTCACTGCATAACTTTTCTATGCCTCAGTTTCCTCATCTGTAAAATGGAGAGGATACTACTTACTTCTGAGTGGTCGTAAGGATTAAATCGTTAGTGCATGTAAAGTGCCCATAGTGCAATAAACACTATACTATAACCCGCGCCGTCTCTGGATCTAGATGTTAACTGTCACCACAGAGCTAGATCAGAGGACGCCAAGGTCCTTCCAAGGTCTAAAAGTCTTTGGTACTCTTCCCAAGATTCTTTCCACCTCCAATGAAATATATTTCAAAATTCTTAATATGAAGGGAAAAAACATTTAAAGGGTGTGATCAAAATAAATATGAATTGAAATTCTAAGATTTCCCTCCTGTACCCTGAAAGTCTGGGAGACCATCAGTCTACTTAGTGAGATTTTTGTTGGTTCCATTTCAGGGCTCTGAACTGTTGAGCTGTAACCCACTGTTAGAGAGGCTGTGTTGGTGACTTTGTAATGTCTTCTATACGTTCATGCAAATGAGTGCATTTCCATTTGACTACATGGCCCCTCAGCCCTGCTCAGAGGTGGGGCTTCTCTCATTTCTGAGCTAGAGATGCAGAGGGGCTGCCCTGAGCTCCTCAGGAGGGATCTGTCCACATTTCTCAAGGGCTGACACAACTGTCACTTTGTAAAGTCAGGGATGGTGCAGGCTTCTCTGCACAGCCACCCAGGAGCCCAAGCTCCCCCTACACACTCCTCCCAGGGGTCCGGGCCAGAGGTGGGTCCTCACAGGTTGGGCGCTGAGTTGCCTCACAACTGCGGGTCGGCCACACACACCCACGTGGGCCACACGCAGGCACCCAAGGGGCACCACTGCCCAGAAACACTAGAACACGCTTGACTTTTTAACACTTACACTAAGTCAAGACCCCCAGCCCCAGCAAAGGGACAGAAATGAGGCAGCATGATCTGATTATAAGAGTCTTGGATTGGGAACCAGGACACCGAGGTCCAGCCCTGCCACTTATATACTATGTCACTGGGGGCAAGTCTCAACTTCCCTGAGCCCCAGCTTTAATCTCTGTACAATGAAGAGCTCGGTTTAGGTAAACAACACAATGCGTGGCCGGACACCCTCGCCCTGGTTTTTAACACACTTCCTGATAAGTAACAAAATAAAAGTCTTACCTGTGCATTCCCAGGACTTGGAAGACAGAGAGCCAGAACGGTCACAGTGAGTATCCTGTGGAAGAGCAAGAAGTCAATATAAACGCTCAGGATCCTCCCGGGACCCAGGTCTGGGGTAACACGTGCCTCTCGCGCTGCCTGTGTGTTTACAATGATGACTTCACCTTGTGCTTGTCTCTGGGCAGGGGGATGGGGGGCGATGCTCCAGAGAGGCCGGGGAAACTCCAGATGCCCCAACCACCCCAAACAGAACCGTGCCCCCTCCACTGGTTTCATATGTTGGGATAATGTGTTCGGTGGCATTTTTATAAATAAAGGGTCTTGCTGCCCCAAAGAACAAATCTAACGCCCCCCGCCATGGTATTAACAATGTATTCACCAGCTGCTTGGCCTTTACTCCTGACACAGGGGACCCGCCTGAGTTTTGAATGTCTTCATTCTGAAATGACCACAGTGTGAAGAAGCCGTCGTGCCCTCGGATGATGAGAGGAAAGGAAAGTACAAACGTGAAGCACGTGAGCTCCACGGAACAGAGGTGGCAGGGGGAAGGAACGCAGGTGCTCCCAGAGTGCGCCTCACACAGACCCTGATGGGGGAGAGGACGCGGGGACCTGGGCAGCCCCAAGAAGGAGCATAGCTGACACTTAGGAGGAGGTGTCAATAAACTGTGTTTCTGCATAAGCCACCAAGCCCTGAACCTGCGATTTCTACTCTTCATCATTCACAAGCTGCTATCCAACAAAATCGTGGTCGCCAATTAGCTTTAAAGATAAAAAATCAATACCACCTCACATCCAACAGGATGGCTACAACCAAAAAAGCCAAAAGCTGGTGAGGGTGTGGAGAAACTGGAACCCTTGTGCACTGTTGGTGGGAATGTACGTGGGTGCAGCCACTATGGAAAACAGTCTGGAGGTTCCTCAAAAAATTTAAAATGGAACTACCATATGATCCAGCAATCCCACTTCTAGGTATATATACAAAAGAATTGAAAACAAGGTCTCAAAGAGATATTTGTACACCCATGCTCACAGCAGCATTATTCACAACAGCCAAAGGGTGGAAGCAACCCAAGTGTCCATCAACAAATGAATAAACAATGTGTTATATACATGCAACGGAATACTATTCAGCCTTAAAAAGGAAAGAAACTCTGACAAGTGCTACAACATGGATGAACCCTGAGGACATTATGCTAAGTGAAATAAGCCAGCCACAAAAAGACAGATACTGTTTGATTCCACTTATATGAAGGACTGACAGCAATCAAAATTATAGACAGAAAGCAGAATGGTGGGTGTCAGGGGCAGGAGGAGGGATTAGGGAGGTGTTTATGGGTATAAAATTTCAATTTTTCAAGAAGAAAAGAGTTCTGGAGGTTGACTGAGCAACACTGTGAACGTACTTAACACTACGAACTGGACACTTGAAAATTGTTAAGGTGGTTAAAAAATCTATGCAAATACAGAGCTTTATTTGGTGCTGTTAGCATTGAGTTCAACAGGGGTTTATCTGAGTAGTTACTAGCTGTGAGCAGGGACCCTAGGTAGGCAGAAGAAACTACAAAACTATGACCCAGATGCTGCCCTGGAGAGCTGGTGGGGCAGCCACGTGAACCAACAATGTCTATACCCTTTGGTTAGGGCACTGATAGAAATGCCCACTGAGTGCCAGGAGAGCCAGGCTGTGGGTAGGGAATGGAAGGTCAGGGAAGACTTCCCGGAGGAGGTGATCTCCAAGGCTTCTTCAGTAATTCAGTGGACCTGGCACCTGGTTGGATTTAGTGACCTGTTACTGTCAATGTATACCTTCACTTGACAATCCCTCCCTTCAGAAAAAGAGCGTTCAATAGACTGCAAAACTCACTCAATCCATGACAGAAGGCTCATATGAATCAGCGACCGCTGGGGTACTTGGAGGGCCCCAGAATTAAGGTGACATCCAGAGGAAACAGGACTCTAATGTGGTGTTGGGAGAGGCAAGCCCACTTCCTTCATCTAGTCCTCAATCCAAAGAATAAAGACCCTGGAAGCCCACAAGTTTTCCTTTCATCTGAGTGCCTGTGTGAGCCAGATTCTAGAACACTGGAGACAGCTCTGACCTTATAAAGTGCAGAGCCAAATCCCAGGGCTTTTTGATATTCACAACAGCCAGATTTATATCTGGAAGGAATGAAAGAACAATAACAAATTTATTTTCCAGGCTGTATATTATGAATTTCAACGTTTTCCTGTTTCTTCACATGAAGTTTCCTTTCGGTTGGTTATAAAACTCTGTCTCATTTTTGTTGGAGACAGGACAGGCTGACAACGCAGTGGACTTCAAGACCTAGTGGAAAAGGCATGCTAACCCATTTCTCCCCCTACCCCACCTCCCCTACTCCCTTTGGCTAGAGGGCAATCCTCTTTGGCTAGGGACAGGTCTCCTCTGAGAAAGCCCATCTCAAGCCCGGCCTCCTGCAAGGGCCACAGCTGGGGCCTGGGGGCCAAGTAAGCTCCAGGCTTAACTGAGATGGTTTCCCGAAAATGACATAACATCCAAGCATTGCTGCTCTCACAGCGTCACCCATAGCTGCACTTTGTCATGAAAAACTCTAGAAAACTCCAAAATTAATTAACTATAAGAATTTGGGGGATCCTTTGATGTTCATAACTGGTCCCAGGAACTTTCAAAAGCAGGTGGGTCCACCTATTTTGGGCTCCATCCTCAAGGGGAGGAAAGCTGGGCGGGGGTGGGCGTGGGGATGGAGGTGGGGGACCAACTGAATCTCAGGGCTGTCTGTTCAAGAAGTGCTGGTCCCCGATCCAGGATGACAGGGTTACAGCTTCGTTTTCAGCACACACACGCACACACACACACAGACACACACACACGCACGCACGCACGCACGCACGCACACACACACACTTTGTCTAAAGCAGCTACGTTTTCAAGAGTGCGCTGGATAAAAACTGCAGATGTAATCTAGATAAAATTCTTTAAGCTTTAACGATCACTTGACCGGAACTTCAATTTCCTTAAGGAATATCAAAATGTTTGCTTACATGCATTTCTGTCTGCAGTCCCCACTTTTCATTGGCTCGAGACTTCTGGGTCGCATGCCCTTTGAGAGTCCCACACAGACATAGAGCAAATCCAGCCCCGGGATGTGCAGCTAGCCCGTTCGCTTGTCCAACAGCCGATGCAGCAAAATAATTGCTAGTGAACTAGTAATTGATCTCTCAAATTAAAAAAAAAAAAAAAACTTAAAAAATAATTTAAACGGCACACAAATTTGCTGCCCTTTCAGAAAAGAAAGAAAGAATCAGGCTCTGAGATTTTTGTCGACCTCTGTCGGATGCTGGCTTCTGAAACTGTCTTATAAAATACCCACTCCCAAAAGAAGGCTTCAAGATGGAAATTACAGAGGCGCAGCTTTTTACAATTAACAATATCATTGCATCACTAGCTAATGCCTTTTCCAACATCCTGACACAGCCTGAATCACGGCCATAGCCATTTTCCACCCATCGGGTTTTCAGTAAGGTTTCCAGACCCTGGAGGAAAAAGTCCGGAGCAGAGAACGTACCTTTTAAATCCTGGCATGTCCAAGATGCGTGGGCAGGAGAAGCAAGGGGGAAAAGATGGAGAGCTCTCAGCGCGGGACCCTCGGAGCAGTTCCTGAACTTCGGCCTCCTCCGGGCCTGTGGGGCTCGCCGATACTTTTATTCCAGGGGGGACGAGCGAGGCGAGGAGAGGACAAGGGGAGAGCCTGGGTCCTCCGAGCCACTGGAGAGCTGACAGAGAAAGCACCTGGTTTTGCTTAGCCCTCTTCAGTAATTCAGCATTAAACCAATTGGAGGAGGAATGTTAAAAATGAACACTTCATTTTCTAAGTATGTTAAACAATGCAAATGGGGCCTCAGTCTGGACACAGCTGGTTCAGATTACAGCACTCACCAACTGGCTAGACGCCTCACGACAATCTTGGGGCGTCTGCCAGGACCAAGTGCTCAGTGCTGGGAGGAGAGCCCTTTCCCGGGCGGCAGCGCGGCCACACTCGGGCTCCCAGCATCTCTACGGGAGGCGATTGGCGGGCAAGTGCAGGAGGGTGGGGTGCGGGGGGATGGGGCGGCTGGGAGGACCCGTTGACCCTTTACTTCCCACCCGGGGAGGAGGTCCCCAGGCTGGGCGGTCGTGGCTGAGGCGGGGGTGGGGATCCAGAGCATCTGCACTTGGTCGGGGCATTAGGACACCCATGAAAGTTATTCCCCTCTGGGAGAGGAAGAACTTGAACTCATGACAAACACAGCGACAGGGACTAGAGTCTTTTGATTTATTGGGAAACCAGACCCAATGAAGCAGAGGCTTGGGGTAAGCGGCAGGAGGCTCACGATTTTCCAGAAGAAGGGGTGGGGAGCCTTGAGGGGATGGGAAAGAGGAGGAGGATGGAAATTGGCTGACACTTATTCAGGACGTCAGCTTGTGCAATGCAAACCTTGGGGAGGACACTCTCCCAGGCCCGCCCTCAGGCCCTGATTCTCGGGGGGCCTGTTCTTGCTTTAAGAATTGTCCATGGACCGAATCAACATGTTGTACACCTTAAACTTACACAATGTTATATGTCAATGATATCTCAATAAAGCTGGACAAACATTTTTAATTGAAAAAAAAAATGTCCCTTGGCTTGAAAGTGATTTTAACAAGTAACAAGGTGGTTTGAAAAGACAAAAGGACAGTCAGGGAAACCAGAATGATGGATAAATAATAATAACAAAAGCTCTTTGGTAAGTCCTTTATATTTGTTGTATTGGTGGTTTCACACTATTTCTTTTTCTTTCTTTCTTTTCCTTTTTTTAAAGCATTAGATCCCTTTTTATCGAATGAAATCTTACCAAAGACACTATTCTTTAAAAGATGAAAATGGATTGGCAGTAATCCAGGCCCCTGCTTCCCCACCTGCACCTTCCCTTGGGCTCCACAACACAGCCCTACCTCCAGCTGGGAAAGCATGGTGAGGTCCTTTCTCCTCATGATAACTCTGTGCAGTAGGAATTATTACCTGCATTGTATTGGAGGGGGTTAAGAGAGGTTAGGTAACTTCCCCATGGTCACACAGCTATTTACTGATTCTGCTGAGCCTCCAAAGTCTGCATATTTAGCCTTCTTAAAGGGCATTTTTTTTTTTGGTAAGTAAACGAAATCCTACTTATGAAAATACATTCGACGAGAAAGGCAAACTGTTGATAGTTGTTGAAGCTGAGTGTCCATTATACTATTCTATTTACTTTATATGTGTTGTACATTTCCCATAATAAAATATTTTTAAAATATATTATATTTACAAGGTTATTCCTTGCTCCCATTGCTTGGAATAGCAAAAAGAGTATAAAGAACCTTATCATCCATCAATGAGGCATCGATAGGGTTAAAGTAAGGGACTTCCAAAAATAGACTATTGTGCAACCAATACAAAACAGTGGACGTATAAGAGTACATACTGGATGACACCTTTGATATAGAAGTCAAAATGAGGCAGTGACTGGGAGGGGGCACAAAGGACCTTCTGGGTGCTGGTAATATTCTAATTATTCAGCTGGATGCTGGTTCCACAGGGGTGTGTACACTTAAGATTTGTGAAGTCTTATGTATGTTACACTTTATTTTAAAAAAGAAAAAGACTGAAGGAGTTCCTTATGGGCTGGTATTGAAAGACTTGCAATAAATTTTGTAGGTCAAAATTGTAGAAGATCGGCAATTTCACATCGATCAAACTAGTACATTAATAAGTGTAACAGTAAGTTGTAGAACTGTGTGTAAAGCATGCCAGCGTGTGAGAATAATGTATATACACAAGTTCTTGCTTGCATGTGTATAGAGAAGACCTCTCCAGAAGGATACAGGAGAAGCTGTTAGCATTGTTTGACTCCTAGGAAGGAAATTGGGTAGGCGGCTGGGGAAGAGATGTGAGAGGAGAATTAGCCCTTCCCTGCTCACCTTTTACTATAATTTGAATTGTGTACCATGTACCATATTTTGTACCTATTCAAAATATGAGGTTAATTTAATTTAATAATATACTCTATTTTTATAGAGCTCTTTGGTGGGGTAAAGAAGAGGGGTTTTTTTTTGTTGTTTTTTGGGGTTTTAAAAAAATATTTATTTATTAATTTGGTTGTGCCGGGTCTTAGTTGCAGCTCGTGGGCTCCTTAGTTGTAGCATAGGCACTCTTAGTTGTGGCATGCATGTGGGATCTAGTTCCCCAACTGGGGATCGAACCCAGGCCCCCTGCATTGGGGAGCACAGTCTTAACCACTGTGCCATCAGGGAAGTTCCTAGGAAGAGTTTTAAATGACTTAGTCCATTACTTCACTTATACTATCAACCCTTCTGAAGGATAAGGAGGGAGAGGAAATCAGTATGACTGTTCTCTACATGAGCAAATGGACAGCCTTGAAAGCAAAACTGTCCGAGACCCATCTTGGACCAGAGATTGCTCCCACCTTAAAACTGTAGGGTTGGAAGAGGGGAGAGAATAAGAGTTCCAATAAAATTCTGAGTCTTGATTTTGCCACTTACCTGTTGGGTGACCTTGGACAAGTCACTTAACCTCTAGGCATCTCAGTTTCCTCACCTGCAAAATGGAGATACTATTTACCTCTCAGGGTAGCTGTGGGAATGAAATAAAAGTTAGTTATCCCCGTGATTGTCACTGTGTCTAAATTCCCACCCCTATACACTCCTGTCCCAAATATCTTTAATAACTGGTAAATTATCCACTTCCATGGACGAAACAGCCCCACTCACTGTTGAGCAGGTCAAATTGCTGGAAAAGTTCTGTCGTGTATTGAATCCAAATCTGCTTCCCTATGTGGAACTACCTTCCATGGATTCTAATTCTCCCCTCAGCAGCCACGGGCTACTCCCTCTTCTACACAACCAACTGCCTCTTCGTGAAAACAGTTCTACCCCTTGATCCGGCTGGTATCCTCTTCCCCAGGTTGAACAACGCCAACCCCAACCCTGCCCCGCCGGTGTCACGTGACCCTTGTGTCTCGTGACCCTGCGGCAGCCTGGTCTGTCTCCTCCTCCCTGCGCTGCATCAGTTCTTGGTCTGCACTGAACTTGCACCAATGAAGCAACTTGGAGTCCACAGGCTGCTTAACACCATCTCCTCCATCCCACGGTTGGGTTGCAAATTCTTTTGAAGGGAGAACAGGTTTTGCATGCATCCCTATTAAATTTCTGTTCATTGCACAAGATCTTTTTCAAGATGAATTCTCCTATCTAAAGTATTAAGTATCACTCCCAGCTTTAACAACTACAGATATGTTGACTTTGACTTCTGTGACTTTATCAGAGTTATCAATAAAAAATTTACTTGGACAGGCGCTGGAGTGAAGCACTTGGTCCAGGTTGGCACTGATCCACTTCTTTCTTCAACATTTTGGGGCCACTGCTGATTGTCTAATTCAGGGTGCCACCCACTCCACTCAGATCACATTTCCCCAACTTCTCCACGAAGACTGGGTGAGAGGCTTTGTCAACTGTCCTAACATCAAAATGCACGTTTTAATCGCATTCCCGATTTAGCAACTCTGTTTTAAAAAAGAAAATGCGATTTGTGAGCATGAACTACCAAGTGAGTCTGGTTAGTTTCTCAGCACTTCCCTTCCTAAGTGTTTTTTGTTTGTTTTTTGTTTTTTAGTTGCAAAATAAGGATCTCAACCTCTGCCTCTTCTCCCAGCATCAGAATCAAATACAACACAACTAAAGAACGACCTACGACGTGTAAACTGTAGTAGAGGGAAAAGTTTTCAATCAGCAGTAATCGCGCCTCCAGTACACCTCGTTGGCTATGATACTGCCACTGGGCAAAGCGAAATTGCAGTACAAATGTAAGAGGTTATCACCGGCTGAATGGGACTTTCCTGGCTCCGATGAAACTGTTTGCTCACAATGCCGTGGGTTGGAAGACAGATGGGCTATTTTTTTTAAAAAAGGTAATGCTTCAAATTGATGGGAAAATTCACAAAATTCGATCTTTAATGATAGATTTTGACGATTAATATTAAATTTTTGACGATTAATATTAAATTTTTTCACTGTCCAAAAATAACTACATTGTAGTGCCTTTCTAGGAGTGAATGCAAAACGCGGAAGGGGACTATGAACTGTCTACGGTTGTGCTGGTGTCTACACACACTCTCTCCTTTGACCCCCCACAATAACTCTGTCAAAGAGGAAACTCTCCATTTGGCAGAGGAAGAAACAGACCCAGAGAGATCAGAGCCACACCGACAATAAACAGTCCAGATTGAAGCCCAAACCGAGCCTATCTGGTTCTGGAGCCCTCATTGCCTCCAGCTGGCCAAGCCTTGCTACCCCCTGATTTACAAGGCTGGTTCCCGCCCTTCGTCTTAGCTCCTCAGGAACACTCCAGAACTCCCTGGACGCCCTTCCATCATTACCTTCTCTTTCTACTTCCTCAGTACTAATAAAGATTTTCACTTCTTATATTGTCCAAACTTGGCCCAAAGCAATCCGAAAACTAAAATGGCAGCCAACGCCGAAGAACGGTATCAGGCAGAAGCTCCACTGCACAGGTCCTCACACCCTAGAAGGCGGGAAATTGTTGTCCTGATGCCCTAGCGGCTTCCACTGTCCTCCTCCCTCCATCAGGCCTCTCAGTGTGTATGTGTCAGTTACCACCTAGTCCCGCTTTAACCCTCTGAAATCTCACGATGTCCCCACCAGTCACCCAAGATGGTGCTCCCTAAGTTTCCTAGTGATCTCATGGCCAAATACAATGCCCTTTACTCCATTCTAACTGTTCCTTTGTCTCTTTGAAGTGTTTGACCATTGATGACTCATCTTCGCTCTTGTGTCCATGACTGTTACCTTGTTTTTCCCCATGTGTCTGACTACATTTTCTCCAGCCCCTCCCCCATCCCCCACTGTTTCTCTTCCTCCCTGATAACCAGAGTCCCCCAAAGTTAGATCCAGCCTTTCTTTTTCATGTGGTTTTTGGTTTGGGGTTTTGAAGAGTGGTGGTTTGTGGTTTCTTCTTTTAATAGTAATATAGCTCAACAGTTATGTTTGATGGCGAAATGATGTATGTTCTCACACTACGTTCTGTTGGTTGGTGGTTAGGGCTAACTAGTATGGCAGCTGTCTCTTTAAGGTACCAGAGATTCAAGCTCCTTCCATCTTGTTGCTTGGCAGTCTCTAGACCTTCCTCTACCTAGTCCAAAATGGCACACCACAACCACACCCACAATTCAGGAGGCAGGATAGAAATTGACAGCTACACCTAGCTGCAAGGGATGCTGGGAGATGTAGTCTATGTTCTGAGAGATCATGAACCTACTTACCTAAAAATCTGGAGTTCACTTACTCTGAAAGCAGAGAATGGACATCAGAGGACAAGCAGCAACCTCTGCTAGAACCCTTAGGAGCATCAATTTCATGCTCAATTTCTCTTTCTTTTCCCACCTTTATTTCCATAGTGAGGATATTTCTCCATTGCCATTTATGTTGCAAATAGTTTCCTCAGTTTGTCTTTTGCCTTTTAATTTTGTTCACAACATTTTTGGAAACACACAGTTTTCATTTTTATGTATTTAGATGACTTAATCCCATCCTTCAAGGTTTCTGCCTTCATTGTCATGCTTATGTTAAACATATAATGACCTTTAAAAATACTGGTTCTCGGAGACGCTTATGGGGATATATGTATACGTATAGCTGATTCACTTTGTTATACAGAAGAAACTAACACGACATTGTAAAGCAATTATACTCCAATAAAGACGTTAAAAACTATATATATAATAGGTTCTGTTTCTCTGGAGAAGCCTGACAAATACAGGACCCTAAGCAAGTTTTTAACCTTGCTGGGCTTCAGGTTGTCAGCTATAAAATTGGAGCAAAAATGTATCATGGTGTTGTAACGGAGACAATATTCATAAAGCAGCTAGCAGGTGTCAAGACACAGTAGGCTCTCACCAAAGGTTAGCGTGCTCTCTCTCTCTCTCTCTCTATCTTGAGGCACTGACTGGTCAACAGTGCAAGTAGGTGTGCATAAGCCAAGGAAGGGCATAACATTGGTCAATTACCAGAGCCCCCAAATGGTTGTTTTTGACCATTTTTGTTTTTTTTTTTTTTTTTTGCGGTACCCGGGCCTCTCACCGTTGTGGCCTCTCCCGTTGCGGACGCGCAGGCTCAGCGGCCATGGCTCACGGGCCTAGCCTCTCCGCGGCATGTGAGATCTTCCCGGACCGGGGCACGAATCCGTGTCCCCTGCATCGGCAGGCGGACTCTCAACCACTGCGCCACCAGGGAAGCCCTGACCATTTTAGTTTTATACTTGTTTTTTGCAGGGAGGATTGACTGACCTCTTCACACTGCCCTGGCTGGAGGTCCCTCATAATATCCTTATTGTCTATTCTTAAATGTTTAGAACGTTTCACATATACACACACACAAATTAAAGGATGGTGGCAGGGGTAAATACTTTTCACCCGCTAAAACTAATGTCTGAAGGGAAAAAAATAACAGTGCAAAGACTCATAAAAATGGAAGTATTAATATCTCAAGTAGCAATTTTGTGGAGAATTGATGTTTACCATCATCAATATGTTTCAACACAGGAGCTACAGTTGGCAAGTGCAGTCCTAAAGGAAGCAACACAGTTTGAACGCCTATATTCAGGCTACTCTAGTAGTAAATTTGCATGAGGCCCTGCAAATGCCTTAGAGAGATGACTTTGAAATGATTCCAAAATTTTCCAAAGACTGTGCATTCCATATAAGTTTTCAAAAATAAAAAATTACCTCATTAGTCTACAACTTGTAACTTTATTACCATCATTCCCTTTTTATTTGAGGAGAGTGCCTGAAAATCCCTTTTATAAAGGGACTAATGTGTTGGCTCCCATATAACACCGTGGTTCTTTAAATACAGCTAAACGGAAGGAGCTGCTAGGAAACCTGAGCAAACTTACGTTGCTTTCTTTCCAACTCTTTTCTTTAAATGAAATCATGATTCCCTTCACCACCTGGGGTTGCCCTTGCCCTCTGGGAAATCTATGCACTTTAAATACACACCCATTAACCCATGGGTCCATAAGGGCTTGAGACTGATTCACCATTGCTGGAGGAAACCTCCTCACAATATAATGTCTTTCAACATCTAAAGTGCATTATATTTTACAAAGTAGAATAATGTATCTTACATTCTTAACAGTCCCAGTATATCTAGAAAACTTTACCCAGCTCCTAAGTTACATTAAGTTCACAAATATTTTCAATCACTGAGATTTAATTTTTGAGGGTCAGAAATAGTTCACTGAAGCCTAAGAATATTTGAGGTGAAAAGGAGAGTACTCTTGTAAAATAAACTCACAGCTGAAAATGATCACGGTCATAACATCGTTATAGGGCAAATTATTAATTTCTTAACCCGAGAAGGGCTAAAAGACAGACACACGGTAATAGCCAAGGCAGAAAACCAACTAAGGGTTCAAATATTTGCCTTAAGTGATCCATTTATTAACATTCTTAAATTTTTCTCTATCTCCAAAACAAATATTGTTGTAATTATAATGGATTAATAATTTACTGGATGTATTAAATTATGATAATAACATGCTGTAAAACTTTCAGATATATCATATATTCACATGACCTAAATTCCAAGGACAGGAAAACAAGGTTCAGGTTAGTAATAATTTGTATTCCACTAGAACTGGTTAGAGCAAGAACTGTTTTTTACCTGACATTTACTTTGCTAGCTTGCTCCCTTCTAGGGTGCGCCAGTGGTACTTCCTTTGAGATGTGCTTAACCACCACGCCCCCCATCTGTCTGTCAGGCCTAAGTCAGGGCCCTCAGGCACTTGGTACGTGCCCACGAGCACTGCTCTAGTACCTGGACAAGCGTCTGTCTCTCCCATTTGACTGAATCCCTCAAGCCTCAGACCCTCCTCTCCCTCATCTGTAGGAGATAAAGCTCCTTGCCAACCTCACAGAAGAAAATTTGCAGTTTTCTTGCTACCCGCATGTCCCCTTTCTTCCATCACTCCCGTCCTGGTAGGAGTCCTCCCTGAGGCCAATCCCTCCATCTGTGTTCAGACTCTATCAGCTCCCCCCTCAGGAACTCTTCTCTCCACGCTTCAGCCTCCATCTAAATGTGTCCTTCGCACAAGCATTCACACGTGCTCAAGTCTCCCAGCGTGCAAGTGCCTCCACCCCACTCTCCTCTCCTACTGTCCCCTTTCCCCTTCACAACCTGACTTCTCAGAAGAGATGCCCATAAACACCATCACCACTTGCTCAGCACCTACTCGACCTACTTAACATGTTTTTTACTCCCACCATTCCACCAACACTTCTCTAGGTCACAGCCAACAACTTCCTGAGCCAGTTCCTAAATCCAACTGATTCTTCTTAAAACTCAGCCCACCAGAGCGGCAAGAACTTCAGGCGTTTGACCTCTCCTTACCTTTTTGAAATAACACTTGGATTCAGTAACACCCCCATCCCTGACATTCTTATCTACTTTTTGGCTGTAATTACCACAACTTCTAATATCTGTGTAGAACTATAGACTTTATAAAGCATTTCCACAAGTGGTACATTTATTCATTTAATAAATATTATGAATGAATGGGTCATTTCATCCCTATAACCCATAAGTTTAATAGATGTGTGTTATTTCAGAGACAAGAAAAATCAGTCCCATAGTCAAAGTAATTTTGTTAAAGGTCACACAGAAAGGTTCAAAATCTGTACTCCAATCCATCTCTCAAATTTAAAACCCATGTTCCTTCCAATCCTACCACATGAACAGTTAAAAATATACAAGTTCCACATCTAAGAAAAAGTGAATACATAACTGATTATTTTGCAGAAAAACCAAGAGCCCAATGATGCATAGTATCACCTCTGGAGAAAAAAAAGGGCTGGCTAAGAACTCTCAGATCCCCTTTTCACACATAATCTTGAGCATCTATTAAATCGCTCATACTTAACATTTCCAAGGCTCAAACAGTATCCTAACAGACATCCGGTGAACACTTGAAGATATCAGCTTCAGTAGTTCATCAACTTCTGCTATAAACAACATGTGTAAGTCATTTCTCCCCCTTCTAAAGAAAAAGTCAGCAGCTGTTTGCTAAAAAGTTTTTTTTTTATTGTGGATGAAGACATTGCCAACTTACATATATCATTTTTATTTGGAGCCGTTTTTTTGCCTTGCAGTGCTCCTGAGAAATTCAGAAATGCATTGACTTTAGCTCTATAAAACACGACCCAATATTAAGGCTGGGCTGTAAATATCCCACCAGATATTTCCCTAAAAGTCAAAAGACAAATTATAAGTTGTAAGTAGAGAAATCTTAATAAGTTAAAAAGTAAAGACTGGCAAATAATCACAAATGTCAGATCATTAAAAGTACCATTATTTTTCCATAGGAATATATAAATGTTACACTTAACTTGATATTTAAAAAACGAAAGATAAATTTTTGTTAATGGAAGATGTTTTAAATAGTTTGATATATGAAAAACTTCATTAGCCTTAAAAATCAAATTTAAATGCCTTAAGTTTGACACATAATAGCTCTTTATCAATAATTCTTATTATCTTTTGTCCCTGAAGCATAGTTTTTTTTTTCCACCTACTGACTGGAAAAGTATTTTGACTTTTCCCCCCTTTCAATTACCCATTAAAAGGTTACAATAACCTAGAGGCTTTACATGGGGGGGGATATTTAGTATTTAGTTGGATGGTTTTAAGAAAGTCATTCCTTTTTCCCCCATGTTTTTGTCACTTAGTTTTGGTTTTGTTTTTTTCTTTCAACTCAATAATGGCAGGAACTAAAAACTCAACCATGAGATACAGTATTATACTAAAATCAAATCCAATGACTGGATGAATTTTCTACTACAATATAGCAGCTGAAAACCATTAGGAATGCTGTGAAAAACTGCGGCAGCTATGGAAAAATTCAACCACAAATTTTAGTAAGTTTATAGAGAAGTAAACAGCAAAATTACTGTAGTTAAAATACTGCAGTAAAATTAGTGTTAGCAATGTCCAACTGCTAACATTAGAAATACAAGCTTCTTCACTGTATGGTTCCTAAGAAGATTCTTTGAGCAGGTGTTTCATCTCTGACTCATCTTAGTTTCAGAAAAGCAGATGAGTTATGCTTGGTTTAGATCAACAGACACTTAAGTGTGCACACCAGTGAGCTATAGTTTCGATGAAGATACAACTGAAACATTAGGTACTACAGCTTTAGGATGAGGTCACGTACTTTTTAAAACAGCAGCCATGTAAGGTCATGTTGGGATGTTTAGATATGCAATCCACCCATAACAGCTTTCCAACTTATGTTAAACTATGGGGTAATGGGGGGGATAGGCTGTTTGGAGCAGGGAAGGAAATACTGAAAATGTCATAAAAGGCATTTAAAATATGATGACATGCTACTTATACCCACCAGGCATCTCCTTTTCAAATTAAAAGAGGGAATTTTTTTCTATATTTCTTCAAAATGAAGGATCATGTTGTCTTTTTTTTTTTTTTTTTTTTAACTTAGAAACTTTTATTTCGGATGCTCCACACTGAAAGAAAAATTCAATGGCAAGCAGCAAATAATTTAGGATGGTCAGTGAAAGTATCTTTGAAAGGACCTTATAAAACCTAAGAGGAATAATTTCGTAGAGAAACAATAATGGGCAAACCGGACAGGAGACAGTTGGATAGTTCTAATAAAGCGCTTGTATGACAACTTCCTTTAAAGTATGCTAAATAAAGAATGGCAATATAAATAAATTAGCAAAGGAGACAGGGGATGTTCTGAAGCAGCAATGTCTAAGTTACTAGATGTTTCAGAAAAACAAGTTTTATCCATCAACACATAAAGACTTCCAATCCTCTAAATACAGTACAAAGTATACAGTTAATCACAGCAAAATTTACAAACAACCAAATTTAGCCCTGGTCAGAGCCAGGCCTATTTACATATTTGGATTAGTATCGTTTTCACCTTTCCTTATTATACAGATGTTTCTATTTTAAAGGCATATCGAAATTTACAAAATTTGCAAAGAAGTGTCTTTAAATGTACAACTTCAACAACTAATACAAACATGAATGTCCCGACGTAATTAAATTCCAAGTCAGGAATTTTATGAGGGGTTTATAAAAAAATTAAAGGAATACTCCCTTACCGCGAAGTTCCAAACACCTGGTGCTGGTGTCGTTGAAGTGATTTCACTACCCTCAGTGACTGTGAGGATGAGAATGGATGACTCCAAGGTGGCCGTACCTCTCATGTCAATACCTCAGATAGAGGCAGGAGGTGTCACGTCTAGTGATATTGCTAATTATAGTTATGTAAATGCAGCTGTAGAATTTAACACTTAGATGAAAGTTGTGAGTAGGTGTGTAGAAACAGTTTTAAGATGCTATTTTTAAAGAGACACCTTAGCTCTTAAAACTAAACCATGTGTTCACAGTATGTGCTCAACAGTAAAGAAGAACAAGTTTCCAATATGTTCAGCGACTTAGAAGGATCTCAAGGGAGTTATGCTGAGTGAAAAAAGCCAGTCTCAGAAGGTTACATACTGTAGGATTCCACCGAATGGCACTCTTGAAATGACAAAACTATAGAGAAGGAGTGTAGTGAGGGGTTTCCAGAGGTTAAGGAGACGGTAGGGAAGGAGGTGGCTATGATTGTGAAAGGGGAGCACAAGGGGTCCTTGACAAAACTGTTCTCTGTCTCTGCACTGTCATCACATGAATCTACACACGAGATGAAACTGCATAGTACCAAATACACCTTCCACCTGAGGACACCTGTGACCTCCCAGGGACAGCCTTGTTCTTAACCTGTCTACTCCACGTCCTCTTAAAGATGATTAATACATACTTTAGATCAATTTTTGCACTACGCAGATAAGCCACCACTATTTTCTTCTTCCCTCTTTTTGGTAAATCTGTTGATTATCTTTAAAAGATAAACTACATGTCTCTAGCTTAAATGAGCTTGAAAAGGAAATAAAGAGCTGATATATAGCTACTAGTGTTTTCGTCTTTTAATTTTTCTTATTTTTGTAAATTAAAATTAAAAGAGTGAATGTTTCTAGCTTAAGTTAGGTCAAATCAGACAGGGAAAAAAAGCAGATAATATAGCAAACACTTCCTCCTTTAACACCTGCAATTTCTAGAAGCATTGACAATACTGCTATTAAATTTAGATAAAGTATAACTGTGAACAAATGCATGACTTCTTCCAAAAGGCCACTTTGTGATAAACTACATACACATAGTGTTCACAGTTTTTTTTTTAAAGTGCTATATATGTCATCTCTGGCTTGAGAATCACCTACTGCTTTAAAAGGTCTTTCAACACAACTCCAGCGCTGTTGTCAGGTAACACTGGCAAAGGCGTAAATGTGGGCAGTACGTCTGAGATGGGTTTCAAAAGGAGATGCCCAGGCCCTCCAGGTCCAAGTCCAGCTGGGTTAATGAGAGGCACAGCCGCAGAGCGGGGAGCTAGGAACGGATTCACATCTGTTCTTCTACCGGACCTGGGTTCGGTTGTATCTAAATGACAAAATATGAATGATTTAATCTCCCATATGCTATCTGGTCACTGTTATACATGTGTTTTAGGTTCCTAGATTTGGCGCCCAAATAAATTTAATTCATATGCTGCCGGGTTCTGGATCGGATAAACAGGTCTATGAAACACAGAAGGTGAAAGAGGATAAGGCAATAAATAGAGAAAGAAATGGAAGTGAGAAATATCTGTATGTAGAGCTAATACTCTATTAAACACATGAGTATGGTTGTCTTATACTTGATACCAGTTATATAACTGATTAACGTCATTTACTATAACAACAGTTTTTTAAAAGATGTTTTCTATGTAACCAGGCAAACTCTATCTAACCACCTGAAAGATGGAAGGACTTGAGAACTTGTTTTGCCCAAATTATTATAATGGTCATGAAAAAAACTAGCATCCATATTGCAATGATAACAATCAGATTTAATATTAATTTACCAAAAGAAAAAACAACTTATGCATTACATTAAATGATCACCTTTTAGACGTTCAAAAGTCTGAAAATAATTCTCATTAGATTATTTCTCTGTAAAGTCAGGCGGAACAATTAAGTTTTTACTGGAACAGGCATTTGGTTTACATACTAATTTCTTAGTGGGCAGAATTCTGCTTTATTACCCAAGATGATTAACAACTTCATGGTTGAGAGACAAGCAACCTGTTGAAGGCACCCACTTCAGCAGTGGGAAACTCAAATAAAAGAGGCCTCCAAAACAAAGGGAGCATTGAGACAAATTCATCAAATCTTCTTATCATTGAGCACCCCTGGGTCCCCAAGTTGTACTTTCCTGTGAATGACAATTTTCCAAACTCTGAAAAAGCTTCTGGTGCTATGTGGTAAGCTCTGGCTTTTGTCTCTGATCAATACAAATGAAGCTGCGCATGTGACTTGATAACTGAAGGTGGGGAGGTGTATGAAAGAGGAGGAGAGGGAAGAAGGGGAAGGAGTGGAGACAGGGGAAAGGAGGGAGAGGGAGGGGAGACCCTGCCAAAAGAAATTTTGGAATCAAAATTTAAATAATGTATATTTAAATAAAATTTAAATAAAATAAATTTAAATAAAATAGAATAAATTTTAGCTTCAAGATGCTAAAATCTAGTATAACAAGTGTTTTAGTATAGTCTACACATGTTAAAGTTGAGACTTTTCTAAAGACTAAATTTAGTAGACAAATCTTTTATCTAAAATAATTTTACCACTTTCTCTTTCTATAAAAGTTCAGGAAAATAGAAATATTCATCTAAATAAGAACTAAGGAAGTTATCTAAATTTCAGAATATAAATTCAGTATTTTATCCAAATTTAAGTATCTGGCATGTGACAAACTTGACAGTATACAATATGTTCCTTTACAGTCCAACTAGCAAACATGTTAGTCTGTATTAAAATATGAAGATTTCAGATGAAAGACAGCCCTTCCAATAAAGAATTCATATATAGTCTAATGGATTATACTTTAATTTGAACTCAAGAAACTTTAGTACATGCCAATATAAGGGATATAAATAGTGGAAGATCCTTACAACCTAGTGGGGTAGAAAACTACGTCCACATATTGTTGAACCACCATACCATTTGCTTCCAGGCAGGCCTTTTAACATATAAGAACTCTTCATAATGTTCTTGGATGTGTAGGCCAGTTTACTAAACAGCTCTTGTACATATTATTAACACACCAACTTTGGTTTTTGAGTGTAACACTTAGATTATTATCACAGGGGAAAAATCTTTCTCTAACTATAAACTACAATTCGAAAGGAAAATGTGTGAACAAGCAAAGGTTTACCAGTTCAACCACCACTTCCACGAATAATTCAAGGTGTCTTATGCAGACAGAGAAGAATTATTCCAATATATAAAGGGAAAATATTTCATATTGCTTAAATTAATCTAAGCTAATTAAATATCAGGTTGCTACAAGAATGTATGAAGCCAAAATCTAACGCCTTACTGGAATTTTGGAAGAAGTCATTATTGCACATTTTCAAAAACACTAAAAATTTAGTTAATATCACAGTAAAACATAATCAAAAATTATCAATTTTTTAAATTGTAGAAAAAATAAGTATCTGATTTTACCTTTAAAACTTCCGGGTACAATTGTATCTAGTTTTCTCCTTCCTGGTGAATCTAGAGGTTTCATATCATGAACAGAAAGCTTGGGTGGTGGAATAGATGGATGAGATTCTGTTTCTAGAAATTTAACAAAAAGTTCTGAAAAAGACTAAGAAAAAATATTTGGGATATATTAGGCAGATAATAAAATTATATTCACTACAGCTAAGAAACTGTACCAGCTATTCTAATTAAATATTAAAAACTAGTCATGCTACCTGAATCATTTCTTTATGAACAAGCCTTATGAACAATTAAAAGTGCTAGCACTCTGATACACAGGTATCAATCAAAAACTTTAACAATTTAATCAATAATCTTTGATGACAACACTTGTTACAAACCTCATAATGAGAATTAGCCACCAGATAACAGATTTCTCACCATCAATGGCACTTAAGACATCAAGTCTTAAATCATTTTAGTAACCGTTTACATAGACATAAAAAAATTATATCAACAGAAAACAAGCATTAAAGTCCTATTTTTCTAGAGTAACACCCAACGAATGAGTACAGCAAAAGCTCACCAGTAATATTATCAGATTAAAATAATGTCATGTAGAACCTTCCTTTAAATTAAATTTTATGCCATCCAATTTGAGTTCTATCTTTCACCAGCTTTGGGTAAGTCACCTATCCTCAGTTTCCTCTTTAGTAAAAAAAAGAAAATAAAGAAGTAAACTCCACATTCTAACTCACAGTGCTACTCAATTCAATTAATACTCATCTTAAGCCTACTATATACCAGGCATCATATTTTCTTGTTTATTAACTGCCTCCTCCCACCAGAATGTACGTTTGTTGAGGGAAGGCACTTTACCTATTTGGTTTGCACCCGCATCCTCAATGCTCAGAACAGTCTGGTACACAGCAGGTGCTCAATAAATATTCACTGGCTCAATGACTAGGTAGATACATACAGGCATAAAAACAGAGCCTCTGTCTTCAAGAATCTCATAACTTAGTAGTAAGAGATAAATGACTGTGGGCTGATAGCAGCATGATCAAATACAAAGGAAGGAACAGTTAATGCTTTGAAAAATCAAAGTACCATGTAAACAAAATGTTAAAATAAAACCTACTGATAGTGCAATAAAATTATTAAAACTGGCTTATTATCCTTACGCGAACCGCCTCTCTGGATCTGGTTCCACAACCCCAAAAGAAACTGGCTTATTATCCTTACGCGAACCACCTCTCTGGATCTGGTTCCACAACCCCAAAAGAAAAGGGCTGTATAAAATAACCTGAAAAAGAAGTCTAATTCTTTGCAAATGAACATGACATACAATCATTTCGCTGCTCATATCCAGCAGGAATAAATCAGCTCTTACACTATTAAGCAGAGATTGCTGATTTGGTCTCAGAGGTGTGTTGGGAACACTTTTTGATCCTCCTCCAAGCCACCCAGTCATCCACTTGGTAACACCACCCTGATCTTCATTCAACAACTGAAAGATTATTTTAAAACAGAAAAATATTATCAACACAAGAAAAGAAAACAGAAGCACTTTTACATGATTTCAGATGGTAGTAAACCATGTTTTCCAAGTCCAATTCCTAGTTTCCTACTGACAGAAGCTACATATAACACTGTCATCCTAAGCACTATTTCAAATTAAAATTTGAGGACTGTCACGTCTCAAACTTGAAGCATTCTGATATGAACGGTTGCATATAAGTTACAAAACATTTAAACTAATATTATACAAGCTGTGCAAATCTGCTTCTTCTCTGTAGTATAACATGATTCCATTTCCACATTATTGAGAAAATTGCATTCAGCAAGTTATATAATACACAGTAAAAAAAAAATTTATATGATACCAAGCATTTTAGTTATAAATGTATTCAAAATGGCATTCAATATTCAGTTACCTGTTCCATTTCCTCCTTTTTGATACCTAGGATGCTTCCCATTAATCGTAACACTTCATGACGCTGATTTTTTGGTGTGTGGAAGTGTCCAGTGAAGAGGTTTCTCATTAGAACTCTATGAAAACGGAGGCAGAAACAGCTCAGGCTAACTCACCAGTTGTCTCAATATCTAGTGTATCCAAACAATCAACACTAAACATACAAATATTTAATCATATTTAAATAACAGTTATAAAAAACACTAAAATATTTTAACGTAGCTTTAAAAATTTTTTGACAAGTCTAATTAAGAATATTGCAAACAACCCAAAATGTGTACCTTTAAAAACATCACTTACTAGTCACCAACTTTCTTCAACCAAATAATCAACTGAGATGGTACCTCATTAGTAATTCTCAGTGCCTGTCTGGGTTGATGTCTTAAGGAGACACTTCAGATTTTTCCCTCCGTATCCTAAATGGTGACGATAGTCCTTGTGCTTAACGGTTATGCTTATATTTCCTCATTCATTAAAAATTTGCTCAGAATATCTAAATCTTTAAAATGTTAAAGATATACTACATGTATACCTAGGTTTCACACCGAATGCATTTGAGCAAGATATATCCACTTAAGGGCAGTAAAGAGAACAAAAAAGAATGGTAAGAATAAACTTTATATTTTCTAAGTACTTTATATTGTGGTGATGTTTTAACTCTTGCCTATGGTTTTAAGAAAAAGAATTTGAGCTGGGAAAGTCTATTTAAAAACCAAGAGAAAACAAGTTACTGACCCCTCATTAAAACTAACTGCAGCTCATCATTATATAAGAAAAAGAAAGGGATTTTTAAAACCTTAATCACATATATTTACATGGAGAAATTGTTTTTACCATAAAAGTGAGCCCCACAAAGTACATAAAAGTAAAAGGCAGAGCATACTTGTCCACTTTTCCTTCTGTGCTATTTACTAAATTCATCAATTTCTTTTGTACATCATCCAGCATTTCTTGTCGGAGCTCATCTGTTTTAAAATATGTGAATAAAGAGTCATTAACTGATTAAAATCGTCTGTATGAACATATCATGAGATTTATGACATCTTTAGTGAGAATTTTGAATGTATGTACTTATTCTAATTAGGAATACTCAATTGCGTCCACCTCTTCTTTGGTTCGGGGAATTAGGTTCTCTGGTATAGAAATTACCTAGAAGCCCGAGTATGCGTTAAATCACATTGTTTACCCCCAATAAAATAATCAATTCTTTAATAGAACATTTAAAAACCAAAGGTTTTCTCATTCTCTTCAGAAACTTAACGACAAAGAAGAGATTTTTCACCACTGCTCCTTTGCATGAAACATCTCCAGAGCCACTCTTTAATGGGAAAATACCGGAAAGGACAATTTTAGATTTTCCTTTTTCCATTTTCCCGGCTGGAATCTTTTTTGGTGAGCTAAGAAGAGGAAGAGCAGCTAACGCAACCAAGACCATGGCTCAGAAGGCAGCTGATAGGGCAAAGTATCCTGGGGTAAATAAGCTGCAAGAAACAATTCAGATAACTGGTTCTCACACTAGGCAAGATACTATAGCTTATGACTGATTTAGAAAGATGTTTAGATTATTTTATTTTTAAATTCTTATTTATTTTAAAAGGAAGCAAAATCTGTAAAGTCTTGGCAGAATACTAGGAATGTGAACAGTACTAAAATCAAAGTCTAGAATTACGACAGGAGAGACCCTGTTCATAATCAACCATGCCATGGGATCATGGATTCCTAGACTAAGGAACTCTCAGCAAACCCATGGAGTTTACACCCGTTTCCTCAGAAATGGACAGTCTGAGCCGAAGGAGATGCTTATTAACATCAAGCTAGATTACAAATTTCATTCTGAAAGAAATTGGGAGAATGCTTTGCAGTACAGCTCAACTTTTCAAATCAAGAAACACTCACATCCCAACATGAGACAACTCTGACCTCTTTCCACAAACCTACTCTTTGAGTTACGCAGCATTTTCCTAGTGGTAGTGGGATACAAGTTTCCTTATCCAGTATGCGACTTGCAAATACTTTCTCCCACCCTGGGAGTTGTCATTTCACTTTCTTGATGGTATCCTTTGAAGCACAAAAGTTTTTAATTTTAATGAAGTCCAATTTAGTTTTTCTTTTGTTGCTTGCCCCTTTAGTGTCATATCTAAGAAGCCACTGCTTAACTCAACATCACAAAGATTTACTCCTATGTTTTCTTCTAAGAGTTTCACAGTTTTAACTCTAAAATGTAGGTCTATGACCCACTTTGAGTTACTTTTTGTGCATGGTATGAGGTAAGGGTCCAACTTCGTTCGTGTACATGTGGATATCCAGTTGCTCTGGTACCATGTGTTGAAAAAACTATTCCTTTGGAATCCTTGTTGAAAATCAATTGACCAGAAATGTATGATTTATTTCTGAGCTCTCAATTCCCACTGCAAGACCTCTGCAAACGTTTTTCCTTTTGCCTGGAAAGCTCTTTTCCTTCGGCACTGCCTATTAACTCCTCTTTACCATTCACATGTCAGTTCCCAAGTCCCTTCCTCAAAGAAGTTTTCTCTGAACCTTACAGATTAGGCCAGGTTCATCTGCTTTATGTTTTCATTCTGTCTGTACAGTACTAAAATTCTGATTTACAGTACTAAATGTATATACAAAATGTTCAGTTTAACTGTTTGCAATGGTTTGTAGTTTTTCCACATTGCAAAAATCTAAACTGCAAAATGTAATAGGCTAACTTTTACCAAAACAGAGGTGGTTGTCATAACCATATTATAAAAGCAAGGTCTGTGTTTGGAAAATCTACTACAAACATTTCCTTTCCTGTCTTTCCAGGGAGGAATTTAAGCTTGGACATTAAGAGAGAGACAGACAGACACAGAAAGACGGACAGAGACAGAGAGAACAAGACTATTACTAAAGTCTGAGTCAGTAAAAGACATTTTAGATTCTTGATGGGCTCATACATTCTACGAACCATGGTGCCACGTGGGCCTTTTCTAGTACTACCTTCTAAATTAAGTAGAACTCTTAGTTATTCAGAGGAAGAACAGCAAGTAAGTTAATCTCTTGTTGATGTTCTGAATTAACCACCCCACTCATGAACTAAAGTAAGAGCTAGAGTAAAGGTGGGCACAGTCTTCTCTTTCATCCTTCTCCACTTCTCTTCAGGGCTATACAAAGGCAGCAGAAGAAGAGGTCAAACTTAATCTATCCCCAACCTTCCGTTTCTCTGAGACTTCCCTTCTCCTAACTACTTTCTTCTAAAATTAATGATTTTTATATTGATTACATGTCAAAATGATAATATTCCAGATATGCTGAGTTATATAAAATATATTATTAAAATTAATCTCCCTGTATCTTTTTACTTTTTAAACATGGCTACTAAAATTTATTTTTAATTATAAATGTGGCTTCCATTGCATTTTTATAGGATAGCACTGCTTTGGAGTATAACCAGGATATAACCATTACACTGTACTGTCTCTTATTAAGAAAAGAAAAGGAAGATAAAACTGAATGATAGATATCTTCAGAGTAAAATTCACAGAGCTGATTCTGATAAAAATGATTTTAGTAAAATTAATTGGAAAAATTTAACTTTGCTCCATGAAAAACTGATCAGGAAACCCATCTTAATAAAGTTCAAGTAGAAAATATTTTCTCGATGAAAATTCTTTAATATGGGTATAACTTTTACTAAAATCTCTGTGTTCTGAAAGGTCTGATCAAAACATCCTTAAGGCCAAAATAATAGGGTAAAATTTCTTAAACTCATTATCAGAATACAAGTTAGTTCTGAGCTAATGAGAAAGAGAACTGATAATGTGCATATCCTTGCAGACATGTAGAGGGCTATTTCAAATATGAGTAGTTTAAATGGGTTCTGATATTTGAGTCTAGAAAACAACCTCAGAATTTGGGGGAAGGGACTGGAAGGATGGGTTAACTAGGAAAGATTTAGAAAAGAAAAGAAAGGCAAATACTGACTTCAAAGGTCCCTACAGATTTCTCTTTTTCCCCAGGCACACCTATACTCCTCCCACAAAAGATTCTCAATATTTCTCCATAAAAACTGCACACTAATTCAAACCACAATTTGAAATCAGAATTATATTTACATGGGCAGGCAAAACATAGTTATTCAGAAATGGGGTTTTAGCCAAATACAATATCCCTGTGAAATAACCTAAAAACATGCCAAAATAATTGTCTGGAAGTTAGGCGGGAAAGAAAGGGCAGTGGGGGTACACTTTAAAGTTGAGCAATAAAGCAACTGAGGTTGGTCTAGTTTAGGGGAAGAGTTACTCTGAATATCTGACATCCTAAAACCATATCAGAGCCTCGTCTCTGTAATACCTAGAGATGGTACCATGATCTTCATCACTTGATTTAAAATCAAAATTTAACATAAAATGTAAGTGACTACAACAAATTAGTACATCATAATTTTACATTTTATTTGTAATTAGTAACACTGCACTATTAATACTATCTTCAGAGAGCATCGTACACTTAGGTCACACTCCTTACAAAGTCATTGGCTATTTTATGACTAAGCTCCCTTGGACAAGATTCAAGTTTATTTAACAGTCACCTGACTGAGAAAAGAGAGATGGCTGGAGCAGGACTTGAGAGTCCGGAGACCTGCGTGTGAATTATGGTCTTGTCACAAGACCTGGATGTGAATCATGGTCCTGTCACCAGGGCTGGATTCTGATGCCTATTTTGTAAAATGAGCATGCTTACCTCAAAGGATTTTGAGAGAAATCTACTGAGTGATTAAATGTGACATTTTTAACCAGTAAAGTTCTATATAAAGCATTAGTATTCAGTCACCCGATTTTTTAAAATATCAGCTTCCAACCCAGCCCTAACCATTATCGATAATATGTATCACTTTCGTTAGCATTAACACTGATAACTTTTCCTCCATTTACCTTATTTGTCATCTTTACAAACTATGGCAAAGAAGTCAACGCAAGGAAAAAAGAATGTTAGAAATATGATTTTATTATAGATATGTCAGTAAATAAACTGGGTCTTGGACTGGCTACCTAAAAAATAAATTTAAATCTGATATATTAAATGTAATATAAGGAAATTTAGCCTCTTCAGTCAATTAAATATAATTAAAGCAAAGGCTAGAAGTTTGACGGTCTTTTTATTACAGAATTTCAACTTATACAAGATCACTTTCATTATAACACCAAACGATTTTTTTTTTCTAGCTCTGCCAAAGCAAGGCCTCAAAAAATTTACTGAACACTCAGATTTGTTTCTCTCCACGGAAATCTTTAGTAAAAGGCAAAAGATTTGTTTGATCTTGAGAGAAACCAGAGCATCCAAATGATATTTTTTAAAGGCACCTTGTATTTATTTACATTGGAAGTTAAGACATATTAGTGGGCTTCCCTGGTGGCACAGTGGTTAAGAATCTGCCTGCCAATGCAGGGGACATGGGTTCGAGCCCTGGTCTGGGAAGATCCCACATGCCGCGGAGCAACTAAGACCGTGCATGATAACTACTGAGTCTGCGCTCTAGAGCCCCACAAGCCGCAACTACTGAGCCCATGCACCATAACTACTGAAGCCCACATGCCTAGAGCCTGTGCTTGCAACAAGAGAAGCCACTGCAATGAGAAGCCTGCGCACTGCAATAAAGAGTAGCCCCACCTCGCCGCAACTAGAGAAAGCCTGCATGCAGCAACAAAGACCCAACGCAGCCAAAATAAATAAACAAACAAAAAAAGACATATTAGCAACTGCTTTGTCTTTTAACTCATTTCCTTTCAACCATTTCAACAGAATTTTAAGGTCTAGAGTATATGGTGAATGCTTTCTTGTTCCATAATTATAATTATTAATTGCAGAGTAAAAAGTAATTTTTGAAACTCCACTTCCTAGCAATGAACTCACAGAAAAGAATTTTATTAATACAGTATAACCTCATTAACTTGAATTTCAATAGATTAGAATCTGTGATTAAACTGAAATATCAATGTTGAAGTCTACTGGATTATTTGTACAGTTAAATTAGAGTTACTATGTGCATTTGAAAGAGATTTGTAAATATGTCAATATTTTTAATGTAACCAGATCAAATTTATTTTTCCTCTCCACCCTCCTCCCTCAATCCTTTAATACATTAGAATTCAGATAATTTGTACTGCATTTTTCCATATCAAAACAAATTTTCGTAAAGACTGAATATTATGAATCAAGTTTTTTTTTTTTAATTTTTTAACATCTTTATTGGAGTATAATTGCTTTACAATGGTGCGTTAGTTTCTGGTTTGTAACAAAGTGAATCAGTTTTACATATATTAGAAATGTCTATTTAGGTCTTCTGCCCATTTTTGGATTGGGTTGTTTTTTTGATATTGAGCTACATGAGCTGCTTGTAAATTTTGGAGATTAATCCTTTGTCGGTTGCTTATGAGTCAAGTTATATATTTAATTTTTAAAGGTTCACACAGACCTGCCATATCTCAAAAGAAAGGGCCACAATTGGGTCAGTAAAGTCATTATAATAATTTTGCCACTTACTGAATATCATCATCACTATATACTTATACTGTTACTTATTAATGACGAAGACTTTCTAGGCTACAGACTAAACCTCAACCCATTTCTGAAAGCTCACTGTTGCAAATTAGCACAAACTAAATCTGATACAAAGAAATGTTTTGTTCAGACCACACAGGGTTTTTTGAAAAACTTAAATTACACGTCACATTAAAAAACTGGAACATTTCACATAAGTCTACATTTTTGGTGTCTCTTGAAAGACCTGAAGATCTGGCAACCCTGGACCCACATTCCTACACAACAACAGTTCAGTGAAGCTGAGAATTTGTTGCCCCCTATAAGAAGCTCTCCAATTCACCACAGTCTCTACTTAGTCCTAAATGCTCCTTTATAATTTGGGCCCCAGTTTACAATTTCTGTTTGTGATCCATACTTATAGTTTCATTTCTTCACACAGCAGCTCACTCTCACCTCTGCCTTCTCGGCACTCCACACCAATACAGCACACACACACACACGTACACGTTATTAGTCCACCAGATCTTCAGCCAGTTTCCAAATTATGACACACAGTTTCATACGAATTCCTCCCTCTATCCAGAATGTTCTTCCCGAACTCTTTGCCTGCTTCACTGTACGTATTCACCATTCAAGTGCAGGCAAGTATACCCTTCACTAGCCTTTCCTACCCTTCTACACCACCATCAAGAAGTAGAATGGATTGCTTCTTCCTTTTGAAATAGCTTGCTGCATGTATGTGACTACATGTAGTCTTCCCCTATTTCTGCTTGACTATAAACCTCCTGAAGGTGGAACTCTTGTCCCGTATCTTTGGTACTTATTTTACTGCTTGGTACACAGCACAAAACAATGAATCTGTGATAAATGAAAGAATGCCTGACTTTTCTCTGGGAAGGGAGACTATCTGAGAATAGAACACAGGTCAAAAAAGAATAAATGATTTATGTTATGAATTACTCATATTATTCATATGAGGAAAAATACACAAAACATACAAAGTCAAAAAATTCTCATATCTACATAATTTGCTTTTCCCTTTATATCTAGAAGAATTAATAAAATATACATTTAAAAGTACAACCATTAAGCTGAAAAGGGCTTAATTATTTACCTAATTGATATAGCTTTTTTCTTAACTAAAATGTTGACATTTTCTAGTATACCCAGATGTTTATATCATCACAAATAATTTTTTAACTATTTATGGCAATTCAGAAAACTGCATCTGGTATTTCTTATATGTTTCCTCTAAAATCACCACTTCTGCCAAAAACATCTATAAAGAAATCCCTCAAAAGGTTTGGGTAACAAAGCGTCTGGGAATGTATCTGGCCTATGTTCAACAGGACATTATATGTTTTCTTGTATAAATCGTGTCCTGGAAAACGGAATGTCTTTATTTAAAATAAAAACTCTACCATCCAACACCATAAAGGCGGTTCCATGAAAAACATTTTAAACTTCTTTTATATGTGTAGTTTTAAAATACATTTTTATGCTTCATATTACAGTTGGTTTACTGGGGCTTATTTTATACATTCTTCTAGATTTTCTTTAAAAAAACACTGTAAAGAAATTTTCCATTCTGAACTCATAGAAGACTTTTTTTTAAAAGCAGTCACCAAACCTTCTTAAAATAAGAAAAAATCAGTGATGGGGCCCTTTCAGATATGGCTATAAACTGGCACACAGACCAAAAGACTTCCCCAGTGGTAGAATCTAAACTTGTATTGCTTATGAAAATTTATTTTTCTTGGTGTACCATAAAATTTACCACCCTTTTGAATAATCATTATCAAAACAGTAACTCTCTTGTGCTTGCTATTTCAATTTTATCCAATCGTTTCCACTTAAGCAGGAATTTATCTCAAGGATGATGGTAGAGAATAATAAGCGAAAGAAGGAAAATGTTAAATTTGGCCATGAATATAGGAAGATAACATGTCTTTTCATGGTTCAGGTTTCCACAGGTAGTATATTTTCCCACGAACGACAATTCCATAGAAATTCTGAACTCTGATCAACTCAGAATAGTTAATGAAAGACACTGTCCTATCTGCTTCATAGAGGACTAATGTCTTAAGTTTGAACAAAATCAATAAAATATAGGATGGCATGTGAAATAAGTCTTTGGAACTACACTGAAAAAGAAGACTTTCTGGTAAAATGTTGAAAGAATAACTTCTAAAAGGAAGGGAAGGAGTAATTCTTCTACCAGCCAACATTATCTATTAAAATATAGCACCTATAGGATCTTTTTTTTTTTTAATTTTTGTCTTTGTTGGGTCTTTGTGGCTGCTCGCCGGCTTTCTCTAGTTGGCAGTGCGCAGGCTTCTCACTGTAGTGGCTTCTCTTGTTGCAGAGCATGGGCTCTAGGCGTGTGGGCTTCACTAGTTGTGGCATGCAGGCTCAGCAGTTGTGGCACACGGGCTTAGTTGCTCCGCGGCATGTGGGATCTTCCTGGTCCAGGGCTCGAACCCATGTCCCCTGTATTGGCAGGCAGATTCTTATCCACCGCGCCACCAGGGAAGCTCGTAGCACCTACAGGATCTTAGGGTTTCTTTTCATTGTTACCTTCCCTTGGTGTGTGGGTCGGCGGGGTGAGGGGGAGAAGACAAAGAACTACTTACATTTGGGGAGTAAAATCCTATTACTAGTTTAGAGCTCTGTCTGCTCAAGTTTCTTTCCCCCATGGAATGTCCCTAACCCTTCATGGGATTCTTGGAGAACTAAATACGCACTGTCTGACCAGAGTTGAGCACCACTGTCTTAAACTATGAACCTATGGTGTATCTATGCCATGTGTTACTTCGTTAACTAAGCTCCTTGAAAAAAAAGGGATCCTATCTAGTATCTCACACAGCATCTAACATGAAGCCAAGTAGTTGGTTCTCATTAAATATTTAATGCCTGATTAAGGCATCTTCATACTTTTCATACAAAGTCTGTAAATACTTGGAACTCAAAACCACAATTGCCCATACACGGCACTGACAGTTATGGACTCTAAGAATGATTGAAATCATTGACAATTTACTATTTTAATACTGGTGTTATAAGCAATAGCTCCCTTTTCCTATGTTTGACCAGACTGAATCATCTCATCTCTGGTGGCAATTACATAATCAAGCATTTCAAATAAAATACCACTTTTTAAAATGAGTTTCCTAATATTGTTTAAATGTTGAAACTGCATATCAACTAATCATCGACAGTCTACAGATGCTTAGAAATAAAACAATACTTTGCCTCTCTACGATTCAAGTCTCTATGTACTTTCTAGCAACAAAAGCCAATCTGTCTTTTTCAAAATTGTTTCTCCTGGCAAATATTTTTGCTGTCTGGCCAAGTTTTGCATTTAAAATAAAGTACAGTATTACAACATCAATCAACATTTAAAGTACTTAATGATCTATGAAAGAAAATATACAGTGATTCTTTTGAAACAACCAAGCCAATCAAAGTTTTATTTATATTATCAAATCAAGAGTGCAGCTTTGATAAAATAAAATCACACTTGTGTTTAGAGATCTAAAAGCAATATTAAGCACTTAGGTAATAAAAGAAAACAGACTGTTAAGAAGAGCTTAAATGGCAAGAATGACTTAAAGACATAACAGAACTGTCTGTCCTTTTACCCCCACTTCCTGTCTGTGCAACACTGGCCTCTCGCCTGCCCTTTCAAATACCAGTTGTATAAGCATAATTAGAGCTTTTTCTGTGGCTAATATTAACTTTACAAAATGAGTCCAAAGTTCCTATGTATTTACAATGAATTATTACTGGTAACTTTTTACATGAATAGGGGCCTAGGCCACCTAAGCCTTGCCATTTACAATCAAAATCTAAAAATATTCTACTATTGAGGATTTAAATGGGTGCCTAAACAACTTACTAAGTAGTGCAGGGACTCTGATAACATTTAGCAACTACAGTAAGTCAAAGAATTTTTTATCTTACCATCATCTACTGGGAATGACACAGGTAGTTGTCTAAAAAGGTATGTGAACTTAAATATTACAGTAGCATGACATATATAGCAACCTTGTCACAGACCAAGGAGTTGCTTCAGAATACTGCCTTTTTACCTTCATTAGTCTAGCCCTTCCCTAGGATATCAGTTCCTTGGCTAAAACCTTGGGTGCTCAGTACTTCTCCTCCAGGTTGCCCGTATGTCTTCCAGATAATGTTGTAGTTACATTGGCTTTCAACCTAACTAGACTGTTTTCCCAGCAAACACTGCCTGCGGGTAAGGGCAACCGTTTCAGTATTTAGGGCACAGCACAGTGGATACTATCCTATCTTCAAAGGAGATATACAGAACAGAATACAAGTCAGATTATAAACAACTGTTTTCCTGACAAGAAGAAATACAGTAACATGGAAAGATTATGAACTTTGGTCAAGGATAAAAGATCAGTTTAAATCTCAGTTTCTTTAACTTATAAAATGGAACTAATACTACTTACTTTAGAGTTTCCTGTGAAGAGTAAATAAAATATGAGAAGACTAAATAATACAGTATATGTTATATAAAATGCCCATGATACTCAATATATAATTGTTTCCTTATTGTCCATTTCCAGCCCCTCTATTACATTTAGAGTTCTAAGGCTGGCCGAATCTTACAAAGCAAACAGAGGACTTTTAGTTGGGCACGAATTTGCCGCAGAATCAAGTTTTCTTGAGGACGATACCTCACGTGATCTTATTATTATTTTTTATTCCTAACAATCTCTCATCTCCTGTCTCCTGCTGGTTTTAGGCCAACTTCCTCAGCTTGTCCTTTGGTATCCACACTTCAGTGATTTGTCTACTTGCCTCTGTAATGTCCAAGTCACTGTTTTATTGTCTGACGGTATTTGTGCTGTACCGTCTCCTACTTTTTCCTATTTCTAACTCTATTTCATGTTAGGGGGTACTTCTTAATTACTTCATTACATGCCTTGGTACTACTGTGCCTAACCCAGACACCTAAAGTTGACACATTTCTAGGTTCCCATCACCTTTCCAATAACCTTTAATCATTATCTACTAAATGTAGCCCTAGAATAGCTTCAACTTCCTGGAGACTGTTACATCAGAGATTAAATGAGAGCATGCCATCTTTGTCAGCAGTTACGAGTTAACAGAGCACTATGAACCACCTGATTATCTGAGGCCCAACTGATAATCCTAAACACAGGACTCACCCTCGGGAATTGACAGGGCCTATGAGATATTTACAAGCATCAAAAAATACATGCCTGCATGTAAAGCACCGTCTATAATCATAAACAGCTAGTTATAGCCAGACATTCATTCCACAAAAAGTTACTCTTTTACTTGAGAACACTGCCTTCTCTAGCATATCAGACAGCTTTAGGCAGGATGACCACGGACTAAACAGGGAAAAGTTATACCATGACAAGTCGAGTCAGTCGAATCAATCCCTTTGATGGTCAACAGGGTGACAGCACAACTGGACTGCCTCAATATTCCGGAAAACTAACTGGACAGCCAGGGCCAACTTATGACTTTGGTTTCACTAGGACCAGATTGAAATCAAAGCAAACTGGTCATGGGAGATGGAAATGGAAGTCACAAACTAATGGCAGTTGGTCTCACTCGACTGTACTAATGCATGGGGGGAAACTACATCTGATTCAATACTAGCGTTGTAGGGGAAAAAGGAAAAGGAAAAGAACCTACTTTGTTTTTTAAGTTCTTCAATTTGTTCTTCCTTTAAATCTAACTGTTCTGTAAGTCTTGATGCTGAATCCAACGCAACATTTGCTTCATCCAAACGCTCCTGAGGAAGAAAAGTTCATTAAAAAGCAGCATGCAAAAACTATTTCACAAACTATAGGGCTGGAAGACATCTTAAAGTCAATCAACCCCGTTCAGCTAAAGAAGCTGTATTTCTGTGACCTTGGGCAAGTTCATTTGATACTAATAAGTATCAAAGATAGAACCCACACTTCACAACACAATAATGTCTCTTTCAGAGAAACTAAGTAAAAAAGAGAATGCTATTTAAAGACAACATGGTGACAAAAGTTTAAAAAATGACAATAATAAAAACTACAAAAAAAATACAAAAAGTCAAGAAATATAGCAACAAATTTTTTTTGTTTTTTGCTGTGTTGGGTCTTCGTTGCTTCGCATGGGCTTTCTCAAGTTGAGGCAAGTGGGGACTACTCTTCGTTGAGGTGCGTGGGCTTCTCATTGCGGTGGCTTTTCTTGTTGTGGAGCTCGGGCTCTAGGTGCACAGGCTTAAGTAGTTGTGGCACGCGGGCTCTGTAGTTTGCGGCTTGTGGGCTCTAGAGCACAGGTTCAGTAGTTGTGGTGCATGGGCTTAGTTGCTCCGTGGCATGTGGGATCTTCCCGGACCAGGACTCGAACCCATGTCCCCTGCACTGGCAGGCGGATTCTTAACCACTGCACCACCAGGGAAGTCCCAACAAATGTTCTTTTTTAATTTTGGCAAGTCTCATGGGTATAAAGTGATGTTTCATTATTATTTTATTACTTTAATTTTTATTTCTCTAACTATAATACATACTAGTGAATTTGAGTAATTTTTCATGTTAATAGGACAGCTGGATCTGCTCTTGTGCAAAAATCTTTGCATATCTTGCCCATTTTTCCATTGAGCTGTTTTTCTCTCATCAGTTTGTAAGAGCACCTTATATAGTAGATACGAACCCTTTGTCATCAGCGCTACAAATACAGTCAAACATGTCCTACTCTGATTCTTGAGTTTTAGTCTAGGTGAGGCTCCTCCCTGCCCTGAACTGCACACTTGGTTTTCTAGATTTTCTTGGAAGGTATTTTTCTTTTTTAACATTTATATCTATAAAATAGTATTTCTCAGTAGGAGTTGTTTCAACATTCCTGGCCTCTGGCCACTAAATGCCAGAAGACCCACCCACAGTCACTGTAACAGCCAAAAATACCCCCCAGATTTCCAGCACCACTCCCAGTTGAGAATCCTTGCTTTAATACAGTTGGAATTTACTTTTGTATATAGTGTAAGATAGGGGTCCAATTTCATTTTCTTCCATACAGACAGCCGGTTGTATCTACTGTTTATTAGATAACCTACCCTTTTCCCCACTGAACTGAAAGTAGTTTAGGGTTTAGTTTTAAATTTAATTCTCAAATATAACCTGGGCTCCATTTCTGGATTCTCCTTCTGTTCCACTAATCTAGTCAATATGGTATTGATTTATGGCTCTATTTTGACATTTAGTAGGCAAGTCCCTCCTCATCATTATTCTTTCACACAATTTTCTTGGCTATTCTAGAGGATTCACCCACGTAAATGTCAGGTCACGTTTCATCATCTTGAATCAGAGTGTGACAGCTTTTTTGATGTACCATCTTGGATAGGCTAGTCCCCAGTTATCCAGTCAAAACTTAAGGTAGGTATTGCTGTGAAGGTATTTTGCAAATGTAATCAAAGCTCAAAGCAGCTGAGTTTAAGGAAGGCACATTATCCTGGATAATCAGGGCGGACCTAATTGAACCAGCTGAAATGCCTTGAAATCAGGACTGAGGTTTCTCCATAAAGAAGAAATTCCATCTGTGGACAGCAACTTCAGCCCATGCCCACAGAGTCCATCCTGCCTGTGATTTTTTTTCCTAACCACCTGTGAACAACAGCTTTGGCCCACGCCTATGAGTTCCAGCCTGCCCATGATGTGATCCTCCCATTTTGACTGCCAAACCTACCCAACTTGCTTACCCAGGCCCCACAGTGTTGCCAATTCCTTGTAACAAACCTCACAGGTATCCATATATGGTATATACATCAATGTATATGTGTATGTATATGTATGTGTTCATACGTGTACACACATACACATCCTACTGGTTCTGCTTCTCAGGTTGAACCTTAACTGATACAAAGAGAGACTGAAAGAAAAAATTTTAAACAAAATCAAGATTAAATTTAGTGTAAAGGAAATTTAAATAAACTTTCAAATGACTTTGTTAACCTCATAGCATTTATATTTAAGAAATAATTAAAGCTTAAAAAAACTACACTAAGATGTTTTTGAAAATTAACATTTAGATTTCATTATTCTTTCTACCATTTTTTTGCTTTTTATTTCATTAATTTCAACTTTTACCTTTACTAATTCCCTCTTAGTTTCTTCTGATTTATTTTGTTGTTTTTCTAAATATATATTACATTAAAAAATTTTTTAAACAGAGCTACTTTAAAAAGAAGATCTGGACTTCTAACAGTATGACCGGCTAGATATATTGGCCCACTGAAAACAAAAGCGTCAAATAAAATATCTTTTTAATGTGTTAATGAGCTAATGAGAAAGTAAGCATAAATGGTGAAAAAACATATTAAAAGATGCTTGACCTCATTACTAGAAATGCAAATTAAAACCATAAGATAGCCCTTCCCACCTACCACATTGGCAAACACTTTAAAAAATTCTGGTAATGCTAGCATTGCCGAGGATGTAGAACAAGAACTCTTAGTACCACTGGTAGGAGAAAATTAGCACAAGTGCTTTAGAAAACAATTTGCCCCCAAATCTAATAAAATTGAAATTGCCCATATATATCCCATGACTCAGCAATTCCAATCGAGATACACACCTGAAACTCTTACACATGTGCACCAGGAGATATAAACAAGGAAATTCATAACCACATTGTTTGTATGGCAGATAAGGGAAATGTCCTTTACCAGGAAAATGGGTAAATAAATTACATATTCACGCAAGGAATACAGCAGTGAAAATAATGAACCTTCTAACACAGTAACTACACAGTTACGGCTGAAACTCGTGAACATAATGCTAAGCAAAAAAAGCAAGCCTCAGAAGAATTCCATTTACACACAGTTCAGAATTCCATTCATACAGAGTTTAAAAATATGCAAAACCAAACAATGTACTGTAAAAAGATGCAAATCTATGTGATAAAACCATAAAGAAAAACAAGGGGGTAAAACACATAAAAGGTGGTAAGAAGGAGAGGAGATGTGGAGGGGTGCTTATGGAACTTCAAAGGGTGACAATCTTTTACTGGGTGGTGAGTACGTGGGTATTTGCTGTATTGCTATTCTTATATTTTATACGTTATTATCTAAATATTGTTTTCTAGTCACTCAACATTTAGTAAAAATTTTAAAACATTATGGAAGTATGTCTTCAATTATTTAGAATATTAATATGCCTAAACAGCATATTCACCTCTAACGACAGATACATAAATTTTATTACTTTCCACCAGCTATCACCAGAGTCTACTTATGACTCAGTAAAGTTTATCCTACATCAAAGAGCAAGTCACTGTGGTGTCTCTTCATGGGGTTCATTTTATTTATTTCTTATATATAATATTTATAGGCATGAAATACAGCATAATAACAAAGAGAAAAATATTTTAAAGAATTAAGGTGCAATATGGTCACCTTATCTTTGATAAAGGAGGCAAGAGTATACAATTGAGAAAAGACAGCCTCTTCAGTAAGTGGTGCTGGGAAAACTGGACAGCTACATGTAAAAGAATGAAATTAGAACACTTCCTAACACCATACATAAAAACAAACTCAAAATGGATTAAGGACCTAAGTGTAAGGCCAGACACTATCAAACTCTTAGAGGAAAACACAGGAAGAACACTCTGTGACATAAATCACAGCAAGATCCTTTTTGACCCACCTCCTAGAGAAATGGAAATAAAAACAAAAATAAACAAATGGGACCTAATGAAACTTCAAAGCTTTTGCACAGCAAAGGAAACCATAAACAAGACGAGAAGAAACCCTGAGAATCCGAGAAAATATGTGCAAATGAAGCAACTGACAAAGGATTAAGCTCCAAAATACACAAGCAGCTCATGCAGCTCAATATCAAACAAACAAAACAATCCAATTAAAAAAAAAAAAAGAATTAAGGTGCAAAAGAAAAAGATCTAATGGGATAATACACATTATTTTAATCTGTGTGAAATAAAGTACCCAATATATTTTGTTGAAAACAGAAAATTATAGTTAAAATTTTACACTAATTTTTTTTAGTGATCTCTAAAATGCCCACCTGTGCTAAAAATTTAAATCTCATATTTGCTGTGTCTATTCTAAACTATAAGTAACATGAGGGAAATCCTGAATATCTTATTCACTGTTATGCCTCAGTGACAACATTTACTAAATTAACTGTTTAGAAAAAAAAAAAAATTAACTGTTTAGGAGATTATTTCCAAGACAAAAATTCTACAAGTAATTGTTTTGTGCATAATAAAATTTACAAGAGTAAATTATTTCAACCAACCTGTAATGATATAAGTTTTCCTTCCAGATTTTCTGCCTTTTTCTTCCATTCAGCAACAAGTTGCTTGTGTTTTTCTAGTTCAGCAGAATACATAGCTTTTTCTTCTAAAGAGGAAAAAAAAGTTACATTAGTATTTTGTAATTGTGTGATAAAATTAGAATTTTAAACCACTTGAAATTTTAATAATTCAACAAAAATAGTTCAAATGTCTTAACAAGAAAATTATACATGCCTTAGTGATGACGTTAACTGGAATTAAAGTAATGAGATCACTTTCCTCTGCTTAACTCCTTCTCCACCTTGTCCATCTTGCAAACTTTCCCTCCCTTCAGAACTCTACTCAAATATTTCCTCTTTAGCAAAGCTTTCTCTATGGCCTCAGTACCATACTATTTTTTACACGTCTACTCTAGTATTATACAGAGCAGACCTAGAGAATTCTTACGTGTAAAATTCAAAATTTCAACCATAGGAGTAACCCTGACATGTACGTGCGTACAAATGTAAAGTTTTGCTCAGGCACAAAACTAACTTCTTTAACTTCATTAGCCTCACATCCTCTAACCGCCTGCCCCCTCACTAGCAGTTCATGCATTGCCAGTAATTACAGAATGTACGAGTTGACAAATGGATGGGTGAATGATCTAAAGGGGGTAAATCTGATGATGGGAGATAGATGTGAAAAAGCATATTTGGTTATCGGGGTACGTGTGCTCTGGTCACTATTACTATGTGCCTAAAAAAGTACTTTCCACCTGAACTAGAAAAATGCAGTTACCTTAAAGTATAGATGAACAGCTAAGAACAAATTAATCAATACTTCAAAAGAGAGTAATTACTGATGATTAACTCTCTGAAGTGGATTCAACCTCCGACCAACATCTCAACACCTATCTTTTTTTTCCTACATGTGCCTCTCTCTTCCTTTGTATTCCCCTTTATCATGTGATCCTTACTATGTTACCCTCATACTTCCCTCACCTCTCGTCTTTAACTAAAGTATCATAATATGACACTAAAATAATTTTTTTAATAATTAGTATATACAGTTTATGTTCTCTACTCTTAACTGTAAAAAAAAGTCTAATTTGTTGATGGCTACTTATCTTCTCCCCCTACAAGTGGGTAACCTTTCAAAGATTTCCCTATGCCTAATCTAAAATAGCACTGAAGCCAAAATTCCCAAAACTACAGCTGATCTGTGAACAACACAGGTTTGAACTGCATGGGTCCACCATATGTAAATTTTTTTCAGTAAATATACTGGAAACATTTTTTGGAGATTTGAGACAATTTGAAAAAGCAGATGAACCACATAGACTAGAAATATCAAAAACATTAAGAAAAAGGTTATGTCACGAATGCTTGAAATACATATAGATACTAGTCTATCCTAACATAGGCAGAAGGTGAGTGATAATATAAATTTAACAATATGTTAGTTTTCTTACTGTTTTATAACTTTGCTTCCAAAGAATCGCATTACCATAAGGTATGCCCCTCTCTCTTGTAATTGGAGAAACTGCATATCAGCCTATCATCACAAGTAAGTGGTTTTTTAAAAAAATGTAACAATGTTTCCAGTACTATATTACGAATATGACTATATTACTGTATACCATAAAAATTTTATGACCATTCATTAGTGTAAAGGTTAGGCTATCATAAAGCAATAATATTGCTACTTCTTCATTATCAATCACGAATCATTATACCTAAATGTGAATTTCTTTTTCACACATTTCATTTTTGATGTCTAGTGTTAGTAATATGTATAATATCTACAGGGTTTTCTATCATATAAGAGAATACTGACGTAGGTACTAATAGACAAACAATTCATCTTGTAAACAGATGACATAAACTTATAGTATCAATAAATACTGTACAGTGAATGTATTTTCTCTTCCTTATGATTTTCTTAATAACATTTTCTTTTCTCTAGCTTCCTTTATTGTAAGAATACAGTATATAGTACATATAACATACAAAAAAATGTGTCAATTGACTATGTTATTAGCAAGGCTCCTGGTCAACAGTGGGCTATTAGGAGTTAAGTTCAGGGGAACTCAAGTTATGGGTTTTCAACTGCATGGTGGGTAGGCATCCTAACCCATGCATTGTTCAAGGGTCAACCGTACAATAACTCTTCTTCAATGAAAGACTGGCCATACAACTGACCGTGCTGGAAATGCTCCAGGACCATCTGCAGGTTGGAGAGTGACAGAGCATACTGCTTTACTTGTTCCTGAGACATGGAAAGCTGTAGTGCAGTTTCATCCCTTTGCTTCGATGCCACATTCAACTGTTCCTGCAATGACTCTACCTGTAAATTGGCCTGATGGCTTTAAACAAAAAGAATAAAAGTCAAACTGTTTCTATCTATTTAGACACTTTGACAAGATGAAATACCTTCCCTACATTTTACTGCACTAAATGCAAGTTATATTCAAAGTATTCAGATACTTTAACAAGATGAAATCTCTTCCCTATGTTTTTTTTATTGTGGTAAAATACACATAACATTTACCATTTTAACCATTTTTATGTGTACAGTTCAGTGGTAGTAAGTACACTTGCATGGCTGTACAACCATCACGACCATCCATCTCTAGAACTTTTTCATCTTCCCAAGCCGAAACTCCACACCCATTAAACAATAACCACCTCTCCGCCCAGTAACCACCATTCTACTTTCTGTCTCTATGAATCTGACCTTCCCTACATTTTATTGCATTAAATTCAAGTTAGATTTCAAAGAAACTTGAAGAGTTCCTCTGATCTTCGTCCTCCCTGCGTTTGTTAATTCAATCATCCTTCCTGTGAAGGTGACTTTGAACAAATGGCAGTCATTTTAAACACAGAACTGGGCTAAACAAGGTATGTCAGCTTAAGAAAAATTTAAAAATAGCCTGCAACTTTGTGTTTCGAGGCTAAAACTCTAAGATGTAATTTACCATGAACTTGTAAGTTGTAAGGGATCTTGGAAGTCATTTTGTCCAGCTCCAACCCAACAAGCAATGGATTCTGATACCCCCCTTGCTTTTGGCACTCACAATCCTAGTGAACTCACAACTTTCCAAAGGTTATCCCATCTTTTACTGTCATCTTTCTTTCTGCTTACATTAAATATAATAACCCCTACACCTGTCCCAAATCAGAGCTCCCTAAGAGAATTACAGAACATCTATCCAGGCTTATGTCACTGAGGTACTTCCTTAATGTACAATTATTACATACGAAATACTGCAATAGCCTTTCCTGGGTTTTTAATATCCAGTTAAGTTTTTATTCAGAGCAGGCCAATAAAACCCATTAAGAGCAGCTCACTTTGAAGAAACCTTACCCAATAGCACCCTCTTTTGGAAAAGGCAGTAAACTGATAACCAGAGGACTTAACTCTCCCCTCTTATGTCCCTGGACTTTATTCAACTTTGCTGGTTAGCAAATCACTCAAAGGGTGATTGTAAGGATGAAATGAACTGTGATGTCATTCAAAAAGTTAATAAATACAACAAGATGTTACTATTGTTACGGGCTCAAAACACCATAATCTGATTCTGTAGATTTGAGTTACTTATACACCAAATATTTACTGAACATCTATGAAACTATGTGTAAGAATGTATACTGTGGGAAGAGTGTGACATAAATGGCATCATTCCTACCCACTGGTGGCCTTACGCTTCGTTGGGTGGGAGAAAGTGTAAAACAGCTCAACAATTACAAATACCCCTAAGAAAAATACAAGTGCCCTATGAAAGACTCAAAATATGATGCAGGTTCAAAGGAAAAACATCACACTAGGGATTGATTTTGGATTTGAGGAGTGGGGTGCTAAACAAATAATTCATCATGAAGTGCTATTTGAAGAATAGGTGGGATTAACAGAAAAACAGTGGGCCCAAATCATGACAGTCTAACCTGGTTTTGAAAAAAGGAGAAACAAGACCACAGCCCTACCTACCGAAGGTTATTCTGCAGTTATTATGAATAGTAAACAAAAATAGGCAGAGATTAGAAACTATTTCAATTAGAGAAAATAAGGGCTTGAAAATTGAAAGGAAAGATGATCAATCTTATAGACTAAGGATGTTTTGCTATTTCTGCCAATGTGAAACACATACACAAATGTTCACTCACTGTTTTAATTCTCATTTTAAACAAGTTCTTCTTCTGAGTCTGAAGGTACAATAATACATCCTACAAAGGGGGTAAGGAGTTCACCCTCAGAAATACTATCTCTACTGGTCTATAATCTCTTTGCAGAGATAATATCTACTATATCCTTATATTTCCCTCAGCACCATATACAGTAAAAAGTAAAAAGATAAAAGGATGCACATACAACTAATGGGAAGATAAATGGACATGATTGTTTGGGAAGACTATTTGGCAGTACGTTTCAAACGTTTTAAAAACAGCCTTTCAATCAGAATTTCCATTTCTCAAAATTTACACTAAGGAAATAATCTGTCATCAACACAAAAATACCTATTTTGGGTTATCAAAACAGCACTCTTGGGCTTCCCTGGTGGCGCAGTGCTTAAGAATCCGCCTGACAATGCAGGGGACACAGGTTTGAGCCCTGGTCCAGGAGGATCCCACGTGCCATGGAGCAACTAAGCCCGTGTGCTACAACTACTGAGCCTGCGCTCTACAGCCCACGAGCCACAGCTACTGAGCCCGCGTGCCTAGAGCCCGTGCTCTACAACAAGAGAAGCCACCGCAGTGAGAAGCCTGTGCACCACAACAAAGAGCAGCCCCCGCTCGCCACAACTAGAGAAAGCCCGCGCACAGCAACGAAGACCCAACGCAGCCAAAAATAAAATAAATTTATATAAAAAACAAAACAGCACTCTTAGTAATTCTGAAATGTTCAAACACTCTAAATGTCCAATAATAAATGAGTGGGTTAAAGAAATTATGGCAAATCCAAATAATGGTATACTATGCAGCCACAAACGATATTGCAGGAACACATGGCTTAATGTGTACTCATATTCATATTATTAACTGATAGAAGCAGGTTACAAAACAGTATGAACAGTATGATCTCAATTTTGCTTTAAGAAAATAATATGTAATATATACACACATATACAGAAGCATACAAAGGCACAAAAAAAGATTATCTCTGGATGAGAGAGTCTGTGGCTTTATGTTCTTTTGGTTTATGTGAGTTTCCTGAAGTGGAAAATATGTTTTTGTAATAAGAAAAAAAACAACAACACATTTTATTGAGAGAAATAAAATTTAAAAAAATATAAGCAGGGACCTGGTCACTCAAAAGTTCTAACAAGCCAGGAGTTAATTCACATTGACCTAGGCCTTTCCCTTGCTACTTCCTTTACTCTCTCCTTTATAATATCCAAACTTTGTTCAACCTTAGATCACTTGATTAAAAATTAAATCACATAAATTAAATTAGTTCTTGGGGAACCTGGCAACGCTAATTAAATCAGTAAGAATTTAAGTCCAGCCTCCTAAAATGATGAGAAGCAATTATCTAGGATAACAATTAAGATTTGGAGAAACCTCAGTTTGAATGCCAGATCTGGATAAGGGTTACAAACCCAAGTGTGAAACCTACATGTGCACTTTGTGTGCCTGACCTTGGGAAGGTTATTAAACCTCTTTACCCTTAGCTTCTTAGTCTATAAAATGGAGATAATGAATTTTGTGAAAATAAAATAAGGTAGCATATGAAAAATTCTGAGTCTGACACTCAGGAAGTATTTAATTAACGTTAATACTAAAAAAAAAAAAAGAAAAGAAAAAGTTACCTTGCATTTTCCATTGCATTAGAGGATGAAACTAGCTTTTCCTCCAGTACTGTTACTTTCTTTCTTAGCTTGGCTTCTCTATCTTCTGCAGCCAAAACTTCACGGGTGTAAGAATCTTCTGATTCTAAAAGATGGTTACGCAATCTCTCTAGCTCCTGGTTTAAGCGTAATTCTTTGTCACGTAAATGTTGAACCTAGGTAGAGGGTATTTCTTTTATTTTTCTTCCATAAAATGCTCCCCCTTTCCCCTCCTACAAGCCACTCTGTTATCAAGTCTTTCCCCATTATTGAAGTGTATTAATTGTATATTAATTTCTCATACTGCAAGATATATTTATGCTAAGAAAAAAGGCTCCTGAAATCATCTTGAATGTTCATTTGGAAGGTTTACTTTGTAAGATCTCATTCCCTGTGGCTATAATAATTGTACAAAGTACTAGGCTTTTTGTGACAGGCCACTTTTTCAGTGAATCTCATTTTTTTCATACTTTGTGGGTAGGAAATTTTTCTTATATCCAAGATATGCCATCTTTTTCTTTTCTTGAGGTATAACTTAATTTCAGGTATAAAACATAATGATTAGATCATGGTTTTTGCTTGAAAACTAAAACGAAACGCACTTTGGGAGATCAAAATCCTACTAAAGCGCATCAGAGCAAGACTAAGGAAAAATCACCCAAGAGAAATTCATTTTAATTGATAATCTTTATAGTTTTCTTATTTAAGAGTTACTAGACTTAAGTGTTTGAATCACTATTTCTTTAAAGTGAAATTATACCTCATTCTGTACAGCAGTGTTTTCCATTTGTTTCTGTTTCAGGGCCAACATGACTTGATCTCTCTCCTGCTGAAAGATAAC
>NW_020185338.1:889480-898326 GCF_003031525.2 Neophocaena asiaeorientalis asiaeorientalis | reverse complement strand
AGATAACTGTCTTTTCCTTCATTGACTTAACTGCATTTAAAAGTTGATTTAACTCCCCAGTCTTGCCCTTTTGGAAAGAAATAACTTTAGCTTTAAAGAAAGACACATTTAAAAAAAGACATTTCTTCATTAAATAATTTAAAAATTCAGTTAACTATGTCAAGGTCATCCGAAACAAGGAAAGTCTGAGAAACCATCACAGTCTAAAGGAGCCTAAAGAGACAATGACAACTAACTATAATGTATCCTGGATGGGACCATGGAACAAGAAAAGGACATCTGCTAAAAAATTAAGATAATTCAAAGAAACTATTAATGTATCTATAAAGGTTCATTAGTTGTTGCCAATGTACCATAGTAACATAAGATGTTAAAAGGGAAACAGGGTGTGAGGTATATGGGAATGCTGTACTATCTTTCCAGCTTTTCTAATAATCTGAAACTATTCTTAAAGGAAAAGTTTATTTTAAATGCTTTAAAAAGAACTCAAAAGACACAATCTCTTCAAACTTATCCTACACAACAAAGCATACACAAACCCCCAAATCACCCAAAAGTGAGAGAGAGAGAGAGAGAGAGAGAGAGAGAGAGAGTTTAGGGAAAGAGTAACAGTGTGGAGTTGCTCGCACAGGAGAAAAAGGAAAGTCATTTCACATGCACAACCTATTTTAAAAGAACATTTTGGCAACAATTTAACGAAAGCAACTCTGGAATGTTATCTTTCTAAGACTGTTAGGAAAATTTATTCCTGAATGCCTTCCATACAAGAACAATATATTAAAGCTGGCAGGAAAAAAACAGAAAACCTTTCATTGCAGAAGTAGGGCCATGAATTTAAGATGATAGCTAGAATTCTAAAAAGCATAAAAAAGTGTCAGACTGTTTACAGCCAATTCTTTTCTCTGTTTGAGAAGTGCATATCGTCTGAATCTATTTATAGACTGGTATCATTTTTACATTTTCATGTAAACTTTCCATTTCTTTAAGAATATATAACACGTCCCCCAGGACAAATCATTGAAACCAAAACATAAAACCATCTGTTCCTTTTATCTCAATACCCGCTCCTGGAAAAGAAGGCCAATATTATCCAAACAGTTTTTCAGTTAAACATTTTTTTCATATCAGAGAAATGCTTGACAATTAAAGAGCTGAAGATCTCCTGTTGAGAACACTCCTGTCTCCCTAAAGAAAAATGTTGTTATATTCAAAATAAAGGTATTCTTCAATTATATAGAGTATTATAAGAAATCAATTAGTTTATGCCAATTACCCTCAAGTAATACAATACTTAAGTACAACTTAACTAACTTAGGAAAGCTTCCTGAAAGGTAGGTGAGCCTTAATTAAATCTGCACACTTTGGATCTATAAATGTCAATGAAATAGAATTAGACTGTACAAGATGCTAAAACTACAATAGGAAAAAACATATAAAAAGAATACTTTATTGTCCTCCTCTCCTCCATTATACTCTTACAAGCCCTAAGATGCTACACCCAATTTTGGCTAGTGAGCAATAGAAAGCTTCTACCCTCTACCAGTCTTTTTCATATTGAATATAGATCAGTACCATAAGAAGCTAAGAAGCTATTCCTGAAAGGAGGAGCACAACTCAATACATCAGTGTACCTATTTAATCAGATGACAAAGAAGGGGAAAATGAGGCAAGACTTTTCTTATCAAGCGAAAACTACATCAAGCATTCACAAACTTTAATCCGAGACTCTTAAAATAGAATTTAATTGGCAAAAGAAGTTAAATCATTTTGTATCTCGTGCCCCGCAGCATGTAAACACTCAAGAAGCAGTTGTTGGGGCTTCCCTGGTGGCGCAGTGGCTGAGAGTCCGCCTGCCGATGCAGGGGACACAGGTTTGTGCCCTGGTCTGGGAAGATCCCACATGCCACGGAGCAGCTGGGCCCGTGAGCCATGGCCGCTGAGCCTGTGCGTCCGGAGTCTGTGCTCCGCAGCGGGAGAGGCCACAACAGTGAGAGGCCCGCGTACCACAAAAAAAAAAAAAAAAAAAAAATAGAAAAAAAGCAGTTGTTGAATATTCCATTGTTCTGCCTCATTTCTTTGCTAAATTTCCACCACTAAAAGTATAGAAATAAGAGTAAAAAGGCACTACATCAAAAGAGCCCACAGCTTTGATCACAGCATAATGTACTGGGTCTTCAATACATTCTTATCAAAATCAAATATCAACTGAATGTAAACATTTAAATATATCAAAACTACTGACATTTTTAACCAATACAACCTTCCTTTTTATGGGTGAATAAACAAACCAATAAAGTCAAAACACACCCAAAGTCACACAATGACACAACTGGGATTAGAATATTTATTGAGTCTACTTATGTGAAAAGTACTATTCATAGCTAACGCTTTTCAAATACCAGGCTGTGAATGATTCATAAAAATCAATTTAATGGGTCACCCAGCACTTCCTTTTTTTAAGAGAGCATCTGTAGTAAGGGTAATTTCTGATTCCTGAAACTTTTGTTTCAGTTTTACACACACACACACACACACGCACACAAGTGCTTATTGTGTCACAATGTAAAATGTATTTCGTACTTCAGATCATTGTCAAAGATGTAGCATGTATTTCACAGAGCTCCCCTTTATATATAAGAACCTCTAAAACCAGCAGTTACTGAAATATGCCTAAAATGTGATTAAACTGCAGTAACCTAAGAGTTCTTATATCACATTTCTATTTTCTAAAGAAAAACATTAACTGCTTCTAACTTAGACTTACTTAGACTGTAAAAAAATTAATCTAGAACTAAAAATATTTGGAAATATCTAGTAATTTGGGGGAGAAACTTGCAGATGCCTCTGAGGAAAATTTATTTTGAATGAATCACAATACCTTGAAATAAATATTTCTAAATGAACAAATGCATCTTCCCCTTCAAAGAACATCAATAAAGTAGCACACTAAAAAATCTCCTCCACCCCAAACTTCCCTCCACAACACGCCATCCAGAACATACCTGCTCTTTTTCTTTCAGTAGATGCTCAAAAGCCAGAGCCTTCTCCTTCAATGAATGGCATTCAAACTCTTTTTCTCGAAGCATCATAGAAAACTTCATATTAGTCTCCTGTAATGCTTGATATTCTGTTTCCTTTTCCCTGGATGTTTCTATTATTTTTTCATTTTCCCCCTTTAGTTTACAAATGTCCATTTCTAAGATTAATGTTCTCTCCTTCAGGTTTGTTACTGCCTGCCTCAAAAGTTCATTTTCATTCACCTTGTTAGTGAAATTTTCATTCAAAGAAAGTAACTGATCACTTTTGGCTTTGATTAAGAGGTCTTTTTCCTTAAGCGACTTTTGTAAGATATCTTGTTTCTCCTTGAGCTGCTTAATTTCTGAATCAGTTTGTTCGTGTTCTTTTCTTTCTAGCTCTGAGGAAGCAGCAATCGAATCAGACAATCTGTGATTATTTTCCTGGAGAGTTCTAATTGTTGCATCTTTTTCCTGCAGTGATTTTCTTAGCTCTTCTATTTCTTGTTTAGAAGACTCACTCAATACATCAGACTTAATTGTTCTAAGAGACTCTGCTGACTGGGAAGTAAGCGACGATCCAGAAGAGAGCTGAGGTGAAATAATATCAAGTTTTCCTAAAAGAAGATCCTTGGTATTGCAAAGCTGCCCTATGCTGTGCTGAACTTGTGCTAATTCCTGCCCAAAATTTTTGAGTTTGGTTTCATTCTGCTCATAACTTTGGATCAGGCCAGTATAGTTCACTTGCAATTTAGAGTTGTTATCACTGTCAACCAGAACTTGTGCCTGAAGCTGATGAAGCTCCTCCTGGAGCTGGGCTGACTCGTGTTGCATATTTTGTACTGTAGTCATTACCTGCTGTTTCCACTCTTCCATTTTCTTTACTTGTTGTTTTAACTTATCGCGTTCCTGTAGAAGCTCCTCGAACTGATTACTATTAACACCTCCAACCTCATTTTCAGTGTTGGATGTTTGTAAAACTGTCAATAAGGTCTGACATTTCTGACTTAATGCATCTATTTCAATGTCTTTTTCTCGAATGATACGTGATAAATTCTGAACAGTTTCTCTAAACATATCTTGGCCACTACTTTCAAACCTCATGGACAATTTTTTATTTTCATCTTGCAGCTTATTGAGAGCTGTTTCTTTTGCAGCAACTATATCCATCATCTTGTGATATTCTGTTTTTAGATGGCTATTCTCCCTAGTCTTCTCACTCAAAACAGCTAGTACCTGTTCTCGTTCCATAGCATAGGCCTGCAGCTGCTGTTGAAGGTAAACAACATCCTGGGGGTAGGAAGCTGTAGTAATTCGAGCATGAAGAGCTTGTATCTCCAAATCTTTCTGCTGGATAATCTGAGTTAGTTTACCAACCTCATCTCTGGAAAGCTGATCAATCTGTTTAGTTAGAGATATATTCTTTTCATTTAGAAGTTTAATCTCCAATTCTCGTTCTTTTATTCCTTTTACTAATCTTTCGGTTTCAGCTTTAGATAAATCATGCTTTTCACTTCCATTTTCTATATTAAGGCCCTGAACTTTTGTTTCTTGAAAAATAACAGAGTTCTCTGTTTGAACGTCCTGTCTTTCTTCATGCAACTGGGTTTTGATTTGTTCAATTGTTTTTTGCAAATTCTTAATTTCCTCATCTTTCTCTAAAAAGAGCTGGGTGTGTGTGGCGTTCATTTGCTCATGCTGGTATCTAAACTCATCCATTTCCTTCTTCTGCTCCTGTAAAGACTGAAGCAGCTGTATTTTACTCTGGTTTTGATCTTCAATTACCTTTTGATGATGTTTTATTTCCTCTTTAAGATTATCCTTTAATATATTCAGCTGATTCACCTCAGATTCTAGTTCTGTAATACTATCCAGGGTTTTAGGCTCAGCCACAGGTGCAGCTCGACTCTGCTGTTCCCTGAGTCGTTCCAACTCTTCTTTCAGATGATTGTTTTCTTCTTTCATGGATCCAAGACTTCTGTCTTTTTCCTCTATGGTTTGCCTTAAAATTTCATTTTTTCTTAAGGCCTGAGTATATTTATCTAATTCCTCCTGAAGCTCTGAACTTCTTTCTTTAAGTTTTTCAATAAAAATTTCATTCTCATTTACAAGTTGGGTCAATTGCTTCTGCTCTTCTAAGCTAGATGACAAAATTTTCTTCGTTTCCTTATGATCAGTATCCATCTGCTTGATATTCTTTCTGAGTTCTGCTATTTCAAAGTCTTTCTCTTGACTGAGTTTAATTAAACGCTCATGGTCCAGCTGTAAAGCAGAGATACTCAAATTACGTGCATTGGACAGTTCTTCCATGGTTTGCTCATTCTTGTTTGCTTCTTCCAACAGCCTCTTTTCAGCCCGACACAATTCTCCTTCTAACTGTTCCTTCTCGATTTTTAGAGCCTCCACAATAGCGTTTTTTTCCTGAGAAATCTGATTGTTACCAGCAATAGACTCTTCCAACTGATGTCTTACATTTTCACATGCTAAATTCAACTTTTCATTTTCCATTTTGAGATCAAAAGCAACTTTCTTTAAATTTTCATTGAGCTGTTCTATTTCTGAAAGATTTTGCCTTAAGTTTCTCACTTCGGCTTCCCTTTCGTTAAGTAAGTCATCCTTAAAATTACTGTTAGAGTCTCGATTAAGAGACTGCGTTATTAACTCATCCCTGACTCTAGAGAGCTCCTCCTCCTTTTGTTTAATATGTTCCTGAAGTTCAAAGTTCTCCTTCTGGATGTTTAAATTTTTTGCATGCAATTTATTTAGCTGATCTACTAAATCTGCTACTTTATCCTCAAGCTTCTGCTTGGTTAAATGTAAATCACTTAGTACCAGTTCACTCTGAATTAACTTTTCTTTCTGCACGTCTAACTCTTTAGTAATGTTCATTTTAACATTTTCAAGTTGATGAACTCTCTTTTTTTCATCGTTCAGATCTTTTTTCAGTTTACTGATGACATTATCTCCCTCATTTTCTTGTTTTGATAGCTGATCTTTGATCAAAATCATGTGCTGAAAGAAAAATTAATTTGCATGGTAACTTTAAAACATTCTCTCATTTTAGTACCTAAAGGAAACTTTATAAAATGTCACACATAATACAAGAATAATCCTCAGACATTTCTAATCCTTCTAATTTTGTTGGGAACTTTTTAAAAATTCCCAACAAAATTATTTACTAATTATCTTACAGCAAATCTATTTAATTGTTTTAGAGATTAGAACTTAAAAGCAAAGAAGATAAATGGTATATGTTATATCATATATATAAATGATAAGTGATATTTTCAACTCTTAAACACTGAAGCAGGGAGACAACAAGCTACAGTCCATGGGCCAAATAACACCTGCACCTGTTTTTGTAAGTAAATTCTTACTGGAACAGAGCCAGGCTCGTTCGTTTACACATGACAACAGCAGAGCTGAGTAGCTGCAACTGCAACTACATGGCCTGCAAAGCCAAAGATATTTACTATCTAACACTTTACAAAAAAAGTTTGCCAACCTCTACAACTTGAGCATCAATTAACTGAAATACTGATTAAATCACCGAAATTAAATCACGCCAGTTTTGCTTATTAATCCAGTGTTCAGTCTACTGAGTAGAACATGCTGCTGCACTGTCTTTAATATATCATAAAACAGGGCTTCCCTGGTGGCGCAGTGGTTGAGAATCCGCCTCCCAATGCAGGGGACACAGGTTCGAGCCCTGGTCCGGGAAGATCCCACATGCCGGTAGAGCAACTAAGCCTGTGCACCACAACTACTGAGCCCACACACCACAACTACTGAAGCCTGTGCACCTAGAGCCCGTGCTCTGCAACAAGAGAAGCCACCACAATGAGAAGCCTGCTCACTGCAACTAGAGAAAGCCTGTGGGCAGCAATGAACACACAACGCAGCCAAAAATAAAATAAATAAAATAAATAAATTAAAAAGTATATATATATCATAAAATATAATTTAATATATTGTTACCTTTGTAGCCTCTTGGTTCTGTTTATCCAATTCTTCTAACTCAGCTATTAGTATTTCCTTTTCAGTAATGCTCTGATTGAGTTCTTGTTCCTTTGCCTCCAAATTACGTCTTAAATCACATAATTCTGAATCCAAATCCATGTCCCTTGCAGCTGTACTTTTAATTACTTCATATTCATTGTTCAATTTTGAAAGTGAGATTTGCAGTTCTTCCTTAAATGAAAAAAGGGGAAAAAAACAACACATACTATCAATTGGAAGAAGAGACACCAAAAGATTAAAAATATACATATATAAGCAAAACTTGGGAATGTATTTTTAGATGCTCTGTGTTGGAAACATTATTGAATAATACCTCAGCAATAATACATAAAATTCAACAAGCCACAGCCTTCATTCATGTACAATTTTATTTGCAGCTTCAAGCAAAACATTTCTATAGTCCTAGACAAGATGCAACAACTGTAAGTCTGTCCTCTAGCTCCAACTTCTTTACACAAAAACTTTCCCATTTGAGAGCCTTCCCACTCCCACTGCTGCTTCCCTTCCATCTCCTCCTTCCCCCACACAACACACATAATTTTCAAAACATCCCGAGCCTTCCAGCTCCCTTCACTTCCATCCCTAACGTCACCACCAACAGCCCCAGGCAAAAATGTAAGCTATCCATATTCATTTGCTCTGAAGTTTGTCCTCTCTAATTAGAAAATAAGTCTTCTTCTCCCTCATAAAAGTAATTTCCTTTATAACTGGTTTCTGTCAGAACATGAAACCTTTTCTTGACCCAAGAAAGAACCCTCCTTTCCTTCCTTTACCTTCTAACCTAAGCACAGACTAGGTTCCCCTCTCTCAGACCTAACATTCCTAAAGATACACCTGTATGTGATTTTTTAAAGCACATTCTATGTTCTGTTCTATTTGTATTTAATGCTTTTCCTCCAAAATCCCAGACATGGGACAGTTCTCTATGCTTCAACATTATTTCAACCTCTATCACTATGATGGTTGTGATAAACCCTCTATCACTGTAAAGACACCTTTCATTGACAGAGATTTTTTGGACGCGCAGGCTCAGCAGCCATGGCCCACAGGCCCAGCCGCTCTGCGGCATGTGGGATCTTCCCGGACCAGGGCACGAACCCGTGTCCCCTGCATCGGCAGGCGGACTCCCAACCACTGCGCCACCAGGGAAGCCCAACAGAGATTTTTAAAAGCAAACATCTATGGAATCTACTTTAAAGTAAGTAAGACTCTCAAATTTTCATAAGTAGTCTAATATATACCTTACAAAAGAGACCAGTGAAAACTATATTAGAACATCTGCCTTACAATTCTCATTCTCTTCCAATTCAAAAGTTTATTCTGAACCGCAAATGAAAGATGGAAATATCATTCTCTTATGCCTTTCTAGAGTTATCTGTTCAATTAAGAGAACCACAGGGACTTCCCTGGTGACGCAGTGGTTAAGACTCTGCGCTCCCTCTGCAGGGGGTGCAAGTTCGATCCCTGCTCAGGGAACTAAGATCCCACATGCCGTGGAGCGTGGCCAAAAATAAACAAATAAATAAATAAAATAAAATTCTAAGAAGAGAACCACAAAATTTTTTGTCATGTGGATCTTAAGAATACACATGACCAGGACTTCCCTGGTGGTCCAGTGGTTAAGACTCTGCGCTCCCTCTGCAGGGGGTGCAAGTTCGATCCCTGCTCAGGGAACTAAGATCCCACATGCCGTGGAGCGTGGCCAAAAATAAACAAATAAATAAATAAAATAAAATTCTAAGAAGAGAACCACAAAATTTTTTGTCATGTGGATCTTAAGAATACACATGACCAGGACTTCCCTGGTGGTGC
>NW_020185338.1:729453-889419 GCF_003031525.2 Neophocaena asiaeorientalis asiaeorientalis | reverse complement strand
CTGGTGGTGCAGTGGTTAAGAATCGGCCTGCCAATACAGGGGACACGGGTTCAATCCCTGATCCGGGAAGATCCCACATGCCATGGAGCAACTAAGCCTGTGCACCACAACTACTGAGCCTGTGCTCTTGAGCCCACAAGCCGCAACTACTGAGTGCAAGAGTCACAACTACTGAAGCCTGAGCACCTACAGCCCGTGCTCCGCAACAAGAGAAGCCACCGCAATGAGAAGCCCGTGCACGGCAACCAAGAGTAGCCCCCGCTCGCCACAACTAGAGAAAGCCCGTGCACAGCAACAAAGACCCAACGCAGGCAAATAAATAAATAAATAAATAAAATAAAATATTTTTTAAAAAAAAGAATGCACATGACCTTGCAGGTATTTTTGGCATTCTTAACCAGTGAGCAGACCCATAGCAGACACAATTCAAGCAAGAGTCGCAATGGATTACCTAATATCAAAAGAAAGGAGAAACAGCTAATCGGGAATAGCTACAGAATCCAAAATTATCATGAGGAGGTTACAGGCCCTATCAGAATACATGCAGAGATTTGCAAACTACACTCAGACCAGTTAGAGAAAGGAATAACTGAATGAGCAGAATGCAGTCGAAGCAGAAAAGAACAGAGGAAATGTATCATATAGCAATTTAAAAATGACTGGGAGACACTACTGGCATTTAGTGGGTAGAAAAAGTGGGGCAAGGAACCTACAATGCAGAGGACACAACTAAGAATTCTCCCACCTGAGTGCCAATAGTGCCCCTTTGAGAAACACTGCCTCTATACTAATGTGCAAGGATACTGAAAATGTAATATTAAGGTATGTATGAACAGTATATATAGTATGCTAATATTTGTAGCTTTTAAAGATATTTATATATATAAAATCATATATGCATAGATATAGTCTGGAAAGATACACAAGAAACTGGTAAGCAAGAACACGTCTGAGGAAGAGACCAACCAACAGAAGTGTGAAGGATACTATATTTGTACTGTCTGAAGTTTTTCAGGATGTATTACTGAATATATACATCAGGAAATATGTGTTACTTTTTTAAAAATTAAGATTTTAAATTGAGTTGAGACACTGGCCTGTAATAATAATAAATAACACCAGCTTACAACTGTTCTATATTTAAGAAGCTGCCTTAACCAAGGACTTACCCCCTAAATGGTACAAACATAAAAATACCTCTCCCCATTCCCAACATTGCATTACAGAATCTTATTCCATCCTTGCTACTAGTATACATATTTCTACCACTGAGAATGTCCCTCTTTACCTCTCACCATTAAGAAATTCCTGTCCGTCACACCAGACATATTCTGGGGCATATTAAGTAGTGCATAGTTACTACAGTATGCCACTCCAGACTCCCGACCCACCTGTGTATGTTGCTGCTGATAGGACCTCATCTGAAACCAAAACAGAGCCATTACCTATCTTTTCTGCTCATATCTGTACGACTACTGGCTTATCTTTAAACGTAAACTCTGCCCAGCCTCTCATACTCTGAACCTTGCCCAAGTACTTCAACCTGGCCTGACCAGCATCAATGAGATCAGCTTTATCCTCAGGACTCTCAAGAACTAAATACTCCATTTTGATATAAACTGGCCCTTAGCTATGACCTACAATTTTAATTCTGCCCCCATATTTATTGCACCCACCTTTTCTTGATTCAGTAATGAATTCTCTTTTTCTAAAACTTGGACATGCGTTTTAAGTTTCAGATTGTCTTCAGCAAGATTGTTATCCTATAAAAATGTTAAAACACTGTGTTTTCAAATAACAAGAAATTTAAAGTTTACAAAAAAGCAGGCAAGCTATACAATTATGCATTTCTACTCTTCAGTGACATATAAAAATTATAAGCATAAAACACTGGACCATCTAAAAACAGTCATTTTATAGACATTCTTAAAGAGGATTTCTTTATTATATTTGAAAAAATATGTAAATATATTTACAAAATGTAATCATTTAAAAAATAAAAAAGAAACTCCTTGAATTCTTTAAGGGAAATCAAAATGCATTCCTCACTTTGGTAGAGGATCTGCTTCCACTGTCTACACATACGTATCATTTGTCAAATTAATCTTCAAAGAAATATACTTGCACTTTTCAATTATGTACTTTTAAAATTATGTCAATTTATGATGCAAAAAGATTCTGTTACTAATCAGCAAGCATAAAATTACTAAGATGAAAGTTCCTTGGATAAGTTCACATGAATTGTAAAAAACACAAAATAAGTAATTATAAATAACCAAAATCCTTTTTCTTGGTAAACCGAAGACAAAAGCTTTCTCTCTTAAAAATTAGTTTACCTGGTTTAAATTACTCAGTCTCTTTATTTCATTTTCAGCATCTGTAAAAACAACAATGGATCTGACATTAAAATTCTTTAAAATAACTTAGTAATTATCTCCTATACTAAATTCACAAATGAAATCCAATTAAAATGTTATTTATAAGCATAATTAGCAAGCCCTAACAGTGAAATGTATTTTTGCTATTTTGTATTTCTATTTTGACTATACCGAAGAAGTTATAATATAAATGTCAGTCAGAAACTATGTTAAAATCCAATTCTATGGACTAGTATAAGAAAGAATTTATAACTGTATTCTGGATGAGTCATAAGTTCTTGCCTGGATAAAAACATTAACAACAACTGCATTTCAAAATGAGCTGATTAGTCTGTGTATCAGGAAATAGTGTAAGGACTAAGATTAGAAAAAAGAAAAAACAATGTATATTATACCACAATATGTTATACCACATATTGGTATGTTACACCACAATATGCTATATGTATGTTATACCACAATAATAAAATAATCTCTCAATTTTCTAAAGTGACTTAGACATGACTACTAATAAAAAGACCATTCAATCTGGTATTAGAGATAGATCCACAAATAGAAGTAGTTCTAGAAGAACACAAAGACAAAATACCATGAGTTCAGCTGAAGTAATTCATTCAATGTTCACTCAAGAAATATGGAGCATTTACTATGATGTGAGTTGCTAAACAAGATGGAAAAATTTAGTCCATGCTTGCTCTCAAGAAGCTTACAATTTAGAGGGGAAGATGAAAAAGGAAACACATGAGAACAGTACAGTGGGATACAGGGAGCACAGGTGCTACCAGAGCAAAAGGGCCAAACAACTCATCCAGACTAGGAGGGCCGGGGGAGTGGGGTGAATGGGGTCAGAGAAGCAGCAGTGCTAGGTACCTCCCGATGGATGCAACACCTCTATTGAATCTTAATATACTAAGAGTTAGTGGGGGGAAAAAACAGAGACACTCCACACAGAAAAAGCAACAAATGCAAAGGCAACAGAGCTTAGAGACAACATTGCTGGCTTTAAGGAGCTATAGAGAAAGTTCAACATGGCTAAAGCTTAGAATGTTAGGAAAATGGGAAGAGTTGAAACTGCAGAGGTAGACAGAGACCAGATCATGAAAGACACCTTATGTCCAACTAAGGTGTTTAGACTGTATCCTGAAGTTCACAGGGAGCCACAAAGTACTAAAATCAGGGAAGTGACCTGCTTTACATTTCTGAAAAATCATTCTGGCTGCAGAAAGAAAACGTACTGATTGAAGAAGGAATCATGGACACCAGAGAATAATAGGTAACACTCTTATAATGCTTATTATGGGCTAGACACTGTTCTAGAGAGAACTTCGCAGCTAGCAACTCATAAAATCCTACTACTACAACCACGAATGAGATAGTGTTATTATCGCAACCATAGAGATGAAAAACCCAAAGTACAGGGATGTTAATTAACTGTCCAAGGTCAGTTAGTTAGTGCTGGAGCTGGATTCCAACCTAGTCATGTTCTTAACCACTATACTATTCTGCTCTACTAAGAGACTGTTATAGTTAAACAGGCAAAAAGAAATTATAATTGGCTGAAGTTATTCAGTGGCAGTGGAAATGGAGAAAAGGGGAAGGACTAGGGCACCAGGTTTGTTTTTAAAGCAAATAAACTCATATGGATCACCCAATATATTAAGAAAATAAATTTATTTTGAGAAGAACAGAGCTACTCTGAAGTCAAATGACAAAGTCGTCCAGAACCCCACCACACAGCCTTCCCTTTGTCTTCATGACAGTCCCAAGACTGAGGCACCTATGAGAAACCCTAGAGCTCCTCTGGGACACAATCCTGAAATAGCACTGAACCAGAGAGAAGTCAAGGAAATAGAACCTATAGGACTTGCAAGGTGATAACTTCAAGTTTTCAGTTTTGGGAGAGTGGTAAATGCTACCAATCACCAAGGTAGGGAAAGGAAGAGGGGAGGAAGAGGGTCACTCTACTTTGAGCCTAACTCTGAATTTACTCCAGGTCAGGAGCTCACGATAAACAACTAAGTAAGGAACACAGAAGGGGCAGGCAGGGGGTATCACAAGCACATAAGGGCTAGAAACCTCTAGAGCAGGAATGAGTTCATAAAGTGAAAGTTCATATTGTGAGAAGAGGACAGAGTGAAAAATAAAATGCATCTTTTCAGTGGAAGAGCTCCCATTATGTTTTCCTGGCATAAATAAATACTGGTGTTAGGTCCATTTCATTCAATATTTATTTTTTGTAAGCTAGAACACTGGTACAGTAACTAAACATCATCTTGAGCATAGTAAGTGGTGGAAGACCTACGGCTCTTATTATTCTTAGGTCTGCTTAGGTACAGATCATTTTGAAAGGTAATATAGACTTTTGAAGAAGACAGACTGCATTCTCTAACTGGAGGGTCTGGGCCCTAATGAGTTACAAGAAGTACTTGGTAGCCTCCTCCCAACAAATGTTTACATAAACATTTCTCAGAAATCTACATAGCCTCCTAAATCAATGAGTTCCATGTAAATACTTAAAGGATGAAGAAGGGAGGCTGAAAGAAACCTAGCCAATTCTTAACCCTTTTAGTAGAAATATCCTATTTATGATCTATTAATTATGGCACTGAATCCAAAGCAAGCAATTCTATTCAAATTCCACATAGTCATTTCCATAGTGTTCGATTATTCAATTGTTTGTCTCTGAAAACAACTAGTATGAAATGAAACACCAATCAGAAATAAGTTCCAAACATTTTATACCAGACAGTGCTTGTTGCAATCTGAACACTTCTTCTTCTACTGAAGAACTGTGTGGAAGAATTATTTCCTTTTCTGTCACAGTATCACTTTGCTTCGCAGCATAAGGTTGCAATTTACTACATTCCAGTTTCAAGCTTTCACATTCTTCAAGTAATTGTCTGTTTTCCACACTTAGTCGTTTTTGTTCCTTCTTCAAAACACCTCTGTCATTTTCTGCAGAAGATAATTTTTTATTTATGCCTTTTATTTTATTCTCAAGTTCTTCAATTTTTTTTGTAGACTCTACTTTTTCAGCTTGTAGAACTTGAATAGTTTTTTGCATCTCATGGATTTTAGAGTGATCAGTTACTGCAATTCCTGAGCCACCTAGAACATAAACATAAAATCAGGGACACATCAAATGTCAAGTACCAAGAGACAAATAGCCTGCTGTATACAACTGAAGATTTAACAGACTTCAGAACTTGGAAGGCTTAAAAAGAAAAGCTAAAATAACAGTGAGATAAAACTACTCATTAGAGTGTCCAAAATCCGGACACTAACACCACCAAATGCTGGTAAAGAGGTGGTGCAACAGGAACTTTCATTCACTGCTGGTGGGAATGCAAAATGATACAGCCAGTTTGGAAGAGTTTAATGATTTCTTTCAAAATTAACAAATATGATACTCTTATCATATGATCCAGCAATCATACTGCTTAGTATTTACCCAAAGGAGCAGGAAACAAATCCACACAAAAACCTGAACAAGAATGTTTATAGCAGCTTTATTCATAATTGCCCAAACTTGGAAACAACTGAGATGTCCTTCAGTAGGTGAATGGATAAAAAAACTGTGGCACATCCAAACAATGGAATATTATTCAGCGCTTAAAAAGAAATGAGCTATCAAGCCATGAAAAAACATGGAGGAAGTGTACACCTGAAACTTATATAATATTGTACATCAACTACACCTCAATAGGGACTTCCCTGGTGGTCCAGTGGGTAAGACTCTGTGCTCCTAATGCAGGGAGCCCAGGTTCGATCCCTGGTTGGGGAACTAGATCCCACATGCATGCTGCAACTAAGAAGCCCACATGCCGCAACTAAGGAGTCCACATGCTGCAACAAAGATCCCGTGTGTGCAACTAAGCTAAAATAAATAAATATTAAAAAAAAAGACTACACCTCAATAAAAAATAAATTAAAAAAAAAACATGGAGGAAACTTGAATGCATATTACTAAGTGAAAGAAGTCCATCTGAAAAGGCTACATACTATATGGTTCCAACTACATGACAATTTTGGAAAAGGCAAAACAATGAAGATAATAAAAAGATCAGTGGTTTTAAGGGTGGGATGGGGGGAATGAATAGGCAGAGCACAGAGGGTTTTTTCGGGTAGTGAAAATATTCTGTATGATATTATGATGATATACATTTGTCCAAATCCATAGAAAGTACAACACTAAACGTAAACTCTGAGATAAATATGGACTTTGGGTGACTATGATGTGCCTTGGTAAAAAAAAATGTACTATTCTGAGGAGTGACGTAGATAGTGGGGCAGGCTATGCACGTGGGGGAATGGGGTATAAGGGAGATCTCTGTACCTCCTCAATTTTGTTATAAATTTAAAACTGCTCTAAAAAAATAAAGTCTTTTTTTAAAAAAAGTTAAATTACCGTAATACACAAAGCATTTTTAAATAAATAGTTAAGGAAAGATATTACTTGAATCAAATACTAAGAAGCCTTTGTATCTGAGTTTGAAATAAAGTAAAAACACACCAAACAATGCAAAGAGATCTCTGTATTATAACTATTTACCACAAAGGTAAAAGGACTTTTCCATTTTTGCAGAATCTTGACAATAGTGGTGCTGCTGTAAATTTCTGGCAGATGAGCAGAACCAGTCATTTACTCATTCCTTAGAACTTTGACCAAGTTTACATCAGCTAAGTCTATCATTTAATTATGTCATTTAATATACTAAACTAACAAAATTAATAACCTTCTTGTAACAGATTTTCCAGTTCTTCAATCCGTTCTTCATAGTCACTTAATTCTTCTCGATGCCGACGAGTTATTTCTGTCAATTTCTGTTGATGTGCATTCTGCAATACTGACATTTCATGCTGATGGTTGTCAATTTCCTGACTTCGGTTCTGTTTAAGTTCCTTAAAAAATAAAAACGAAGTTAACCATATTTAAAATAAATGAATTTAACTAAACTATTTCATTGTTGTCCAAAAGTCCATATTATTAAAAATAATTCTCTGAACATGCTCAGGCTGAAAAAATTTAAATACAGGCCCCAAATCTGGACAATTCTAAAAGACCCCACCCTTTCCTTTCTTGGGCCTTAAAAGCAATTTTTCTGCTTTTAATGAAGGAACACCAGCAATAAACAACTGAAACAAAATGCAAGCAAAAATATCTTTTTCTCTTTAGTATCTGTGACCATGAACTTCTGCTAATGACATATTCCACCAATATCAGTGTCTACCTTCTGGCCAATTTGTTCCTGTTGTCCTATTATACCTATCTTTTTGCTCAGTCTTTCCTTCTCTCAGTTTTGATAGGACCCCTAAACTGTCAACCAAGGTGTCTCGCTACCCAAGTTGAGACCACTATCTCTCTCCTAGGAACCTGGATATTCAGCTGCGTCTTTCAAAGAGGGAAACTGGTCAGACCAGAAGCATTATAATAGCTGCACCCTGGAGAGCCTATCCACTGTGTCCCACTACCTAGATCTCTGATGCTGGTCTAATTTCTACCCTTCCTGAGGCCAAAATGCTCAATTTTTCCTTCAATCCTCTGGACAGAGTACCTGGCTCCTTCTAATAAACCCTCTTATGCTTTACTTAGCCAGAGACTGTTTTTGTTGCTTGTAGCCAAGAATCCTAATCAATAAATTAGCTTCTATTTCCTGAGAAGAGAAGTAAAGTTATTCTTTAGTCCTACACACTTACTTATGTGCCAGTACTTGACAAGGAAGTTTACATTTAAACCTCAAAAACAATCCTACAAGAGAGGTATTATGATATCTACTTCACTGATGATAAACAGAAGCTTGTAAAGGTTAAGTAACTCGCCCAAAGCAGCACAGCTGGTAACTAGTACAGCCAGGATTCAAAGCCAGGTCTGAATGAGGAACCCATCCACACTGGTATTGTAATAAAAATAAAACCAAAAACCAAAAAATTCTATACATAACAATAATTTACATACTAAAAACAATTCACTGCCATGCTAAGTATATGTAACTGAGACTTCTCTGGAAGGAAATAACTGACACAAACTAGCAAAATTCCACCATGAAGTGAAAATAATTGTTTACAATAAATAATATTAACATTGTATTTTGTCAGTATCCTTTAACCCTAACCCTTGAAATTTCAGTGACCCTAGAATTGTTTTAATAAAGACTGTTTTACGAGATACAATAGAAGATAGAAACTTATGAAATATAAACTACCTAATAAATATTCAAAACCAAATGATTTTGGAAAGAGAGATATTATTATATACTTAAGGTGCCATAAAAAATGGAGAAGATATAAAAACAGCAAAAAAAATGAATATCATAATCTATAAAATACTTTTATAACTGAGCCTTTTATTAATTTAGGCTTATACTTTTTTAAAATTTATTTATTTAATTTATTTATTTTTGGCTGTGTTGGGTCTTTGTTGCTGCACGTGGGCTTTCTCTAGTTGCGGCGAGTGGGGGCTACTCTTTGTTGAGGTGCGCAGGCTTCTCACTGCAGTGGCTTCTCTTGTTGCGGAGCACGGGCTCTAGGCGCATGGGCTTCAGTAGTTGTGGCTCGAGGGCTCTAGAGCCCAGGCTCAGCAGTTGTGGCACACGGGCTTAGTTGCTCTGTGGCATGTGGGATCTTCCCGGACCAGGGCCCGAACCTGTGTCCCCTGCACTGGCAGGCGGATTCCTAACCACTGCACCACCAGGGAAACCCCTAGGCTTATACTTTTAATAAGCAAATTTTAGATGTATAACAGCCACTGTTCCAACAATCCACCTTACCTTAATGATATTTTGTAGTTTGCAGATTTCACTTTGATCAGAGCTATCTGATCCTTGTGCTTTAGAAGTCTAGATCAGAAAAACACAATTAGAAAATAGTTGTATTGATTTTCTTATAAAAGAGAAAGTCAGTGAGCTATTTGTAATGAGGTGGATAGACCTAGAATCTGTCATACAGAGTGAAGTAAGTCAGAAAGAGAAGGACAAATACCGTATGCTAACACATATATCTGGAATTTAAGAAAATAAAAATGTCATGAAGAACCTAGGGGTAAGACAGGAATAAATACACAGACCTACTAGAGAATGGACTTGAGGATATGGGGAGGGGGAAGGGTAAGCTGTGACAAAGCGAGAGAGTGGCATGGACATATATACACTACCAAACGTAAAATAGCTAGTGGGAAGCAGCCGCATAGCACAGGGCATAGCACAGGGAGGTCAGCTCGGTGCTTTGTGACCACCTAGAGGGGTGGGATAGGGAGGGTGGGAGGGAGGGAGACGCAAGAGGGAAGAGATATGGGAACATATGTAAAGTATAACTGATTCACTTTGCTATAAAGCAGAAACTAACACACCATTGTAAAGCAATTATACTCCAATAAAGATATAAAAAAAAAAGAGAAAGTCAGAAACTAACTTTATTAGAAGATACTTTTTTTAAAAAGGGGCATTTGCACAGGGAATACAGCCAATATTTTATAATAACTTTAAACAGAGTGTAATCTATAAAAATACTGAATCACTGTGTTGTACACCTGAAACTATTATAAATCAACTATACTTCAATTAACAAAAATTTAAAAAACAAGTAAGAAAAAATGGGGGGCATTTATTTCCCAGACAAATTCTTATTAAAGAATGCCAAACACCTTTTAAAGAACCTAGTCCAACAGTGACTAATACACAATAAATACAACATACCATTCAAGAGTTCGTTAACTAATTAGGAAAGACAATACTTCTACAAAATAAGAAGGAAAACACCACAGAATATTTTTCTTGGCTCAACAAGAAGGGAGATCTTTTTTTTTTTGCGGTACACGGGCCTCTCACTGTTGTGGCCTTTCCCGTTGTGGAGCACAGGCTCCGGACGTGCAGGCTCAGCGGCCATGACTCACGGGCCCAGCCGCTCTGCGGAATGTGGGATATTCCCGGACCGGGACACGAACCCGCGTCCCCTGCATCGGCAGGCGGACTCTCAACCACTGCGCCACCAGGGAAGCCCAGGAGGTCATTTTAATTGGGAGGATTTCTCCTTTACACAACAAGATTACACTCACAAAAAGATAGAAAATAATCTCTTTACTTATGTACTTTATTTTTCTCCACACTGATGGAATAAAGTCTATATGAACAATGTTCCAGTTTATTTCAGGTCTCGTGTGTATTGGCAACCTCAGTAATAAATAAAATCTGATAAAGAAGACAAAAAAGGGATCCTTGGAAGAAAGTTTACAGCCCAAAATAGGAAGGACTTAATTTCTATTCTAATGTGTGAGAAACAACACATAATAGTTTATGTGTTTTATAATACCAATTATCAGATATTTCATTTTACATATAATTAATGCAAAGAAGAACCTCAGACAACATCTAAGCAAGTAGTTTCAAATCTGGTGTCTTGGTTCCACCAGAGAAGTCTCAGGGACTCCAGGGGAAGAGGTGCTGGTTCAACCACAACAACTCCATTTTTGTCTCCTTTAAGTGCTGGACTTGTAGCTTTTAATTTTATTTTAAAGCATGGTTCTTTGCTTTAAATTTTTTGGAAATTTCTTCCAAGTATTGTACAGAAGGGGAAACTGAGGCTGAGAGAGAAAGATGACCTGACTAAAACCATTTAAAAAGTCACTGGCTGAATCAGAATATAGGTTTCTGACTTCCTAGTCCAGGGTTCTTTCTGATACCAAAACTTCTACACACAGCATCGTTACTTTTACTCACAGTTTTCAAAAATTCATGAAAATTCTACCTACCTGAGCAATATGCCTCCAATGGCCAACTTCGGACTCAAGTCTTGAAACTTCATTTGACAATCTGTTTATTTCTCGTTGTGATGAAATGATGTCACCAAAATCCATGTCATCATCGTGGAACGCTGAAGCATGATGACTTAAACCATAACCGAATGAAGGAGATGCAGCAGTTGCTGGTACACCACCAGCTCCTGAAATCACTGACTGAGCAGCTGACTGTAGCTTCAGCAACTGATCCTGCAGCGCAATCTGTCTTGCTTTAAGATGGCTGATTTCTACCTATATTTATAATCCATATTTTAGAGAAGGTACTTCAAAATAACCATACTGACCCTTTTATATTATATTCATAATGTTAAAAGTTATAATAGTTTAAGATTACCCAACGACAGTACTCTATCAACTGAATCCAAGTTGTCTATAACACCCCAGCATAACATTTTTATTTCAAAACCATGATTACCATAGAGCATACATAATGTTCTGATTAATATGAGCAACAGAATTCCACTCTTACATTAACTAAAGCAATAAAATGCTCAGTTAAACATCAGTTTACCACCTTCTACATATCAGGTAGTATAGTATATGCAATTTCTTAGGGTTCTGTTTGTGATTATCAAGCCTCAAGAGATGAGAAAATAAAAGCTGCAACAGTCTATGCACTGTAAGCTTCCTTAGAACACCTGCTGGAAGAGTCTTTGGTAACTGATTATGTATGGCTGGATTTAGGCTTAAAATGCACCATGAATCAGGTAACTCTGTACTGGTCTACACAACACAGCTAGAAGGAAGCTTTGATTTATTAATCCGATCTTCACAGTAAGCCTATGATTAATAGCCCATTAGTCTTAGAAGGAAATCATGCACTGAAAGAGGCCTTGGCTTTAGCCTTGGCAAAGAAAGGCCAGTGAAAACCTGACTCTATTCAGGGAGACAACAGTATAAAAACCGTGAAACCCCGAGTAGAGTTTTGACTGAAGGCTTGCAATACCAAGTCAATGTCCAAAAGAAGTTATAAAAATAGGACTTACCATAATGCCACATCCATTCCAAGTAAAAGATTACTCAAAACATAAAAGCAAGCTAGAGAAAACTGAAATAAGCTTTCTGTAAAATACTCAAGCTAGTCCAAAAGACAACCTGCCACAACGGAGGAAAATTTGATACTGAGGAGACAGTCAGCAAGTAACAGTATTTCTAATGTCAAGCAATTAAACCAACAAAAACCAAATACAATTATGTTAAATGTCATAGTAAACAGACATTTTTTCGTATCAGAGCCCCTTCTCTAATGGAGATGTATAATAATGTACAAATTTTATTTTCCCATAAATGACATGAGGCAAATTGCATCTTTGGGCAATATGAACATCACAACGAGGGCAACAAATAGATTCAGAAAATAGCAGATCTAAAGTATATATTATCTTTCATTCTAGTAAAAAGTACTGAAATCAACAATTCTTTTCAAATGTAGCTATAATGCAAAGAAAGTTCTCATTATACAACATTTATATCAAGTTGTAAAGTTAAAAAGTACAAACTCTACTAACAAAGACGTATTCCTAAACTTGAATTCTTAATTTGCCCTCTAATATCCATAGTGAAGTAGAAAATAAAATGCCAGATTATTCCACAGCAGTTTTTTCAACTAGGATGTAAGCATCAGAATCAGCTATGAGGTTTTCGAAAAATACCAATACCAGAGCCCCTTCCCAGTATGCTAAATCAGAATCTCCTAGAGGACCTAACAATGTGTATTTTTTATGATTCAGCTGTAAACCCCTGGGTGATTCAGCTACTGCTCTATTGGAGTATCTGTAAATCAGTGCTGCTCAAAGTGTGGTCTGTGGACCAATGCCATGAATGTTTGCTACCAGTCCATGACAAGATAAGTAAAGAAACTGAAAGAGTAAGGCTTAAACACTTTTAAAGCAAGTTGACAGGGGCTTCCCAGGTGACGCAGTGGTTAAGAATCCACCTGCCAAGGCAGGAGACACAGGCTCCAGCCCTGTGAGCCACAACTACTGAAGCCCGTGCACCTAGAACCCATACTCCCAACAAAAGAAGCCACCGCAATGAGAAGCTCGTGCACCTCAACAAAGAGTAGCCCCCGCTCGCCGCAACCAGAGAAAAGCCCGCGCGCAGCAACGAAGACCCAACGCAGCCAAAAATAAACAAATAAATGAAGTTTTAAAAAAATAAAGCAAGTTGACAGAGTAATTTTACATCTTTTGAATCTTTACACAAAAAAAGTGGGCTTTTAACTTTAATTTGAACTTGTAACTGTGCTTTTTTACATTCATTTTATTTTTGTAGTAATTCATTTTTATTGTATTTTATGAAATCAATTCCAAACAGATTGGAAATTTAAGTTCTTCTTTAAATGTTTATATTTATCTTCAATGTGGTTCTTAGTATGTCACTAAAAGAACTTGAAATCAATGCATCTAAATTTTAAAAACCCAAATATAAAGTGATGGTAGAAATGAACATTTAATCAACAAACTGAAGAACACCCCAGTGATCTGGATAATTAAACAAGAAATTCTGTGGCTCAATTCCACAGAATCATTTACTGAATTCCACTTACATACTAAACACTAAAGAGAATTCAACGACAGAATGAAACATTAGGGACATAGTCTATTATTTTAAGGATTTGTAGTAACACTGGTTAAATTATATAATATTATCAAAACTGAAAAGGAAAGACAAGTTACCTCCAAAATAACCATTTCTATCAAACTAAAGGGGGAAAAATTATAGAACAGTATAAGTCAACTATAAAATACCTAATATTCTGTTTTTCCATGGAAAATCAAGTAAACACTAATAAGCATATGTTAACACTTGTAGTTAAAATCTTTTTTTTTAAAGAAATGTTATTAACAATCACAATGATTTAAAACAAATTTAGGTAAATAGATGAGAAATAAGTTTCATAAAATCAGAAATTGTAAGTAGCAAATGCCTGAAGATATTGTACACAAAGACTTTGCTTCTTTTGGAAAGTAGAAATTAAACTCCACAAAGGTTAGTTTATGTAATATAAACGTAAAAGCTTTCAGAGTTCTTGTTAAATTAGTGATATACTGAGTTGGAAATTACTAATTTCAACACCCTTTTGATATTTTCATGGATCTAAACAGAGCTTGATTTATATCATAACTCTTAGAAACCATCCTAAATACATTACAGTGAAGTAAACATGAAGTAACTGTAATAACCTTTACCTCTTTCTGTTGCAGTTGATTTCGATAACTCATAGACTGCTGCTTTATTTGAAGCTCTGATGCTTCATGCTTCTCTTCCAGATCAGTACAAAGTTTTTTGAGTCTCTCATTCTAGAAGCAACGAAAAAAGTGTTTTCAACAAAAAGACTAAAAGTAAAACATGTTAGTAACAGTTATGTGCAGGGCATTATGAAAAACATATTGCTTCATGCACAAAAAAGATGTACTATAGTAGGTCTCAGAATTCTGACCTTTAAACCACAATTTCCATTAAAGTTACAAGTGCAATAAGCATGTTTATAGAGACTATGCATAATTCTGAACCAAAGTTTTTTAAAAATCTTGATCAGTTTGATTTTCTGCTAAGAAAAACTCACTGATCAGTGTTTCCCCCATCTTTGTACACCCAGTGTCTAGCATACAGTAGGCAATACATGTCTGGTAAATAAATGACCTAGAGTACATGCTCAAACTTTTGTTTTCTCCCTGAACAGTAGAAGTTTTTTAAAGAAACCTTTTTTTAAAAAGACTTATGGCTGAAGTATAGGTAGGAGGCCAAAAACTGACATTACTTGTCTGACTGAACCCTAGGCTCCTGAGTGAGGCACCTCTGAAAAATCCATTTTAAAAACCACTAATAGAACTCAGTTTGGAAAACTACAGTTAGAAGTACAAAAAATACTCTAAATATAATTCAATGAATCTAGACATCACAGTCTTTTGTTTTAAGATGCTGGAAAAAATTACTTAAATTTTATGTACCTAAATATTAAATTATGTTAACCTAATATCATCCTTTGACATTTGAATGAATAAGGGTATAATGGAGCAAGAGAAATGGACACTAAAACTTTCTGCAAAAAGGAATTTACAAATTATTACAGATAATAATGTACTAAGAATTCTACTAATGTATCTGCAAGCAGAGTTTAACAATGATAACTGATAATAAGGAGATTCATGGTGGGAAAGAAAGCTCCCGCTAGAAGGTGAAGACTTTTTCACTTTCAGGATGTCATCTGTTTTCTTCTTAGATTCTAGGAATTTCTTACATCAACATATGGGAAAATTATGATCCAGGGAGATTAAATGAATTCCCAGAGAAAATCAATGGTGTAAAATAAAGGAAAAATTATCACACACACAAACCCTAGTTTTGGGAGTCTATCTCCAGAAATCTAACAGACCTTGGTTATCTTGCAGAAATATGAATAAGAAACAGGATCAATGGTCACACAACTAATTACCTTCTAATGTACTGGCTGCATTTGCACGATTTTCTGTGAGCTGTTCACATGAAAATACCATACATAACTGAAGCAAGAGAATATACTAAAGTCAAAACCTAGTCATAAAGTCCACTCTAGGCTTTTTCACATAAAAATACCTAAGGCTATTTGTTTAACTCTGATGAATAACTAGAACTGGAAAACTTTCAATTTGGCCAATAACTAATTGGTTGTCATTCCTCATCTCCCTAGTCATGTAAGAGTCAGGTTGATAAAGCATATGAAGGACAGGTTCTCTTCATGTGGCTGACCGAAAACATGCCAGGAGTTGTCCGTGGTCATATTTTCTATTATATGAAATATGAAGCAGAGGGGGCTGGTCTGAAAGGAAAAAAGAATAAACACACACAAAGAACAGAGAGGAATAAAAATGAGACAGATGGATTCCTGATGGCATCCAGCTCCGGTTGAAGCCCTTTCCTAAAGACTGGCTAAAACTTATGCCTTGGAATCCATGAGATACTCATATCCTTAAATTATTCCATTGTGCTTAACCCTTGTTATATCATCAAGGTCTACTGGAACCAATTTTAGTTTGTGAGTTTCTTTTTTGAGTAGTATTAAGGACTGATATTTAAAACATTTATTCTTTCTTAGTAGTCTTCCAACAAACAAAGAGAAAATACACTTAAAAAAAAAAGATTAAAACTCATTCTATCTTGCAATTACCATAAGGGCACACTGGGCCCTTTTACAATATAAATCTAAGAATAATCATGAGGTCACAATGATCTTGTTTTTTCTGTATCTTGAAACGTTTTGCTATTTTATCATCCTAAGAATTAATCATTAATCATCAATTATTTACAACTATGTTAAAAAAAAGACTTAAGAAAACAGAAGAACTGATGGAATCACCTAGAAGAATGATGCAACAGTGAAATAAACCAGTTTTCTGACTGCATTACCCGAAGTACTGCATTATCTTTTAAAAAGGAAAAAGCCAATCTGGAGACACCATCTTTGCAGTGGTTTTTTTTGTTTGTTTGTTTTGGGGGGAGTTTTTTTTTTTTCACTTTCATTGAACACAATTGAAAATTCAGAATTTTCACTTTTCAACAGAGAAGAAAACTGACAGAGGAAAATATTCCACAATTAGACAACTGAGAAGATAAATGCAAAGAGACAGAAGACAGCATTAGACTCTAGAGTCTAATGGTTACGGTGAAAATGAATGTAGGAGCAAAATCTCAGACAAGTCTTCGAATAACAATATCCTAGAAGGATTTCTCAAACTCAAGAACTGAGGAGTGAACAACATATTTCTAAGAGCAAAAAGGAAATATGGTGTTCTCATGAAGTTAGTCATTCTATAAGAAAAGATTTTATCTCACAATATTTTGTGACAAAAACCTGAACCATTCATGCCACTTTACTAAATGGATATGTAACAGTATTCTTTCATTATACATATTTGTACACCAGCATTTACTTGATACAGTCCCTACATGGACAAATGCTGAAGGCAGGTGTATACACAGGTGACTAGGAGGAAACAGATGACATAAAAATGAAAAAACTCAGTGGACTGATCACTCTAATTGGTATTTATAAATCTAAGAATAAAAATGCTTTGTAATTATGGAGCAAACAGCCATGCATTTAACAAAATCATAAGCCATCGAAGTTTTCGTAAGTATTGGTTTTAATGACACAAGTCAGGAAGAAGAACCAGAAGTAATAATAGGTTAAAATCTATTAGAGATGTAATTGAAATCTGGAATCAGTATTCACAAGATACATTCCAGTTCACAAAAAGAGTTAATAAGCAGTTAACTGCATTCAAAGAACATTGCCTATTCTGAGCATATATGCTTTCAAAAGCAGAAACACATGGAATAAAAGTCTGAATTTGCTATATATAAGTTCTTATTAAAATTTGTAATAAAGTTTTTCACTATCACTTTATTCTTACTTCTGTAAATTTTTTATAAAATAACTTAAAACAAAAAAATTAAAAGTACATTGGATCGAGATGGTAAATGTGAAGACTTTTTCTTGGCACAGATGGTTAAATTAACTTAGATTGGTTGCCATTAGTTGCAACTGAGGAAACTTAACTAGTTAAGTCAATTTCAAATATTAACATCTGTAATCAAATCTAATTTCCTCTAGAAAACATACTGCCCTCTGTCCATACTAAAACTTTCTAAATAAATAGAATTTTCTATTGTAATCTCCTAGTGGTTTCAATCATATGTTCACTCTCTCCTATTGCAGTCACATAAGGCATTACCTTTATGAAGTGCTTATGTGCTGATAGAAGGCAAGAACCATGTATAGTCAAAATCACCTTAGAAAATAAAGTCCTTGGAAAGTCCAATAGTCTGTTTTCCTCTAGTATTGGGTTGGCCAAAAAGTTTGTTCGGGAACCCAAACAAACTTTTTGGCCAACCCAGTATTTGAATAGCTCTCCGTACTCTGAATAAGCACCAAGCAAGGAAGCTGGCTTTCATTTGGGGATGTGTTATACCAAAAATAAATATTTTTGAACACTAGAACCATACTTGCCACAGTCCAAAGATAAAATTAGGAGAGAGACTAGAGTTGAAATCAACAGAGGGACAGAAGATTTCTATCTCTCTTCTCAACCTCAGTACAGAGCAGTCATTCATTAAGCAGGTTAACCCCATTTGCTTCCCCCCCCCCCCAAATGTATACTGGCAAATTTAGCTTAATTAATAGCATTACACACATCTCTGCCATCTAATTTTCCTGGGTGGGCCCATCCTGAGTGCTTTCTCAAGGATTTCTCTAGGGACTATAGGGACTATTTCCTATCTCAGCCTTACAGAGAAAGAAGTTATTACATTCATCTGTCACTGAAGTATCTACTAATTAGGTAATTACAGCTAAGGTCTCTTAAGTGCCACCAAATTGCCATCTTCTATTGAGGCAGAATACTTCAATAGGCCCTCTTGAGAGATCCCTCTGCTTTCAAATTCTACAATCTGACCTTGATAATCTAGACCAGAGCTCAGTCAGAAAGTATTTTCTTATATTTAAATTCCATTTTCTCTTTTATGGGCTTAGCAAGGGAAAACATGCTTACCACAGTCCTCTAAGAATACTGTTTGCTGAAATACTATTAAGTGTTCCCTCGCTGTTCTTATCCAAAGGCTAAACAGTTGGGTGTCTTCAGTACTTTACAACAGATGCCACTTTAAAACCTTTCATTTTCTTTACGGCTTTCCTTTGAACCCTTTCCAACATTTCCTCATCCCTATTAAGTACAATGTCCAGAGCTAGTTACCATGAGGCACTGACTAATAATGAAAAAAATGGTAAAATTAATTTGCTATTCCTATATTCTACATTCTCTGTATACAAATATCACATTTTTTTAATGTTAGGGGATTAAAAAGCTCTAGATTAAACAGAATTGCATTCTTCACATTATACTTAAATAAATGTACTACTGCAGTTTAGCATACTAATAAAACATAGTAAATCCTTGATAATGATAAACTTGCCAATGTTATTTTCTAAATTTGGCAGATTTCCTTCTTCCAGCATTCAGAAGCAGCGGTGGAAATGTTTAATAGCAAAGTGCAGTAACATGTAAATATATTCTTCATCAAATGAAGATGACAGGGCTTAAAAAAAAGAAACTAAGATAAAGGGAAAGAGAGAAAAAGTGCATTAAAAAGAGAGGACTGAAATAAAGTATGAATAACTTTCATGGCTTCAAAAAAGAAAAAAATCTAAATCTTTACGTTTCCTTACCTCTGATCTTAAGATTGTATGAATGGCTTCAACTTCCTTTCTCCTAGCATTAGGTAATTCTGCTACAAAAGAAACAGCATATACTGAATATATACTCAGTCAACACCATGTGAAGTAAACAGGCATTTTAAGGAAAGTATATTTCACTGAGCTTTAAACAGCATGGTATGCTGATCTAAGAACAAATTCAGAAGACAAACATCACTTGATTGTTATCACAACTTTCTACTGTCACAAATGTTCTTTACCGTCATGTAAGTCATTCTTTGCCTATCTTCTATACCCTAGAGCATCTACCTTTACCCCATGGAAGTGTTCATTAAAATTTTGCTCTGGGGCTTCCCTGGTGGCGCAGTGGTTAAGAATCAGCCTGCCAATGCAGGGGACACGGGTTCGAGCCCCGGTCTGGGAAGATCCCACATGCCGCAGAGCAACTAAGCCCGTGTGCCACAGCTACTGAGCCTGCGCTCTAGAGCCCGCGAGCCACAACTATTGAAAAAGTGAGCCTAGAGCCCGTTCTCTGCAACAAGAGAAGCCACCGCAATGAGAAACCCGCGCTCACCGCAACTAGAGAAAGCCAGCGCACAGCAACGAAAACCCAAAGCAGCCAAAAATAAAATAAATTAAAAATTTTGTTATGGAAAACTAATCTCTCTCTGTTGGCTTAGTATAAATTTTGAAGAAACTTACGCATCTGGAGTTTTAAGGGCATATTTCTTTTTTTTTTCTTGGTTTGGCCATGCCGTGCGGCTTGTGGGATCTTAGTTCCCCGACCAGGGACTGAACCCAGGCCCTCGGCAATGAAAGCGCCAAGTGCTAACCACTGGACCACCACGGAATTCCCAAGGATGTATTTCTCTTATGAAACTGGGGTTTAGAAGGCCTTTTTCTGCTCCCAATACTACCAAAAAATTAATGACCTACAAACAAAGAATAAAAATGCAGCAAAAGAACACTTATTTCAAGTAACGTGGACACAAGTTATTTAAAACGTGAATGAGCTCAGTCTTGTTTTGTACATTTTCATTTAAAAGGAAAGTCAAAGGCCCACAGTACCAAAATGGCACAGCTGATGGTGCCAGATAATCATCATCCACAGAGTTAGATTTCTTTTCTAAGTATTAGTATTTTTCATTACTCACAGCCCTTTAATACTATAAAAATAATTTCTCTGAATTAGTTTAAATCAAAAGAAAATACAAGTGGCTTCCAATAAATAACAGTGACAAACCCACACTTCTTGTTTTGAAAATCATCAGGTGGGGATGCTTGGGTGGTTGTTTATACATCTTGCTTGAAACTCTGACAGGATTGTCTAATTGCTATTCAGAAGGGAACAAATTATAATCTAATCTGTTTAGGAAGGTCATCGTTAGAAGCAGCAGTTGTTTCAAAGAGGGATTAAAAAAAAAAGTCATGAAGACGTTTCCCCCCAGAGCCTCCCCCACAAAATCCTGGTCTTTTTAAGAATAAATGGGAGATGTTATGCGGACCAAAAAAGTTTTCCTCAATGAGGGAAAACAAAAATAACAACTATCATTTATTGATGCTTACTACTTGTTAGGCACAGTGCCATGCATTTTACACTCATGATTTCATTTAATCCTCCCAACTTCACGATAGGTATAATTATCCCTATTTAACAGATAAGAACACTCTGCTTTTTAAAGGTTAAGTATTTAATAATTTTCCAAAGATCCCACAATTTGTAACACATGGAAGTGGAATTTCAATCCATGTCTGATTTAAAAGCCCAAGCTCCTAAATCAATATAGTGTTTGGTAAAATAGCAACTTTCTGATATTGTAAAGATGGATAATTTTCAAGTTGTATCAACAGTGCTATTTTGGAACGGTTCTTGTTCACTGCTGGCACAGGGTAAACACTCAATAAATACTTGTTGAATGAATAAATGAACTGCACTCTGACCCTATTTTTAAATGAGTCACAATCAATAAATTGGATGTTAAGCAAGTCCTATTTTAATGCAAAGGGAAAACAATAAAAGCAGATTTTTAATCACTCAGCAAATTTTTTATTGAGCATCTACTATGTACCAAGGAAGGGACCACATACTGGTAATATAAGGATAAATAAAATAGAGCTGTCAGAGAGAGATCCACAAAGTTCTGTTAGACACAACTCAGCCTGCCATGGAGTTAGAATGGTTTCACCAGGTACCTGACATGTGAGTAGGGTCATACAGGAAAAACTGTTTTCCAGGCAAAGGAGGGTAGTGGAGGAAGTAGAAAGGAAGGGCTTTCCATGCAAAGGCCTGGAGCTGTGTAGGTACCTCACAACGTTGCCTGTGCCGAAGCTCTGGGTGTAAGCATGCTTGTGTATATGAATGTGCATATATGTGTCTATTGGGAGAAAAGGGGAGAGAACAAGAGGTAAGACTGGAAGAGGTAGGTTGAACCCAGATAGGATAGGTTTCTGGTCTCCCAAAATTGAGAGGCTTGGATTTTATCCTGTAAGTAACAGAGTCAAGAGATTTTAAAGCACATTTGTTTTTAGAAAAGTAATTGGCAACACAACAGGAAATGGACTAACATAATGTAAGGAGAAACAAGTGACAGGACATGAAAAAGAAATAGTGTGTGGGAGAGATAATGGGGATCTGAAGTAAGGAAGTAGGAATAATAAGGAAAGGACAAATACAAACAACTCAGGTACAGGATGAACAAGATTTGGTGACTAATTGGAAGTAGGAGAAAAAAAAGAAAGAGGCAAAACAAAGTGACAAAGATTTCCAAGTTTAGAATGGGTAGATGGTGAAACCATTAAAATTAAGAATACAGGAGCACATTTGGTGGGAAGAACAAACTGAATTCTACCTTAAGCCTGTAGGACATCCAAGTTGGAGGCGGGGTGCCTATTTTCTAGCTTAGGGTCAAAGGAATAGTCAACTGTTTTCCCCTATCTAGGAAACAAGGACAGACTAGGCATTTCCCATGTTATCTAGCCCTTCTCTGCTTCTGACTGCCCTCAGGGTCACATGAGCCTTTCCTGAACACAGGAAGAATCCCTTTAACTCCCATCCCCAACCTGTCCCACCTGATATACCCCCAAGCAGTTAAATGGATTTCGGCAGCTCCCCAATCTTCCTCCCTTCTAAGTAGACCCCACAGAAATTCTAAATATAGATACTATTTTTCTAAATCAAACCACCGTTCTCTATTTCAACCAAATAAACACGAAAACTCAGTTAAATCAGTATTGAAAAATTAAACCAGAATTCTAATTTATTTACAACAAACAAACTGCCAAAGAAACTGCTCTCATCCAAAAGACCACCCATTATCTCTCTGGAGGCAGACCCACAATGAAATTTAAAAAGTCTCTTGATCTAAATACTACTTGCTGAAAGAAATATCAAGAAATCAAAGGGGTAATTAACTTAATCAACGATTACCATGTAACTCTGGGTCACTATTCATTAGTAAAACAAAATGAGGACTTCAAAAATGAGTGAAGGTTGCTAAGGGTACCCAAAGAACAGGGTTATCTTACTTGTTCTACTGTAGAAATATGGTGGTGGGGGGGGGGGGGGCAGTGGGCAATTAGGCACAAAAGTACCCTTTCAGCTGGAACGCTGTAATGTGTCACCAGAATAAGCAAAACTGTAAAATAATAGGAAAACCATACCCATGTTTCACTAACAATATATTCAAGTGAGAAAGAGTAAGAGTCACTAAATATCTTAATTATGAGTTACTTCAATTGTTAACGAAAATCGAAGAAAGAAAACCCCAAAAAAGTGACGTGTCATACACAAATAATTTTTTAAACTGTGTCAGTATAAAGGAAGAGGATCAAAATCAGTTCCGCCCCCAAGTTAAGGGCAAAGGAAGAGGTGGGCGTGGATGAACCAAACAAAAATAAACTCTACGTGACGTAGGGGCAGTTTCTACAGCTCTGAACTATCCTGGGTACTCAAAGGAGAAGAACCAGAACTCTTCCCCCACCCCGCGACCCGAATGGTCTCTCACTAGAGAAAATCGGTTAAGAGGCAAAAGGAGTGACACTCCTCTGGACCTGTCTGCGTCTCGTGACAGATGGACTTGGGGACCAAACGGACGCTCCCAGGGTCCCAGTAAATCCCTCCCTCCCATTGCCCCAGCGGTTACCTTCCACATCCTCCGTGCCCTCCATCAGCATATCCTTCGTAAAGTTTGAAATCTGGCCAGTGAGGGAAGCCAGGCTGCCCCCGACTTGACCCAGGGACTGGCCCAAGCCGGAGCCGAGGCCCCCAAGCCAGGACGACATCGCTGCGGGTTAGAGAACAACCTGCTCCGCTCCGAGAAAGGCGGCCAGCGTCGTCGGACGACCCCGCCAAATGTCTTTGAACCGCTGTCTCCGGGGGACTGGTCCAAATCACAACACTCAGGATTTGATAAGACAGGGGTTCCTGGACAACGCCGGCTTCGGAGACCCCCACCAACCGCCGGGCTCTGACTAGAAACGCAGAGGCCTGGCCTGGGACTTTACCAGGGGCCCAATTCCAGTGACATGGGCACCCCCGCGGGGCCTCCGCTCATTCTCACGACTTTCCACAGTCCGGGTTAGGCCACTTCTTCCTCTGCTTTAGTGACTTTCCCCAGTTCCGTTGGCAACTCCTGCCAACTCAACGCCAGCAGCCATGACACCCACCTTGAACGCGGCAATGGACCATAGAGAGGCGCCGCGATGGCGTAGAAAGGCCCTGCGGAGCTGCCGGACGTCTCCTTGGCGCAAGGGAGAATGGGATCTCGGAGGACCAAGTGCGGCCGCGGTGGCCGCTGCCTCCAGCCCAGGACAAGGTTGTCTTCCACGTAGCCTGCCCGCTTTGGCAGCAGGTGGAAGAGCGACCGGAACCTGCTGCCACGCTGCGCTTTCGGCCGACCGCGGCTGGATTTCAGGTAGAGCCGACCCTCGGTGGGTGCCCCCCAAAGCCGGCGTGGCCTGGGAAGGGAACCCCGTTGACTCTTACTCTGTTGGTGAAACCTGAGTGCTTTAATTCTGACTACACTCGCGAAGGCAGCGGTGCGAGGAGACTGGGCGGAGACCCTCCACCGGACAGGAAGTGGACTTTACATAACTTATCACACGTATACAGTAACGATTATTCTACACCCTGTCCAGGGCGGCTCTGTGCCCGGCACTACGGTGTTAACTAAGGATACACAAAAGGGATGGGTTGCAAATTCAAGTGTCCAGGCAGCAAACATACTTACATAGATTATCTTCATAACGGAAATGTTCTCTGCTGGCTTTCCAGCTCACAGTTGATACCCTGCCTTCTTTAATATACGAAGAGCTTTATTCATGAAGCCGACCTAACCCATGAAGTTGAAAAAACAGACAATCTCTTTTCAAAATAACTTTTTAGACGACAGTATGCCAACTTAATACAGAAGGAAAGCTCTTCTAATGTGAACTCTCCTAAGGTATTGGTGGCACTAGCCCTGCAAGGCCCCACCCCTCCCACGGCCCTCAGTTACACAAGTTGGTGCGCACACCTGTGTCCTGAATTGCTTGGTTTTCTCCCTAAAGGAAAATAAGTCACGTGACTTACAGGCATTTGCTGCAGTGGTATGTGGCCACACACTACCTGGCCAGAGAGACTGCCACAGTTTTTACTTTGAAAAGAGCAGGACAGGTCTGCAGGTCTTTTAAGCATAGCACCAAATATACTAGCATCTTTCTCTTCGATTTTATTCACAGCAGGGGCCGCCACAGATTTCATTTCATTTCATTTGTGAATGGAACATTGGGAATGCCTCCAGTATTTGAACTCTGATGGCACCTAGGAATAGTAGCCCTCCCAGAAATCTGAATGCTTTTCAAATAAAATTTGCATCTCGTTCTGGAAGTTTTTATTAAATGTTTTCCATGTAGTTTTTTGAAAGGCATCATTGCCCAGGGGTTAGATGTGCAGACTCTGGGGCCTGACTGCCTGGATCTTTCATTTATTAGTTGTATGACCTTGGGTAGGTTACTTAACCTCTCTGTACCAGTTTCTCATTTGTAAAATGGGGAATGATAATAATAGTATCTACTGGGCAGGGTTGTTTGGAGGATTAAGTAAGGTAATTTTTAAGTGCTTGGAACAGTGCCTGGTACGTGGTGAGTTCTATTAAGTGTAAAGTTTTAAAATTGTGACATAAAGGTGACCTGCAAGTTATTAATGTGTCTCCCATTATTCTGAGCACCAGGGATACAGCAGGAGAAAAAACACACACAAAGTCCCTGATCTCGTGGAGCTTGCGTTCTACTGGGAAGGAACAGATGAGAAATTAAATGTAATAAAAATAAGACAGGTGGTGATGGCTGCTATGGGGAAAATATAAAACAGGGTAAGAATGATATGGGAGGGATGTGGGGAGAAATGGCACTTGTAATATTGTAGATGGTGGTCAGGCAAGGCCTCACTGGTAAGGTGATATTCGAACAGAGACTTGAAGGAAATAAGATAGTGAGACATGTGGGTATCTGGAAAAGAGCAGTCCAGGCAAAAGAAACAGCTGATGCAAAGGTCCTGAGGTAGGAGAATCCTTGCCAGGTTAGAGGATTAGCAAAAAGCAAGGATGGCTGGAGGAGAGTGGGCTAGGGAATGGTGGTAAGCAGTGAGGACCAAGGAGTAAGAATAGGAGAGGGCAGATCACATAGGACCTGGTAAGCCAGTATAGGAACTTAGAGTAGGTTGAGGGATTGCTTTGAGAAAAGGAACCACATGAACTTAGGACCTAATTGGGTTCCTGGATGACAGTGAAAAGTTTAGTGTAAATCAAGCTCTTATTTCCTAGAGGTGTAAGTTCTCTGGAGTGCCATTTCCGTAAACTCATGTTATGCCATAAAGATACTGCAGTTAATGAAGAAAACAAACAAAATATATGTCCTCACATCATGTATTAAGTTATTAACATAAAAGCTACATCCTGAAGTCCTCCTTATGGGGAATTGTCTATAGTGCAATGGACTATGGTCTGAGAGACTTAAAGTTTGGTTCTGATAAATAGCATGGTATGATGTTTGGGATGTGCTTCAGAAAAATGGGGACAGGATAGGTGAAACAAGAATTGTCAGGACTTGATCACGGTTGATGCTGGGCGATGGGTACATAGGGGTTCATTATAGTGGTCTTTTACTTTTGCATAGATTTGAAAGTTTTTATAATCAAAAGTTGAAAGACATACAAGCTTGATGAAGTTTGGGCTGAAGACACCTCTTCTTTTTCCTACCCAAAACCCCTGTAGCTAATAAGGGTGTTCATCATCACTTAATGAGTAGCAAAATCAGCCCAGCAATATCAAACGTACCACATCAGACAGAGCCCATGAACCTGCATGGCTCCACGTGGTGGGATCCAGGCTGCCCAGCTGAAATTCTGAACTTAGGATTTTTGTAACCTCAACAGGTAGAAGATTTTTTTAAAAAGCTAACAGCAACAACAACAAAAAGTACTATCAACTGCAAACTGGTTTCCATTTCTCGAGGCAGCATCACCAATAGTTCTCTAGGGAGAACAGTTCCTTTGTTCTGATGAAACCATCCAAATGTTTTATTTATGCAAATGTGAAGGAAAAAAAACACATTTTTTAAAGTAGAATTTAAAATATTAGTCTGATCTTTCCCTCTGAATTTCTAAATATTATGCTTATAATTGCCATTTTCTCATTAATTTTAGACATTACCTTCTCTCTATTACAGAAAATAAAAGATTTAGCAGTCCTGTATTACCACATGCCTCTATTTCCCTTCCTTCTGAGCTCCCCATAGAGTGGTATCATAATTATTGGTAACATCACTAAAGTTTACTTTATATGACTACATAAGTGTTGTTCATTGCTGAGCCACATGGTATGCTAAGATAACATTTCCTTTATTTTTCAAACTTCTGTTCTTCCTGAAGTTAACAAATTCCATCTTTTAGATTTGCACAATTTTCTGTTATTACAGAATCACTAATCCTTCTAAAACTTAGCAACAGAATTGTAAAACATGCTCCTAATTCTTCAAGAAAGTATCAAGAATTCTATTATTTGCTTAGACTCAGTCCTTTCTACCCGGAGTCCTCTGTTTCCCTGCTCCACGCTCCCCTGACCTATTCTCTGGGCCTTGTTTTTCTTTCTGGAACCTCGTAGACGCTTCCCTTTATCTGTGATGCTCTGAAATTAATAATGATGTGCCTTGGGGTGGGTTTGTTGTTTCATTAATTATGTTGGGGACTCAGCAAGCCCTTTCAAACACCATGTCTTTTAGTTCTGCAAATTATTTTAAATACTTTTTATTGATGAATGGCCCCTCTCTAGGGAAGCAGCTGTTTTTCGGATATTTTTAATCAATCCACCTGGTTTCCGTCCACATCTCACCCCCACCTTCCATGATAGTTGTTGCTTCATGTCCTGGGTACTGCTGGATGTCCTTCTCTTTAATACTTAGTATGCACCTTCCTCAGTTCTGCTCATTCCTGTATCAGCTTTCGCCGTCTTCCAGAGAAAAGTTCGCATCTCTCTTCTGCTGTTGCCTCAACTGGCAGTGACTGCTAATTGTTCCCCAAAGTCTGTTCTCCCCTTTGGGCATAGTAATTGAACTGTCACTTTTTTTTTTTTTTTTTCCCGTGTCCCCTGCATCGGCAGGCGGACTCTCAACCACTGCGCCACCAGGGAAGACCGAACTGTCACTTTTTACCTGGACAATGGTACAGTAAAAGATGCCAGTGCCCCTTCTGAGCCCGTCACCCCTTTACCGTTTTCATGCACACCTATCTTTGGGGGTCATATAAGTGGAAGTGGTGTGTGCAACTTTAAGGAAGTGACCTTAAAGAAAGGGCACGTGGCCTTTTCCCACCCTCCTTTTGCTTTCTGATTGCTGGAATGCAGATGTAAGCATGGGCACCATAGCAGCTGTCTTAGATCCATGAATTGACATTAGCAATGGAAGCCATGTATGTAAAGCAAGAATACAGAAAGCAGATTCCTGACACTGTGTGATGCCCTATCAGCCTTGGATTGGCAATCCCTACATTTCCTGAAGGTGAGAGAGAAAAAAATTTGCAGCGTGTCAAGTCACTGTTATATTAGGTTTTTCTATGACAGTCAGATCTAATCTAATGAATTCATCTCTTATGCTGGTCTCTCTGTACTTATGAGTTTATATTTTTTTCTTTACTTTCATTTATGTAGTTCCTTTTTTTAAAATTTTATTTATTTTTGGCTGTGTTGGGTCTTCATTGCTGTGCGCGGGCTTTCTCTAGTTGTGGCGAGCAGGGGCTCCTCTTCATTGTGGTGCGCAGGCTTCTCATTGCGGTGGCTTCTCTTGTTGCGGAGCACAGGCTCTAGGCATGTGGGCTTCAGTAGTTGCAGCACATGGCCTCAGTAGTTGTGGTGCACGGGCTTAGTTGCTCCGCAGCACGTGGGATCTTCTTGGAGCAAGGATCGAACCCGTTTCCCTTGCACTGGCAGGCGGATTCTTAACCACTGGACCACCAAGGAAGTCCCTTTACTTTCATTTAGGTGGGATTTTGGAAGGGAGTAAATACAGTGATCAATCCTATGTATTTTTTATTGTGAAAAAATATACATAAAATTTACTGTTTTTAATTAGACAGTTCAGTGGCATTAAGTCCATGCACATTGTTGTGCAATCATCACCATCCATCTCCAGAATTCCCTTCATGTTGTAAAAATCTACATCTGTACCCATTAAATAACAACCCCTTAGTTCCTACTCTACCCAGCCCCTGGCAACCACCATTCTATTTCCTGTCTCTCTGGATTTGACCGCTCTAAGGACCTCATAAGTAGAATCACACAGTAATCCTCTGCACTTAACTAAAAGTCCCTGGGAGACGGTTCAGATGATTGTTCCAAAAAGCTAAATCTGCTTTGGGCCTAAGAATGTTTTCAGTGTTGGAGACAGGACTACCCTTGTGCAGAAGAGAAACACAGCTTTTGGAGAAAACATATCTTATTTGGAGAAGGCATGAAAGGTGTGGGATCAGTTCCTTCCTGGCCTCTGGCACTGGGTTTGAGCCACTTTAGAGGGGTGAATACCAGAACCCACTGAACGATTTTCTGAGAGACTCAGCAGGACTCTGGGTACCAGCAGAGCTTCTCAGGGCCTGTGTGACAATGTGTGGTTTGGGGCTGAGACAAGGCCATTCCACTCACCTTTGCTTGGAACTTAGGACCCGTCTGGTGCTCCAAGGATTAGACATTGTTGAGCGTGGTACCTTTGCGTCTTATTTTCTACCAGGTTATTGCTGGTATACAAACAAGCTATTGGTTTTTGTTGACTTATTGACCTCCCTCATTAGTTCCAGTAGCTTTTCAGTTAATTTCCTTGTGTTCTCTAGGTGTACAATCATATCAGCAAATAATTAGGCATCATCCTTCCCAATATTTACACATCATCATTTCATATGATAACATGTTGACAGTAGTGAAGGTTCACTTAAAGGTAATTGGAGTGACAGGCCTAAAGAGCTTTGGGAAAGCTGGTTTCAAAAACAGAGAGGCCAAAGGCCAAGTGAACGGGTAAGATGTTACGGCACATGCTTATATGTGACATGATGATGTCCTGGACTAGAAGTGGCTGAGAAGGACCAAAGGGAGCTACTCAGATATTAATCACTACAATTGATGATGTGGATTGACAAGCAAAATATCAATACAATGCTAAGTTTTCAAAACGGTAGTTTCTGACAGTGACGAAAAATACTGCATAAATATAACGGGAAGGAAAACAAAATGCACAAGTGGGAAGTGGGAGCCTTGCCTAAAATTCTGATCTGAGAGAGGTTAAGCAGTATACCTTTAGTGTTAAAAATTCAGTTTTTCGGGTTGCTTAAGGTGGACACTGGCATGGAAGGCTCTTTGGTAGAAGATGTAGTTAATGGGCCTTTTAAAATGGGCCTTTTTTTTAAAAGAAAGGCTTAGGATATTCTAGAGGAGAGAATATTCTAGAATCAGATTGTTTGGTGTAATAAAATATAAATACAGTTCAAACTTATCTTTATAAAACTGTACATAAGGTTTTGCCTACATCCCAGTTCCAGCTTTTGTTCATTACCTGCTAGCCTCTCCAGCTCTCTCTGTTCTTCAGAGACAAGCAACCACCTCTGTCTGCCCCAGAGTCATTGTGCTTTTTGCTGTTTCCCCAGGCAGTATAGCGCCTCCTCATTTTTCAGGTGTCTGAAAGGCACCTCTGCAGAGGCCTTCCTTGAAACCAGTCTGAAGCAGCACTCCCTCCCAGTTACATGCTATCACATCATCATTTTGTCTTCCTATCTCACAGAACAAGCATAGCTCTTAACATGTTATGAAGCCATGCTCAGTAATTCAGATGTTTCCTCTGCCTAATGGCCAATCAGAATGCAAGCACCAGCAGAGCAGAGTATCTTAATCATGGCTCTGTTCCAAGAACCCAGAACCATGCCAGGCACATGGTGAACGCACACAGGTCTTGCTGAGTGAGTGAATGAATAAGGAATTGGTTTTCTCTTGTAGCCCATGAGACAAAGGGTGGTTGGGGATCCTGACCCAGGGAGAACTGGAACAATCTTGAGAGAATAAGGTCCAGAGAAGAGTAGCAGTCCAGTTGAAAGAGAAAGTCTTCATAGCAGGCCAATGACCTTTAGGGACAGGGATACCCAAGGGGCAAAGGCAAAGGGGCAAACGAGAGTGTTAGGGTGCCTGGGGGTGAGAAAAAACTCGGCTTCTTTGAAGACCTATAAGGAGGCCTGCTAGGACCATAGTGTGAAAAGGGGAAATGTCAAGAGTAGAGGCGTAAGAGGTCAGCTGGACCCGAATCACCTATAAAATAAAACGGTGAGCATTGGCGATGCAGACACAAAATGGATGAAAGGATCCTGAAACACGCAAATCTTCAGGATAAGGACAACCCAAAGTTTGCCTATCCTTTATAAAAGTTCTTAGCTAACCATAAAATGGGCATTCAAATCAACTTGTACGTTTCATAGGGCCCACAGGTGATGTTGATGAGATCAGAGTCATTTGGATTGGTCCATCTGAGGACTAAGCTATGAAGTTATGCTAAAAAGATGCATGTGATCAATTTGAAATTTTTGTTTCAAAATTCGTGCCCAACCCTAAGTAAGGGTAAAATGGATATACAATGCTCATTATAAAACCTGAGGATTCTATAACCCTCAGTCAGTCCAGGTGGATTCCAATTGTTAGTCTGGTGTCCGGAGTTGGATAAAATGAGGAAAAATGGCACGCTTAAAACTGTCACTAATGTGCTCTGCTTGCTCTCAGGGTTAAAAAAGCAACTGAGCCAACATTTTAAAATCAGATTTCAAATAAAAATATGGAATTCTTAGCCTCTCTTAGAAAAGATCAGAGGATCCAGTAACAACAGGCCTTCTGGCAGCAGCAGTTGGAATGGAGAATCAGTGGCTTCCCCTGACCTGCTTCATTCATCACCACAGCCATAAAAAAATGCTTCTCAAATTCACTCTGCATGTGAATCCCCTGGGGATCTTGTTAAAAATGCAGGTTCTGATCCAGTAGGTGGGAGTGTGGCCTGAAACTCTGCATTTCTCAGAAGCTCTGAGGGTGTAGATGCTCCAACCATACTTTGAATGCAAAGCTATAAATTAACAATAAACACAAATAAAAACAGAAGTAAAAAAGCAAACATTATCTTTATTTAATAATCTTTGATATTTAAAATACAACTCATCGAACATCCACATTAACAACAGTGTCCTCAGTGTTCAACAGTGCTTTGGAAGCCCGGCTTTTCTAAGGACCAGACAGGAAGGCCTGTGTGTGTATTAACGGCAAAACAACTCAGACAGAGGAGCACACACAGAAGGGCTGCAGAGTTGGGTCCTGAGAAATGGCACTGCCACAGTGCACTTGTGTCATGGCCAAAAGAATGCTTTTTACTTCAGATGTTTTTTGGTAGTTGAATTTCAAAGTTTATTTGTACAGAACAGTAATTTTTAAAAAGTTATTCCTAGTAGTCCAGTGTTGTAGAAATTAGATAATCACATTCAAATGTATGTTTTCCTCTTTAAAAAAAATTCCTGAAAACATTCAACTTTGAAATATGAAGGAGCCAAGTGAAGTGCTTCCTAAATGAATCAGGCATTTCCACATATATTTCACTAATGCTCCCCATTCCTAGTCTATGAATCCATAGTCTTAAAATATTTATTGATACACTATTATAATTAAACATGCCAATTGCTATAAATTTGGAAGTGGTTACTAGCATTAATTCTTAACATGCCAGACCATTTTGCAAAAAAATTAAAATAGCAGAGGTTTTCTTCAAATTAAAAAAAAAAAGATAATTCAAGAATTAACCAACCATGTCAATAATCTTCTCATTCATGAGAGCAAAATGGAACAAAAATATTTTATGTATAAGACTTTAAAAAACAAGTTGGTTCATCTCTTTAGCAAAAGATGACGGTTATAAATGGACCAGAAATGAAGCAAAGTTTTTATTTTGAAAATATGAAAAGTTACTTATATTGCTGAAATGATTAGTTAATCCAATCTGATTTTTCTTAATTAAGGTCACATCTGTAACATCTCCATGCTTGTTAGGGCCCAGCTACAACAAACAATTTACTTTGAAAGTAGTGGCCATAGACCTCTCCAATTGCAGATAAAGTTTTTAATAGAAAGTCATCAATATTGAATCCTCTTAAGAATTGAATCCTCTTAAGAATTTAAAACATCCAGATTTAGTTTTCATTCTAGGCTATTTCAATTATTATCATTATATTTTGCTTATGCACTGAGAATCAACCTTTTTTGAATTTGCACAGGTCCAATGGGCCAATTTTAAGACATTTAGTAAATCTTGGCACTAACTTGATACTGTTTAAAAATAGTATCAAACATGCAGACATTAAAAATGTGACTTAAGCTCTTACTGGCATAAAATTTACTTTATTTGACTTAATATTAAATGAAACAATGTAGACTATGGGTAGTTTTGCCTATAATGATCCTCAACTAGTTGAGTTTTTCCTCGTTAACTTTGGCATGAATAAAGTCTTAATTAAGAAAAATTAAGTTTTAAAGAAAAAAAGCACCTCCTTAAATATTCTACAAATTGTAAACTATTTGGCCAAGATCTTAGAGCTGATATACAGTTTACCTGCAGCAACTGCCGCTCCGCGGCATGTGGGCTCTTCCCGGACCGGGGCACGAACCCGTGTCCCCAGCGTCGGCAGGCGGACTCTCAACCACTGTGCCACCAGGGAAGCCCCCTCAAACAATTTACATTACTGAAATATTCGTATGTTAATTACTATAAAAATGTACATTGATGGTTTAGATCAGATGTTAACTTCTCTGAATTTTTAAAACATAAATAACTACTTATTAAATCCATGACATCTGTAAGTATCAAAGTGTTATTTCCAAAGATTGTTTAAACTTTACTTATAATACTAGCATCGTCATGGTACGTATTTCATCCCGGTAATACAAATTATACATTAGAAAAATGATACCAATAGTTTAAATATTAAACATTAAGGTGTTCCCAATTGGTAAAACAGAATGGAAATCTTTATATAAATAAAGTTCTTAGGACAGTGAATTGCATTGTTCCTGACTTGCAGGTGGTTTAAAGTAAACAGCACTTCCTGATGTGTGAACTATAGCTTTGTGTAACTTTAACATTTTCTTACTGTGGTTATGAGCACTGGCATCTTTTCATACTGGCCAACTGATTAAGAAATGGAATCTAAATGTTCAGTTAAATATATGCCAATCCACACAGGATGGCAGTTCACTAGTGATTCTGAATCTGCCTGCCAAATGTAACAATTTCACAACTAAATAAACACATTCAAATATATCCAGTGTGTGCTCGGCCCTGCTTTAAAAAAATCCCTAACAAACGAAGGTCAACATGCCACATTTCTTTAAGTGCTTTAACAAGGCTGTGTAATATAAGAACTAACCCTAACTCTTAAGGTTAAAACTTAAATGTATATTCATTTTCTCATTTTTATATTAGGTAGCTCATCATTTCAAATATATGAAAAGTTTAACATAATTTTTCAATGGGAAAAGATACAGGCCGAATATCCATGGAAAATATGACTAGCATACTTGGGATAACTACAGAAATGTAGTTTGTAAATCATAGGGAGTAGTATCAAACTCCAACATCCCTTGTAGTTCTAAAGTTTTGTAATTCTTCTAAAACATTTTCAATTGTCAAAAGAAAACTTTAGATTTTAAAAGAAAACCATCTAATTTTATGTAAGGGAAACTTCAGGAAACTTACTTGGCACAAAATAATGACTAAAAAAAAATCTGTCTCTATCCAAGAAAAAGCTATTTCATAATCATAAATAAAAGGCAGTTTTTCATCTCTTTTCAGTTAGCAATAAATCCTACATCAAAAATTTTTCCCTGATAAAATGTGTGTAGCCATACACCAGGATATGGCAACATATCATACTTTAATTTTCTAAGTTGTCCGCTGAAATTTCTTCTTAAATTTTAGCTTCTGAACAATTCATCATTCAAAGGGGCTTCAAAAGGGGATGGAGAATGAAGGGGAGTAGATGACAGAATTTAAAAGGTCCATTTCAGAGAGACATGGTTAATTTTCACTGAAATCATCCCACTGCATTGACCCAGCAAGAAACTCTGCATCCCAATTAAAGAATGTTTGTCAAAACTAAAGACTTTCTTATTCACAAACCCAGTAAGTACTGTGACTTCTGTAATTCTAAGCTATTTAAACATGATGCACGTGTTAAATCACAGTATAAATTTAAATGTAGTTTTGTTGGTAAGTTATTTTCATGTTCTAGATCATTATCTCTGGCAGACTATACCTACTAAAAGATGTACAGCAGAAGCAGACATCTGCACTTCATGAATCAATTGTAAACAGAACAGACAGCTCCAGTCACAAGAGGAAAAATAAAATGAAACTCCTACTAAAATTGAAGGCCAAATTTTATCTATCATACATTCATGGTGGGCACTGGATGTTGTTTTATAACAACAAGCACACTATGCTTCTCCTATTTTTCTCAATTGGAAAAGAAAAGGAAATAACAAGGTGCAGGAAAGAGGGTTACAGCAAACCTATACAGTTCTGACATAACTGAGAAGACATTCACAAAGCATTTGGGAAAGGATGTGCTCACACATTAACAAAATTCTCATTTATTCTCATATACTTGTGCAGAGCTGATTTCAGAGTTTAGGAATGCACCAGAATCATGAAATAATGATCCCATCTGAGAGGGCTTAAAAAGCAAAACCTCAAGAAACATTACCATCTTTCAAAAGAGTTGTAGAAAGTAATGAAAACCACGTAGCAGAGAAACTGTGATCAGAGAAAATAACATGAGAAAACACCCAAGTGCACAATACATAGTCAGAGGGTAAACAGCTTATCCTTCTGGAACTGTTACTATTATCAACACAGAGGAGACACTGTCCTAAAAGGTTAATTTGGTTAAAGGGAAATAAGAGCAACTTTTAGATGATGAAAGTCAGCCAAATTCCCTATGCAGAAGGGAGGAAAAGAAGATAAAATGTGGGGGAAAAGTTCTGTGGCGATAGCTGGTTATAATTAGTTGGTCTGCAGAAAGAGCCAAGAAGAATGCCCTAATTTTAAACATGTTAGATATTGCACGCTCAAAAAAGAAAAAAGAACAGTTAGAAAACTATTTTAAATTTCTTTAATTGCTGAATGCCTCTTTGGCTAGTGTTTGGAGGATCGTTATTTAGTCCTACACGGATGTATTTTTCACCCTCTCAACTTTTTGTTTGCAAACCACCGAAGTCTTATTTCCTCTGTTGAAAATTGTTCTCTTTGACACATTACCAAAATGGACCCTATGCTGTAAACACACAGGACAATATTGGAAAGACTGAATATCTAAATGATTTGTGAAAGATATTATTTTTTTCCTTCCGTTTTGAAATTACTTCTAACAGTTTCTAAAGACATGGTCACAGCTGCCTGAAGCATGTCTTCTTCACTCATAGCATCACCTGTTGGGGATAAAACACATATTTCTTAGAAATTTCTAGAAAATTTCCAAAGTCATCAAAAGGTAAGCTCTTAGAAACTGTTTGACTACTATAGTTTCCTTTGTTGATTTTAAAAGTTTACATACAATAAAATCCACTTTTATAATTCTGTAGGTTTTGACAAATACATAGAGTGGTATACCATTATCATCACCCAGCTACAGAACCGTCCCACTGACCAAAAATATTCCCTCGCCCTGCCCCTTTGTAGTCAATCCCCAAGCCCTAAGTCTAGGCAACCACTGATCAGTTCTCTGCCCTACAGTTCTGCCTTTTCCTGCATGTCAACACAAATGGAATCATCATTATGTATGTAGCCTTTCAGTATGGCATCTTTCACTTAAAAGCATTCAGCTAAGGGGAAGAAATTTTAACTTTGTGTCTATCGATGATGAATTAGTTTAAAAAAGTTTGTTCTGAGAAATAATTATTTACTCACAGGAAGGTGCAAAGATAGTTCAGAGAGGTCCTGTGTACACTCTGGCTAAATTTCACCTAATAATTAAATCTTACATAACTACAGCTCAAACCTAAATCTGAATATTGGGACTTCGTCATACATGTAGATTCGTGTAACCACCGCCACCGCAATCAAGACAGAGAACTGTATGGCACCATCAAGATCTCCCTCCTGCCATCCCTTTTTAGTCACACCCACTTCTCTTCCCCCCCACCTTCCCTAACTGCAGGCAGCCACTAATTTGCTTTCCATCTCTATAAATGTCGTTTTAGAATGTTATACACATAGAATCATACAGTGTAAGATCTTTTGAGATTTTTTTTTTTGCACTCAGCATAATGCCCTTGAGATGCATCCAAGCTATTGCATGTGTCCACAGTTGGTTTCTTTTTAATCCCGAGTGGTATCCGTGGTATGGAGGTACTGCAGTGTGCTTAACCATTCACCTACTGTAGGACATTTGTTTTTTTCCAGTTTTTGATCATGACAAATAAAGCTGCTATGAACATTCATGTACAGGTTTTTGCATGGATGGAAGTTTTCATTTATCTGGTATTAAATGGGAATATAACTGCTGGTTGCATGGTCAATGTATGTTCAGTTTTTATAGAAATTACCAAATTATTTTCCAGAGTGGCTATACCAGTTCAAATGAAAGTTAGAAGTCTTATCTCCCTTTACATTCCCCAGTTTGTAACTGCCTTTAGTACTTCCTATATTTTACGCTAAAAACCAAATCAATGTTACAATTCTTCCTTCAGTTATCAAATGTAATTTAGAAAACTGAAAAGGAAATTCTGTTGTGCTTACCCATATTTTTATTCTTTCTACTGTTCTTTTTTCCTTCTTGATGTTTCAAAATTACTTTTTAACAGTTCTGTTTAGAGAACTTCCTTTAGCCATTATTTTCCCCTTCATTCCTGAAGAAAATTTCATGAATTCTGGGTTGAGACTTCTCTTCTTTCAGCACTTGAAAAATGTCTGTCACTTCCTTCTGACCTCCACGATTTCAGATGAGAAATCTGATGTCACGCAAATTGCTGTAGGCAAGCTGTTTCTAGCTGATTTTAAGATTTTTTTTTTTTTGTCTTCAGTTTTCAGAAGTTAGACTGCGATGTGTTTTGGCATGGATTTCTTTGGGTTTATTCTGTTTGAGGTTCACTCAGCTTTTAGAATCCGTAGGTTGGTACCTTTTGCCAAATTTGGGGAATTTTCAGCTATTATTTCTTTAAATACTCTTTCAGCTATAACCTCTTTCTCATCTCCTTCTGGAACTCTCATGGCAGAAATGTTAGATCTTCCCCACAGGTCTCAGGCTCTGTTAATTTTTTCCAGTCTAATTCTCTTTGTTGCTCAGAATGGGTAATATCTACTGTTCTGTCGAGTTCACACTGATTCTTTTCTCTGTCCTTCCATCCACCTGTTGCGTCTGTCCACTGAGTTTCAAAATTTCAGTTATTGTGATTTTTCAGTTCTAAAATTTCTATTTGGTTCTTCTTTATATCTTCTATCTCTTTCCTAAGGCTATTTTTTTCATTTGTTTCAAGCATGTTCATTACTGCTCACTGGAGCATTTTATGATGGCTGCTAATTTAAAATCCTTGCCAGATAATTCTAACATCAGTGTCATTTTGGTGATGGTGTCTACTGATTGTCTTTTCTCATTCAAGTTGAAATTTTCTAGGCTCTTGATATGACAAGTGATTTTTAAGTGAATCCTGGATATTTGGGGTATTATCTTATAAGAACGTGAATCTTATTTTTTTAAATAAATAATTTTATTTATTTATTTTTGGCTGCGTTGGGTCTTCATTGCTGCACGCAGGCTTTCTCTAGTTGTGGCAAGCGGGGGCTACTCTTCGTTGTGGTGCGAGGGCTTCTCATTGAGGTGGCTTCTCTTGTTGCAGAGCACGGGCTCTAGGTGCACGGGCTTCTGTACTTGTGGCACGTGGTCTCAGTAGTTGTGGCTCCCGTGTTCTAGAGTGCAGGTTCAGTAGTTGTGGCACACAGGGTTAGTAGCTCCGCGGCATGTGGGATCTTCCCGGACCAGGTCTTGAACCCGTGTCCCCTGCATTGGCAGGCGGATTCTTAACCACTGCGCCTCCAGGCAAGTCCCGTGAATCTTATTTAAATCTCCTCTTTCAGCAGGCCTCCTCTGACATGAGCACCAGTGGCAGAAAAGGGGTGGTGCCCCGCTGCTTCCAGATGGGGAGAGGGTGTGTGTGACCACTACTGTTGAACATCCGTGGGAGTTCCGGCTTCCCACTGATACCTGCCTGATTGGGAGGGGTTGGAATGCCTCGTTACTGCTTCTCACTGGCACTGTGGGGGTGGTCTCCTCATTACTGCCTCAAATCAGTGATGGCCTGATTCTCCACTATACCTCTTCTGACATCACCCAGGCGACAAGCCAGAAGGATGCCTCTTTATTGCTAGGTGGAAGTCCAGGCTCCCTAAGACCACTGACACCATGGGAAAGGGGGCATCATTGTCTCCTGGAGGAAAAGAAAATCCCAGCTCTCCACTTGGCTTTTTCTGACACCACTCTGGCCCAGAGAGGCGGGAGATGTGCCTCATTACGTTACTTGGCCTTTGTCAATGGGGTAGGGTGGCAATAGGACCAGTTTATTTACCTAGTCCAGGCTGGCTGGACTAGAGTGTTTATTACCTAAAAGTTTTTGTCTTGCCAAGTAGTCCCTTTTGGCTCCATAGAGCAGGCTTTTCTTGGGGCAAAAAGAAAATCCAGAATACTGACCACTATGTCTTCCTCTAGTCCTGAGCTTCTCAGCCAGTCTATCTTCTACCTTTCAGATTCTTCTGATATTTGTTTTATACAAATGTCTGGGGTTGTTAGCTATACTTAGCAGAATGATTAGGAAAAAGTACCCATTCATTCCTTTTTATTGCTAATAGTAGTCCACTGTTTGGATGTAGCACAGTTTCTGTGGCATGTACCAGCTGAAGGACAACATGTAAGCAGTTTCCAGTTTGGGGCTATTACGAACAAAGCTGCTGTAAGGATTCATATATAAGATTTCGTATGAACCTAAATTTTCTTTTCTCTCGGTTATATACCTAGGAGTGCGACTACTGGATCACATGGTTAAGTGTATGTTTAAGTTTTTAAGAAAATAGTAAACCGTATTCCAAAATTGCTGTACCATTTTACATTCCTGCTAACAATGTATGAGTCCCAGTTGCTCTGATTCTTGCCGCATTTGGTATTGTTAATTTAATTTTTTATTAAGCCATTCTTGTAGGTGTGTAATGGTGTCTCATTGTGGGTTTAATTTGCATTTCCCTAATGACTAGTGATGTTGAGCATGTTTTCATGTGCTATTTGTCATCCATATATTTGGTGAAGTGTCTGTTCAAATCCTTCACTCATCTTTTTGAATTGTTTTCTTATTTTAGTTTTGAGAGTTCTTTACATATTCTACTTAAAAGTTCTTTGTCATGTACAGTTTCCTTCTCACTCGATTTCTACTACCAATAATTGGCCAAAGTTTAAGACCTATTATTAAACCAAGGCCTGAGGAGTAACTCTCGATTTCTTTGTTGTAATCTGGACTACACTCAGGTGCTTTCAGTTTTCCCAGTGGTAAAATGAACTTATTTTCCACCTACTAATATTCATTATCTCTGAGAAACTTTTGGAGAATGTACGAATTACTGTGAAGTTGCAAGTGATGTTTACAATTTTAAAGCAAAACATTGTTTAAGTGCTTCAAGGGCACTTAAGGATACACACTAAGGAGTTAGCCTACTCCTTAAGCCAAGAAAGTTTGGTACATTACCAATTCCTTCAAGAGTTTCAATATAATGAAAGCGAGGAGAAAAAAAAGCCTACAAAGCTAAAAATCACATGGAGTCTGGGTGTCAAACAGAGCATGCAGATAACAAATGGGATATAGGATCAGAGAGGCGTACCGAGATCACTGTCAAGTGCTCCTGAACTTGTGTTCGGCTTTTCACATGGATGTCCTGGTGGATCTTGCTGCTGCTGCTGCCTGAAACATTCAAGAGTGAATGTGTATTTAAAAAACAAAACCTAAGAATAAATATGCCACGAGAAAAAATATTCACGTGGAAAATAAACGGTTCCACACAACAGAAGAGTCACTGGCATGAACACCACAAAAGAAGGCAAGAGCAAGCAGTCTGATAGAAAACAAACTTGTGGTTACCAAAGGGGAATGGGGGGAATAAATTAGGAGTTTGGGATTCATAGATACACACTACTATATATAAAATACATAAACAAGATCCTACTGGATAGCACAGGGAACTATATTCAATATTTTGTAATAACCTCTAATGGAAAAGAATCTGAAAAAGAATATATATATCTAAAACTCAATCACTTTGCTCTATATTTGAAATTAATACGACATTATAAATCAACTATACTTCAATTAAAAAAAAAAGAGCAATCAGTCTCATATAAATTACTGAAAAGCATCACAGTTCTGATCCTAGAAAACTTAGAAAATTCGAATTTATCAGGCAAATTAATGGGAAGGTATTTTCACCACAAAAATAACACATTGTACAAAAGGAGTCACTGGTAGCTATTTCGGGTTTTTTTTGTTTTTTTTTTCCGGTACGCGGGCCTCTCACCGCTGCGGCCTCTCCCGTTGCGGAGCACAGGCTCCGGACGTGCAGGCTCAGCAGCCATGGCTCACGGGCCCAGCCGCTCCGCGGCATGTGGGATCTTCCCAGACCGGGGCACGAACCCGTGTCCCCTGCATTGGCAGGCAGACTCTCAACCACCGCGCCACCAGGGAAGCCCTGTTGCTTATATTTAAAACACAGGATTAGGAGGGACCCCGGTCTGGGTCTGTGGTATTCAGAGCTGGAGAAGGCATTAATAACACTGACATATACCTGTAGGCTACTTCACAGTTTACAGAACAGTTTTACACACTGCCTCATCTGATGCACATAACATGTGAGCTAAGGTTTTACAATGACATAGCTGACACAGCAGAGTTTTGCTCAGGGTTTTATGATAGGTACCATGGATTTGGAGATTACCACTGGAAAAAATATCATGGCTACGAAAATATCACTTAACAACTCTTACTCATAAACTATGAATTTGCAACAGGTAGACTTTCAACAGCATTTTCATGCTTAATGCATGAACACTGTGGCTACTATATTAAGTGTGAAGCTTCAAACACTCTACAGGGAAAAAAAAAAAAAAACCTATACATTTCAATGAAAAACAAATTAGCACCAGGGTCAGTTTGGAAAGAATCAGAGGGAAGAAACGGCTCCATAACCTTAGAGCCAAGTTCTCCAAAATAGAAGGTATTGAGACAAGGACCCATATAGGTGTAGTAATCAGGAATTCTACTGAAAGGCAAAAATTAGTTTCTCAGCTCCTTCACTAATGAGTCCTACAAGATTCTGAATGCTAGCCAAAGTTAAAAAGAAACCCCAAGAAGTTAGCTCTTATCTCTAGTCAGCAACAAGTAACTGTAAAATATTCTCTAGTTCTACTCAAGTTCTCACCAGTATTTTCAAGGCCAAACCAGGAGGCAGAGGATAGTAAGCTGAAGCTGGAAACCATCACAGTACTTTCTTACCCAATCAACTGCCCCAGTCAGAAAGGAGACTCAAACATTTAAAAAAGGGTGCAACGTTGAATAAAACACCTGCATTAGTTATAGCTGGCATTGCGCTTGTTATAACTTACTTAGTCATTATGGAATGTTACTGCATTATCCTTTGTATTCTAAAAAGTTTAACTCATTGGAAGTTCTACATTTTTAATCCAAAAAAATCTAAAAACCTTTTTTTTTAAAAAAAAGAGGGATTTGTTTTTATATTTTAAAGACATTTTCTTTTTCTTACACGTACTTGTGAATTTTATAGTTTCTCTATAAAGTATGTCTGTTTGGACCATTTTATTCTGGAAAAAATTGAAGTCTGAAAAAAAGCATGGCAGAAGTATCACTTGGAAACTGTTCTGGAGAGCAGTTTAGAAATCTGTACCAAGGCCTTAAAAATGTTCATGTCCTTTAACTTAGTAATCTGAAATTCTCAGAATAATTAGCAGAAATGATGAGAGGTTTGAGGCATAAAGTCAATACAAGGATTGTTCATTGCATTATTATAATAGCAAAAATCAAAAGGTTCATAAACTGTGATACATAAATTCATTTTTTTGTTTGTTTTTTTTTTGTTTGTTTGTTTGTTTGTTTGTTTTGGCGGTACGCGGGCCTCTTACTGTCGTGGCCTCTCCCGTTGCGGAGCACAGGCTCTGGACGCGTAGGCTCAGCGGCCATGGCTCACGGGCCTAGCCGCTCCGCGGCATGTGGGATCTTCCCAGACCGGAGCACGAACCCGCGTCCCCTGCATCGGCAGGCGGACTCTCAACCACTGCGCCACCAGGGAAGCCCCATAAATTCATTTTATGAAATATAACATAGCCTATTACAAAGAATATTTAGTATCATGGGAAAATGGGTATAACTGATATACAATATATGGGCGTTTGTGTGACTAGAAGCGTATGACTGCCAAAACACTCACATCAGTTATTAAAGGTAGGATTATGTTTTTTTAATTTAGATATCTCTAAAAATAAAATTTCCAAAATATTTTTTAATCGAATTAAACATTTAAAGCTATTTTTAGCAACAACTAGATAGTTGATGATATTATAGAACTACCATTAATAATCATATGTGATAATTATTCCATTATTGTATGACAAGAGCATTTGGCTATATTAAGAAAGAAACATATATTTTAGAGACACACACAGAAATTAATACAGATGCAGTATGATGACTTAGATTTGTTACAAAATAATCCCACCCTGGGGCTGGGAGAGTAGAAAGCATGGGAGATGGGGGCATAAAAAAAAAACAAGATGGCCCATGTGCTGATATCTGTTAAATCTGGGCAACAGATAAATAGGGGTTCCTTATGCTGGTTTCTCTACTTTTATATAAATTTGAAGTTTATCATAATTAAAAAATAAAAAGAGTTAATTTTAAAATTTAAAAGGGAGTGACAAGTACTAATAAGCACTATTTTGAAATTTTAAACATAATTAAATCCATTAATCTATCACTGAATAAAGACTAGAAATATCTCACATTAAGACCATTAATCTATCACTGAATAAAGACTAGAAATATCTCACATTAAGAGGATGTCAGTTGATCAGAACTTTCCTTCATATACTTCTGAGCTGTGACTTAAAAAAAAAAAACAGAAAACAAAGTAAATATTATCTTCATTATACCATCAAATGTAAAATGCTCTAACATTCTATATACTACTGAAGTACTACCAACTCTGATGTGTACGAGTCTTCTGAATTGCAGAGATGTTGACCTGTGAAAAAATGTGCACCTTAGAATTGTTGAAATATAGTAAATAATAGGCCAGACTCAGCCACTGGCCTTTGTTTTCTGACCTGGGATCAGAGGATCTGAGTATCATTATAGATCTTGTGATCTTAAGATTAAGTTATATCATTAAAAAAAGAAAAAGGGATGAAGACGTGAGTGACAGTTACTGGAAAGGATAATTTTATAGGTTTTAGGAGCTGATGATTCAGATTTACGGTTACCCTCATGTCCCTGATGCTGATGGGCCTGCAGTACCCCGCTACCGTGGCAATGAGTGGAGCAATTAACCATCACTTCTATTTGGGGGCATGTTCCCCTACCGCAAATGCTGTTTTTCCTATTAATTCACAGGAGAACTTCGCAGGGTTGGTCCAAGTAACCAAGAAGTACATTCAAAGGATCATTAGGCTTTGCTCTTGCCTTGACCCAATTCCATTTTCCTTTTGATGACGAATTTTACAGGGTTTCCTTCACCCTATTTCATGTAAATTTAATTAGTACTAGGGCAAAGTTTTCCCCTAAAACTATATTTGATTTCACAGTTTATTAGCTACAAATTTTTATTTTTATTTATTTATTTTGCGATACACAGGCCTCTCACTGTTGTGGCCTCTCCCGTTGTGGAGCACAGGCTCCGGACGCGCAGGCTCAGCGGCCATGGCTCACGGGCCCAGCCGCTCCGCAGCATGTGGGATCTTCCCAGACCGGGGCACGAACCCGTGTCCCCTGCATCGGCAGGCGGACTCTCAATCACTGCGCCACCAGGGAAGCCCTAGCTACAAATTTTTTAAAAATACATTCAAATGCTCATAGGGTCAGGCAGTAACCAGTATTTTAAAAAAGGAGAGAAACCTCAATAAAATAAATGGTTTAAGTCAAAGCTGTATGTTTACAAATAGACAAAACAGCCAAGGTAAATATTAAATATGCAATTTTAATATTGTACCAACTACTTTACTTTTCAAAGTAGGCTTCTCTTCTCTTCCGTAGCTCTTCTGAAGTAAGATGTGTACCTGACGTCTGTGGAGTATCTTGACATATATTTCTGGAAGTACCTGAAAACAAAATAAAACAGAACAGAAAACTATTTTATTTACCAAATCAAGCAATAATATGTTTATACTTATGTGAAGGAACTTTTGAAAAGTTTTGTTCTCAAAAATATTCTGTACCATTCTGTAAATGTAAGAAAGGCTCTGAAAGTCTCAGGGAGAATCTGAATAAGGCAGTTCACATCTAACCTGTGTCCACTAGAGCCAAAGCTGTTACCCATCTGTGATGTAGTGGATGTGAGGAGGTAAGCCCAACGACCAACTTGGTAGGAGAAATAATTAACGCCACACTTGTGTGCTCTCTTATTAGAAATGAATCTGCACTTTCAAAGGCATAGAATCCCTAGAAGCAACTCAAAGTGGATGATCACAAAACAAACCCATTCTCTGTATCCCTCTATCCTGAAACATTTGGGTACTACAACTTAAGTATGTTTCCACGTTCTTACTTCATTATTGCACCAATCAGAGATTCTGCACAAACTGTGAAATAAAGTGGAAAGGAAAGGAAAGTACACAGAAATATCTAAAACTATTAAAGCTGGTGTCTGTCCATTACTGGGCTAATCTAGCAAGGCTCTACTAATCCAAAATGGGCCTGCACACCATATGGACTACTCATGAGTCTCCTGGCACACCTGTGAATTCCTTATTTAGATATTTAAGGAATTCGATTGACAAGTAATTTCATTAGAAAGTAGAAGGCAAATTCACATTAGACAAAAACAAAACTATCAAAGAAAAAAAGAAAAGAAAACCTCTCACACTTTTAAGTAAGCCCCTTTGAACAACATCCCAGACAACTCCCTCAGCTTGGATTCCCTGAGGGATGCATCTTTACTCTCAGCTGATGGGCTTATATCACTAAAAAAGTGGGCTCACGAAAGTGGGCTTAAGCTGTAAGCTGCACAGCCACTAATTGTTAGAGTTTTGTAAAATCAATTTACTTTCTCTGTCCAGGCCTTCCTTCATGTGCACTAGCATACATTTTTAGAACAGTTGGTCTGGGTAAGGGCCCACTGACCTCACAATGATTGACCTCAGTTTGCTATTGTGTTAGCACAGTATTATAACCAAGTGGAATAACCAGAAATAAAAATAAAACTAGTCCTAATATAACACAAGCCGTAAAAAGTTGTTTTAAAAGAAATCTAAAAAACAATAACTGATTGTACATAGCTATTGCTTCTGCAGTGACTGTCCAAGAACTTCTACCAATAGTACATTAACTTCCAGAAGAACTAAGAATGATCTGAATCAATTCTTCAACAATGAATAAAGTATGTGTTGGAATGTCCATACCTTGCATGCTGAGCTGAATGGCCCTGCGGAGATCTGCTTCTTCATCTTCCAAGTCAATTTCTTGGCGACTTAGTGCCAGAGCCCTCTGCAAATCCTCCTCATCTTCGTCTAACGTTCCTGATCCATCGTTTGCTTCTAAGACGCGTTCTAGATCTGTTTTCTGGACTCTAAAGAATAAAAGCACTAAAAATAACTGCAGATCACTCTTCTATTTTAGATATAACAGAGACATTTATAAACCAAAGATTTTTATTTTATGTAAGTCAAAACTTACATATTTTCTGGCAGACAAGGTCTAATAATATAAAGGTTTTATTGTGATGTGAATCTAAGTATATTTAAATAATTCAGAGTTGATCCATGGTTAAACCAATAAACTTCACTAAAACATAAAGGTCTAAAAAACATCACCAATAATAAAAGGACCTCATCTTCAGTGTAAGCATGAAAATTTAATTTTTGCAATGAAATACTATCATACATTCCATACTGCAAGCTCAATTTTACCTCTGTTCTTTGAGTTGTGCTAATTCTTCTCCAATAAGTTTTGGTCGATGCATCTGTTGGACCCTGATCATCTGTAGGAGTTGGTCAGCTTCACAGTCTGGCAGATCACCCTTAACAACAAATATAGAATAACCTAAAAAAAAAAAAAGGCAAAAATAAACTAAAACAGTTAGCAAGTGATTCAAAATTGATTAAAAACAACAGCAGATAGAGAGGCAGCACAGAACAGTGGAGTGAGGACACAGACTGAGGAGTCAGGAGTACCTGGGTTCAAATAATGATTCTTACGCTTACTAGTGGGGTGATCTAGAACAAATTACATAGTCTCTGAACCTTGCTTTCTTCACTTGTAAAATGGGAAGAGCCATCTCACAGAGTGACTATGAGAAGTAATCGAATCTGTAAAGGGATCTACTAAAACAGTGCCTGACCAAGTAGGTTACACTAAATGATACCAGAGAGGCGAGGAAAGGAATAAGGAAGAGCAAGGAATCTGGAATCAGATGACCTGGGTTTTAATCCCCTCTCTCTTCTATTTCCTAGCTGCCTGGCCTCTGGTAAACCCCTTTACCCATCTAGGTCTTGGTTTCTTCAACTGCTACATAGATTATACTGTGCCTTCCTTGGAGGGCTATTTGAGGACACAATCAGAGGATGTGTGTAATAATGTGTAATATGGGTAAAATGAGTCATCTGTGGAAATTGCTGCCCCTGCCCCTGACACTGACACATACACATCCCTCCAAACTGAAAACAGGAGCTGGAAAGCCAATATCCCAAATCTAGTCAAGGTGTTGAAGATGCAGTTCATGTTTTGAAAACATTACACCGGCCCAGTGGAATTTTTTATAAATACGATTCTAGAAAGCCAGGGTTTCCCCAGCTGGATACGCCACACAATAGCTAAATAAGGGTGGGCTACACCTAAGTCACTCTAATCAATTTACGTTTTTCTTCATTTCTTATTTTTGGCTGCACCACGTGGCATGTGGGATCTTAGTTCCCCCAACAGGGATCGAACCCGTGTCCCTGCATTGGAAGTGCAGAGTCCTAACCACTGGACCTCCAGGGAAGTCCCTCAATTTACATTTTTCTACCATAAATTTTCTTCAACTTTGGTGCTTGTTATGGATATTCTTTGTGAACATTAACAGATAATGAAACAAATGAACAAAGATGAAAAGGACTGTTACTGGAAAAACTCAAAAGAGTAAATCATAATACACTTAACATTTGTTTCTCACAAGGACAAGTGTGCTCAGAGTTCAGATGGTTTAACATGTTTTACACCAATAAAATTGTTTCTAGAGTCTAGAATAAACTATGTCAGCTCGCGATGCTATTCCATGAAGAGTATCAGGAAGGGCAGAAACTGCCTTATGGAGGTGGCACTGTAAGGATCTTGGCTTTCATTCAAGATTAGATCTCATTCTAAGTGTGCTAGGAAGCCACTGAAGGGCTGACGAATGAAGGTGTGCCATAATGTGCATTACATTTTAAAAAGAGCACTCTAGGCTGCTTTATCAACAAAATATATAGGAACCAGCGTGCAAGCAGAGTGGGTCTTACTAAAATGGAAAACCTGAGGGATAGCATATATGGGGAGAAAAAAAAAATACATCTTTTGTAGATGTGTTCAGTTTAAAATGCTTTCTGGACTTCTGAGTGCAGATGTTAAAGTTAGGAGTTTGGAGTTCAGTGTAGATGTCTAGGCAAGAGATAAAAGTCTAAGGAATTACTGGCAGATAGACTTTATTTAGAGATGATATTTAAAATAATGGGAGAGCAGTCAAGAAGTTGTCCAAAGACTGAACTCTGGGTCACTTCATTAGTTAGAGATTGAAAAGAGTAAGATCTATAAAAGGAATCTGAAAGAAGCAGCCAAGCAGCAGGTAAACCTCCATAGAAGCCTGGAAGCCTTGTGTAGACAGTATTTCAAGAAGGGAGGATATAGGTAGGAACAAAGGTTTTAGGCATAAAAGAAAAGGGATACAAGTATATAAAGTCAAAGAAGTTACAACACTATGATCCTACATGTAAACTGGAGAGAGGTACATGACAACCAACCTGGTAGCAATAAGCATGCCAGTGCCCAGACTGTGATCTCTAACCACCATTACTAAAACGGCAGGAAATATACAAGATAAGACTGAAAATTCTTATTATATGAGAAAGAAGGGCTTCAAAAGGCTAGAGTGGTCATTTCAGAAGCTTGGGAGTCAAGTTCAAAAGGTTCCCACTCATCCAAGATGGGACAATTTTGTGTATCAACATGAATAATAATTACAATGGACTAAACCAAATGAACTATGGTTTTAATGGATTTGTTTACACTGACACTTCAGAAACAAACCAACTACCTTTGGAGGAAGGATACTATGAAACGGACTCATTTAAAAAACTGATAAAAGAAATATTTATCCTGCTTTTTCTATATGAACTATACTTCAGGATAACCAAACAGTTGATGAGGGAAAGTTTATTTGTATAGAAGTCCTCCAACTAATAAATGAAGGAATGACAGGAATCTGATATCACCATTTTGCAGTCTTCAGTGAAATAACGGACTAGGCATTGATCATCAATAGCTACCCAAATCACAAAAAGAGAGCTAACTAGACACCACCATCTGTAAAGAGAATTCTGTCCTCCCCAAATCAACTGGAATCTGATCCAGCCTCTAGATATAAGGACCAGTCTATTGGGCATCCAGGGCTCAGACGTAAAAAATGATGCAACCAGCAAAATCTAGAATGTGGGAAAGAGAACAAAAGATCCATTTTCTTCAAAAGAATAAATCAAGGAAAAAAATTAAGAAGAGAAGAAACCTATAGATATATTTTAGAGACACAGCAATGCAATGGAATCAATTAACTTTATTTCAACCTGCTTCAACTGTAAAAAAAAAAACAAAAAAAAAAACCCAGAAGAATTAACCAAGGAGATTGGAGATTTGAACACTGGCTGGCTAGTTGATGTTATTACAGAATTGTAATTAAATTTTTATGTGTCATTATAGTATTGTGACTACATATATATTTTTAAGGAGTCCTTGTTTTTTAAAGATTTTAATGAAAAAGACACCTACAAAGAACATAATAAGACAATTAGTATTTTCTCAAAATAAACTGGAAAAGGAAGTGGCTAGGGTAAAGGTAAAACAAGACTGGCCATGAGATATTTGTTGAGGCGGAGAGAAGGGTACGTGAGGATCCATCACATTATTTTCCATACTTTATACTTGTTTGACATACTTGGTAAGAAAGTTTTGTTTTGTTCTGTTTAAAGGAGGATATAATCAACTATACCCTCAAAAAAGATGAGGTCAAAGGAAGACTGAGAATTGAATACTGGCAGTGGCAAATGTGGAGGTCATTGGTGACACTGAGAAGAGGGTTTTCAGTGACACATTGGTTATGACAGTGTAACTGGAATGAGTTCATGAATAGGAGACAACACCCTAGAGATGATTCTAAGGAGAAAATAAAAATGGGAGACAGCTGGAGTTTCCTGGTGTTAAAGATGCTTTTTCTTTTTACTCAATGGAGAGAAAAAGTGTATTTCTCTGCTGATAGAAATAATACAGAAAAGAGGGGGAAACTAATCACACAGGAGAGTGGAGTGACAAAAGCAGAAGCAAAGATCCTGAGTAGGTGGGAGGAGCTGGGATCTAGCCCCAAAGTGGAGAGGTTGGTCTTGGTTAGGAACAGGGGACAATTCATCTATTTTAATAGGCTCAAAGCACAGGTAGAGATAGAAACAAGGTGATAGATTGCTGGTAGAAAAATGAGGACGTTCTCTTTTGGTTGCTCCTGTTTTCGTAGTAGAATATAAAGGAAGGCCATAAGCTAGGAGTCAGGAAGGGGTAGGGGAGTGGTTAGATGTTTGAAGGCAGAAGTTGTGAAATCATCACCTTGGACAGTGGTAAGTGAACTAACCGAGAGAACATAGTAGGGATGTCAAGCAGCACTAAAGGCTCATTTGAAATTTGTGATCATATAAAAATTTTTTTTAAAAATTTGTGATTATAAATTTAAAGCAAAATAAATCATATTTTATCTTTAGCCATGTTCAGCTGTTCTGATGGAAGACTGCACAAGCCCAAGATTGGGTTTTAACCAGGGTTGGGATTTTGTCTTAGAAGTATGATGGAGGGGGCTTCCCTGGTGGTGCAGTGGTCGAGAGTCCGCCTGCCAATGCAGGGGACGCAGGTTCATGCCCCGGTCCGGGAGGATCCCACATGCCGCGGAGCGGCTCGGCCCGTGAGCCATGGCCACTGGGCCTGCGCGTCCGGAGCCTGTGCTCCGCAACCGGAGAGGCCACAGCAGTGAGAGGCCCGCGTACCGCAAAAAAAAAAAAAAAAAAAAAAAAAAAAAAAGTATGATGGAGGGAGAGAAGGACAAAGGAGTTGAGAAATGCAACAGAATTATTATAATGATGGATTACTGGAAATAAGCAGGGTAATACAGGATTTTAGGATGTAAGGGGAATGTTTAGGTTTGTAGTAGGGTTTAAAGAATTGTTGGAAATTAAAAAAACCCAAAAATATGGTATAAACATAGGGGGCAATAGTCAAAGAGCAGGATGCTTATAACTGGGATTTGAAGGTGGTAGTTGGTAATGGCAAGGCAAGAGTGAAGAAAATGATCTTTGAAAGTAAGAAGAGATTGAATTGGATTGATTTTTGATGTAGAAATCACCAAGAAAGATGAAAGGAGTTGAAGTAGAGAGATGACAGTGAGTCGGATCCTAAAATCTTCAGTGGAAAAGGAGGAAGATCAGAGTGCAAAGACGACAAAGGAGCATGGGGTAGAGTTTAATCTCGTGACATGTATTTCAAAGCACCTGGAGTTTTTAGGGAAGAGTGGCCAAGAAGGGGCAAGGAGGAGCAAGAAGAATACCTACACCTCCCCTTGGCTCTGTGGTATGTGGGGTACAGAAGACAAAAGAACCATTACTGTAGAAGGGCTGCAAAGGAATCAGCATTCCCAGGGGAGGGCCAAGTGTCAGCAAGAATGCTAAATGAGCGGTTATCATCCAAATCACAGCCTAAAGCTCACCACGTAAAACATAAAAATTATATCCCTGCCGCTGCCACGAAAACAATATTGTTACACTCACTCCTTTTTTTAACTTTTTTAAAAAATTAATTAATTTATTTATTTTTGGCTGTGTTGGGTCTTCGTTGCTGTGTGTGGGCTTTCTCTAGTTGCGGTGAGCGGGGGCTACTCTTCATTGCGGTGCGCAGACTTCTCACTGCGGTGGCTTCTCTTGTTGCGGAGCACGGGCTCTAGGCACACGGGCTTCAGTAGTTGTGGCTCGCAGGCTCCAGAGCGCAGGCCCAGGAGGTGCGGCGCACAGGCCTAGCTGCTCCACGGCATGTGGGATCTTCCCGCACCAGGTCTCGAACCCGTGTCCCCTGCATTGGCAGGCAGATTCTTAACCACTGCACCACCAGGGAAGCCCCTTGTTACACTCACTTCTAAGGAAATAGTTTTATTTGGCTACTTCAAAAGGTAACATAAAATGTTCAGTCTTTACTTACCTTCCTGTTGTAACTGAGCCAAGAAAAGTGCAAGGTATGTGTCTGATATTAATTCTGGACCCGTCAAGAGAGAATTCAAGTTGAACCACTGGAAAAAAAGTTGTCAATGTTTAAGTTAGTGCACATGTAAGAAATAAGGAAGTTTCACATGTTAAGAATAGATATAACCCATCTAAACTTAGTAAGACTGTCTAAAGACTGAAAACATGTCAAATCAAGATTTTTTTTAAGTAATTAAATAATGTGATTCTAAAAAACTGAAATAGAATGTTGCAAATTTATCACTATTAAATGTTTTAAAAGTTTGCTTAAAGCCATAAGCTTTAAATCCCTCCTCCAAAAAAGAAAAGAAACTGATAGCCAGTATTTTAAAGTATCTTTATTGATAGCGACAATTAAGTCTTTTTTCAAAGGAACAGCCCAACAAAATCCTCATCTAATCATATTATATTGAGGGTGGAAGAAAAAGGAAAACTACCCAGTTTTCCCACTGCTGATAATCTTGGTCAAAATAGTTCAACTGAGAGAAAGGCAGACATTCCAGGAAGAGAATTTATAAGTGCCAACTCATTTTAAAAAGTAAGCCATTACTGCATGTAAGTAACATCATTTGGTCACTACTTCATGGGCCTCCTAGTTTAACCCACAAGATACAAAAGTTTCAGAAGTTACTATCAGCAACATGACCAACTACTTTTCCTGGATTTTCACAGAGATAATATTTTTCTCAGTCATCTTTTTCTTTATACAGGGACCTCAGACAAGAGTCTATAGGGAAAAATACAATTTTAAACAAAAATACAAATTAGAACCAAAGATGATAAGCCATACTTTGACATTTCCTGTATTTGTCAAAGATAATTTGAAATGTGTAAATTCAATTTTGAAGAACTAAAATTTTAAAAATTTCTCAAAATTGGGGACTTCCCTGATGGTCCAGTGTGTAAGACTCTGTGCTCCCAATGCAGGGGGCCCGGGTTCGATCCCTGGTTGGGGAACTAGATCCCACATGCATGCCGCAACTAGTAAGTCCACATGCTGCAACTAAGAAGCCCACATGCCGCAACTAAAGATCCCGCATGCTGCAACAAAGATCCCGCGTGCCACAAAGAAGACCCGGCGCAGCCAAAGTAAATAAAGAAATACAAAAAAAAATTTTTTTTCTCAAAATAATAACGTAAGTTTACATGCAAATCAATACAAAGGAATTTCTAGAATTTAAGTCTTCAGATCTTGAAAGTGAAGAATACTTGATCATATTTTTAAAGATCTAAATAAAACCCAGAGGTTAAATAACCTTGGCAGTTGTCCTGCCCTGGTTTTTCCCAGAGTTGATTCCCACCTGGGTCAGTCTTTCCTGCATCACACCACACCTCCTTACTTGCTCTTTGCCCTCCCCCAGGAGGGACCTTAAGAAATAATCAGTTATGATGAAGCTGCTTCTAGGCAGCAGACTTAAAAGATAATAGCAGGGCTTTTGTTTTTGAATTATCTTGTATTGATTTAATCCAACTTTCTTGATTTCATTTCCTTTTTTGTTTTGTATTAGTTTATTTTTTAAAACAGCTTTATTAAGGTATGACTGACATGCAGTGAACTGGCCATATTTAAAGTATACAATTTGAAAAGTTTTAACATATGTATATACCCATGAAGCCATCACCACAACCAAGAGTGAACATATTCGTCACTGCCAACTTTCCCGTGCCCCTTGTAATCCTCCTCTTTCACTGCTCCTTGCCCTCCTCATCCCCAGGCAACCACTAGTCAATCTGCTTTCTGTCACTATAGATTAGTTTGCATTTTCTACACTTTTATATAAATGGAACAATACGGTATGTAGTATTTTGTGTCTAGGTTCTTCTTTCACTCAGCATAATTATTTTGAGATTCATCCATGTTGTTACATGTATCAATAATTCATTCCTTTTTACTACATTAGCCTGTTTTCAATAATCCTCTTTCCGGACTTCCCTGGTGGCACAGTGGTTAAGAATCCCCCTGCCAATGCAGGGGACACGGGTTCGAGCCCTGGTCCGGGAAGATCCCACATGCCGCGGAGCAACTAAGCCCATGTGCCACAACTACTGAGCCCGCGCTCTAGAGCCCACAAGCCACAACTACTGAGCCCACGTGCCACAACTATGGAGCCTGCGTGTCTAGAACCCAAGCTCTGCAACAAAGAGAAGCCACTGCAATGAGAAGCCCGCACACCGCAATGAAAAGTAGCCCCCACTCGCCACAACTAGAGAAAGCCCACGCACAGCAACAAAGACCCAATGCAGCCATAAATAAATAAATACTGCCAAAAAATAATAATAATCCTCTTTCAAAGTGTCAAAATTCTAAGAAAAAGGACTTTAACTCTGTTTCAAAAATGGTATCGTGTATACAAAGATCACTGGCAATTATTTTAAAAAAATAACCCTTTAGGTACTTTTCTTGATCTTAGAAAAAGCCTTGCTCAAAACACATTCCATGTCCTTTTTTTAGAAAAAATAGAAATGATTTATGCAGATACATATATTACATGGCATTTTGGAATGCGAATAACCTTGTTAAGCAAAAGCAAACACGACTGGAAATTTTTATTCATGCTAGACACTATTTCAGGCTTTGTGACCTTGCTATGCTTAATACAAGCCCATGAAAATAGTAGTTAACTGACAGAGCATCTTTACAACATAAAAACTCATAAACATATTAAAAGTAACCACGGCTGTATTGTCTTATTAAATAGAGAATTTTACTTATGTCCTCTCTCTCTCTATTGAAACCAGGCCACATACACACATTACTGGTGAGTTTCATTTGCAACTGAAGTGAAAGGGACAGGCGCCTTAAAGACGAAGGCACAAATCCCTTACACTTCAGTTGCAAATGAGCTACAGAATGAGGAAAAAGACAGGGGAAGAGGGGAAGCATTACCTGTTTTCCTAATTTTCTAACTGTAAACCAGTGCTCTTTATAATTGCATATAAATGATCTTTCATTTCTAGAAACAGGAAGAAAAACATACATAATATTAAGTTGAAATACTAGAGTTCATATTCATTTAGCTTGTCTATTGGAAAGTATTACACAAAACCTATGATGATTTAGGATTATATTCACAGTTTTAAGTATCACTGATTTTTAAAAAATTACAAAACAGTATGAATCTCTGTGCAGATAAGTGATGCCGTGCAAAAACGATGGCACCACACCCCATTCAAGGATCAGCTCTGCACTGCCAGGCACTGAGGTGTCAGGAAGGCTCAGTGGGCAGATGTTCACAGACAGCTGCAAAAGGTGAACTAGGAAAACCTGAGGGATCGAAACGGGGAATATCAAAACAAAAGCATGCAAGATGTATTTTTCTCCTTTAAGAAAGTATAAATTTAAAAATCAAATGTAGGAAAAGCAAAATAAAATCTTACATGGGATCGATCCTGAGCCTCTGATACTCTGGACTGTTAAACAGGATTAGTTCTAAACCCCAAACTTTCAAGGCATTGCTTATAACCTGTTATAAAAAAATAACAACTTTTAAAAATTCCAAATTTAAGTAGTGTAGCCATGTTAGTTGTATACACAATTGTAGTTCATATATAAATTTCCCCAGAAGGTTATGGTTTTTAAAGTGTGTGTATGTGTGTCTAGATATATCACTAAGTCCATAAATAATCTACAAACGTAACATTAAAAGAGTACTTTTTACCCTAAGTTTCTGGAATGTTCCAGAGAACCACACAATTCCTAGATAAAACTGCTTCAAAACTCCAGATGTATTTTCTATCCAGTAAGTGCTACTCTTAAAACTAGTCCACTGCAAACATGTGATAATTGGCTGCTATGGGTCCTGCTTTAGAAAACTGATAGTCAACTCACTACCTGATATGTAATAATGATAATTTTATGTCTATTAAAATGAGTTATTTCTGGGGATTTAAACTGAAGCTTTCATAAATTTTAAACTCCTATTATCATGGGTCTGTGATTTGTAGGAAAAAAACAAAAGATAAACCTCATTATTTCAAACTGAGAAAAAAAAGGGAAATTTCTGAAAATTCACTACCTACCCTCCAAGGTAGCCAACAAAGCAGTAAGTGAACCACGCACGAATACAGACAAAAAGTTTATGCTATGAGGTGGGCAAATGTGAACTGGCACCAAGAGCAGCGCTGCAGGGACTTCCCTGGTGGTCCAGTGGTTAAGAATCCACACTTCCACTGCAGGGGATGCAGGTTCCATCCCTGGTTGGGGAAGTATAATAAGATCCCGCATGTCACGGCCACGTGGTACAACCAAAAAAAAAAAAGAGCAGCATTGCACAAACAGGAAATGGCAAGCACTGGGCCTGCTCAGGCCTCAGCTCCAAGCCATGCAGTAGCTGTCACCTGTAACGGTCCACAATAAAGCACTGGCTGGAAACGCTGGTGACTGAGGAGTCCAGGAGGACAGTACAGCGGAACACAAGCAGAGATATCTGCAGAAAAAGTTCCCCCAAGAGAAGTTCTAAAGAACTCTGGATATGCCTCACAGGTGTTAGAGATGGAATGAAAGATCCACAGATGAAAGAATCAATCTCACAAGTACATATATATTCACCCACAGAATTCAAGGGGAGTGATAAGATTTAAAAAAGGAAAAAGCCACAGACCATAATGAAGGAATCCAATCCTAGTGGGCTGATTTAAATGGAAGGTAGGAAAGTGTTGTATTTTCTCAAATTTACACAGAAGATGGTAAGTTTGGAATACTGCGACTTACTGGAATTACGGTTATTAGCATCCGGATGCAAATTAACAACCTCCTTTGAAGAAGCCCTCCTCTAAGATGAAGATCCTGTCATCCTAATTGTCAAGTTTATCTGCATAAAAATCTAGTACTCTGGTATAGAATCTTAGACACAATCTACTGGAGGAACTTCTGAAGGTCACATCATTACAGTGACTATGAAAGACTGTGAAAAGCATACCCTGAGCTTAAACAGTGCCTGGGACATAAACAACACTTAGTAGATGCCTGTGACTACTTACCTGAATAGAGAAAAAGCCACTGTCATCCATATTTCCAGAAGGCTGCTGTTTAATTTGGATAGGTAGTTGGGACAGGGGTTGAGAGTGGGAAGAGAAGGACAGTCATTAGTGTGCATATTTAAAGTAACATCTTGTGCATTCCCATCTACAAAGTCGAGAGCCGATTTATAATTAACAAGTCAGATCCCCACAGGAAGAGTGGTTCATCCTTTTCTAAACAGCACCCACATTTCTTTAAGAAGTGTGATTTAGTGAGTTTAAAATCAGTACCTGCAAAAATGTGCGATAGTCTTCACTAGTAACTCCTCCTTCTGCCATTCTCATCCTCTCTTCCTCATCTAGCTGGTGTGCAATTGAAGATAACTCCACAGGGCTGAAGTATTCTCCTTGTAACAGGTTATTCAAGCAATGCTGAGCACAAAGTGAACCTTCTTGCTAATATTTCCGAAAGAAAAAATTCAAATGGGATTTGTAAAACAGATTTGTACAGTATCTTCCCCGAAACAGAAATTTAATCATTAACACAGCCAAACCGAACATTTTTAGCTTTAGACAAGCATGATTAACACAGGTACATGCATTTTCATTTGTTAACATTTATTTTATAATTCTACCGTTAATGAAACTACAATTATTTAGCTATATGATCAAAAATTTAAGAATGATTTATACTAAACAAACATCATCTGTCAAATACACCAAATCCCATTTTTATTAAAAACTACTCTATTATAATAAAAGTTTAGCCTCCTTTGTTTTCAGTGGCTAAAATAAATACATTTTTGGAGATTCCATGGTAAATTACTAATGCTGAAAGGGAATTTTACTCCCTAGAACATTTGTTCTTTTAACAAGATAATCTCTAATCCATCTAAATGTTCATTCATGGAATTTCAAATCCATGAACAGATGAAGAATCTCAAGAATTGATATAGTAAGAAAAATTCTGTTCCATGTTTATGAAGACTTACAGCTACAGAGCCAAGGTTCTCTTCAAGAACTCTGCAGATAATGTACACAGTTTTGGTGCATGAGCAAAACTGTCCAAAAACCACCCCTGGAGTTCACTTCTGGACAAACAGCAAGGGGGCTGCATCCAAGCTCAGTTCTCCAATTGGGAACTGGGATCACTGGCTTCCTGTTATGGGGGTGGGGAGAAAACAACTTCCCACAGGCCCTTCACGGGCTGGGCAGCTGGCTTTCTCACACAACTGGCACCCCAAACCTAAATCCAGGCTTCCTCCAACTAAGCAGACTGTGTATCACCCCTCTCCCCTCAACACTATTGCTTTCCTGTTTCCCTATAAGAAGGGAGACTAATGGGTGGATGAGGTCCCTCCCAATGAACCCAACCCCGGGTTGGTCTCTCTGTTGTATGATGGCAGATGGGAGAACACCTTCTTCTCCTGCTAACTCTGGCCCTCTAAGTTCTCCATTTCCCCAGTCAAGTCTGTTCATTAACCCAACCTGTCTGACATCCTGCAGTTTGTTTCGAGCTATGTCACACAATAGGTCAGACCCCAAAGACCAACACCTTGCAAGATACATCTTTTTCCTGAGTTAATTTTCTAGGAACAAAATTCCGCTTCTGAAAAAGATACAGGATATATGTATATAATGGAATAGGAATGCTGCACTGAGACAGTCTGAGTGTGAGAAAGGGGGCTGAGACAAGTTTATCTTCATATTTTTGTATAGAATAAGTAACTTGAAGTAAAGAAGACACTATCCATCCCTCAAGTCATAACTACGATGGTGAGAGAGTACTTGTCTCCACTTCTTTTTTCTTTTACTGTATTCCTCCTCCCAGAAAGCCAGTCTCACTGAACAATATAATGTGAATTGGAGGGATACACAGATGTCTACTTATATTCTATTGAAAAGTGGGCAAGACAAACAAGAACTCACAAGGGGATAGCCAAATGGATAAAAAACACAGAGGGGGGCTCAACTTCATTAACCATCAGAGAAACCTATATTAAAACTACCAGTGTGTTACTACTACACACTCCAGAATGGCTAAAATGTTGGAGATGATTAGAGACATCAAAACTATTATATACTACTGATGGAAGTGTAAATTAGTTTAACCACTTCGGAAAACTATTTGAAATATCTACTACAGCTTAACATCTACCTACCCTATGATCTAGCAATCCCACCACTAGGTACATAACATAAGCAACAGAAATGTAAACCTGTGTTCATCAGAAGACATGTATAAGAACGTTCATAGAAGCACTATTTGTATTGGCCCCCAAGCTGGAAATTACCCAAATGCTCATCACAGTAGAATGGCTAAATTGTGTTCCATTCCCAAAGGACTACTATGCAACAATGACAGTGAGTTAACTACAACTACCTGCAACAATAAGGATGACTCGATCAATGTTAAACAAAAGAAGACAGACTCAAAAGAGTACACTCTGTATGACTGCATTTGCAAAACTTCAAAAACAGACAAAACCAATTAATCGATGACGTTACAAATCAGGGTAGTGGTTACCCTTGCAGGGGTGGAGGGAGAGTTAGTGTCCTGGAAGACGAACGATGTAAGGGGCCTTATAAGATGCAGGTAAATGTTCTGTCACTTGATCTAAGTCTTATTTACACACTTGTGTTCACTTCATGAGAATTCATTGAGCTATACTCTTACGATCTGTGTGCGCCTACACGTGTTATCCTTAATAAAAAATTCAAACAACGATAAAAAAGTCTCTACTAAGATACAGCTACTTCACATTAAGAGCTACCTAATACAGTGACCAGACACTGGATTATCTTGGAATTTTCTGTTTGCTGTCAGGCTACATGCTTCAGTTTGGGGCTCTCAGACTATGGTCACCATATGTAATAACATACATAGAAACAGTGAATCCAAATATTTGATTTTAAAATTCTCTCTATAAAAAATTAGCTTTAAAATACAAAAAATAAGCACTTGAAATTAAACCTAATGGAAGTAATACTGTATTGCTTTAGGAAATTATATCAAGTTCTGTACTTCTAAGATGATTTAATAGAAGGAAAGAACAAATTGTACAGTCAAATTTAAATAAAATTATTTTTTAAAGTCACAAGATGAGTCAAATTCTACATGGACCAAAAAAATTGTAAAATGGTCCCATCTAAGATTATGCATTTCCCTGCCTGCCCATCCCACCCCCTAAACTATCCCCAACCACTTCATTCATTCATTCATTCATTCATTCAGCTATGCCGGGTCTTAGTTGCGGCACTCAGGATCTTTGCTGCGGCGTGCGGGCTCTTTAGTTGCGGCATGCAGAATCTTTTTAGTTGAGGCATGTGGAATCTTTAGTTGCAACACGTGGGATCTTTTGGTTGTGGCATGCAGGCTCTTAGTTGCGGGATCTAGTTCCCTGACCAGGGATCAAACCTCGGCCCCCTGCATTGGGAGCATGGAGTCTTAACCACTGGCCCACGAGGGAAGTCCCCACAACCATTTCTTTTCTTTTTTTTTTAATTTAGTAATTTATTTATTTATTTTTGGCTGCACTGGGTCTTCGTTACTGTGTGCGGGCTTTCTCTAGTTGCAGCGAGCGGGGGCTACTCTTCGTTGCCGTGCGCGGGCTTCTCATTGTGGTGGCTTGTCTTTGTTGCGGAGCATGGGTTCTAGGTGCACAGGCTTCAGTAGTTGTGGCGTGTGGGCTCCACAGTTGTGGGTCGCGGGCTTCTAGAGCGCAGGCTCAGTAGTTGTGGCCCACGGGCTTAGTTGCTCCGTGGCATGTGGGATCTTCCAGGACCAGGGCTCGAACCAGCGTCCCTTGTATTGGCAGGTGGATTCTTCACCGTGCAACCAGGGAAGTCCCCCAACCACTTCTTTCTCATCAAACTTTAACCAAAGTTGGACAGAAGTTCACTTTGCTATAGTCAAAGTTCAGTGGTATTGAAATTTCATGATTTCAAGCCCAGACTTTATTGTGTTGGGATCCAAGGATGAACAAAATGCATCTTCAGTTTTACCAAGATATCTCACAAAACCACCAAGGGTAACTTCAACCAAATCATTCCCTCACTGTCCCCAGAGTCTTCAGGACCTCCCTGAAACTAGTTCAAATTCCCAGAGACACTACTGCCTCCAACTGAAACTGGCATAAACCCAAAGGTGTGCTCAGAAATGGCCTAACTGGGGCCACACAATCAACCTAGCAGCACTTGTTCATCTCATCTTAGTAAGAATAAGGTCCCACCCTTATTATGAAGTTCGGCAAGCACGAGCAGCTGAATAACAACAGTGGCCAGCACTTGTCCAGCACTCCGTGCCAAGCAGCGTTCTACGCACTCGTAACACTGAGACAGACACTTCAAAACCCTCAAACACAGCGGAGGAAACTGGAGAACAGAGATAACAAGTAACTTGCCCAGGATCATACGGGTAGTAAACGGCAGAGCTGAGATTCAAACCCGGGCAGAGGTTTCAAGTCTGTACTATTACCACTTCCTTAAGCCACTTATTTGGAACTTGGTGATTCTTAAACTTCAAATATCCTGAAGATGGTTAAGAACCACCAATCACAAAAAAAAAAACATAACGAATGTCAAAAAGTCAAATCTCAGCATCTTTCCAGTATTTTCACTAATTTTAAATATAATCCCAACAAGTTTGGCTATCATTCACAGCTGTAGACACATGAAAGTACCAATTCAGATGGCACAGAAACCTCACCAAGAGCAGTCAGCAACAGAAGAGATAACAAAAACGACAGAAATCAGGCACCAGAACTAAAAAAAAAAAAAAACCCAAACAACAAAAAACTCCAGCAGTTGGTGGCCATATAGCACTAGGGTTTAAGTTAGGGATTGGCAAACTCTAGCCCTTGGGCCAAATTCAATCTGCCCCAGGAGCTAAGAATGGTTTTTACATTTTTAGATGGTTGGGAAAACACATACACACACACACACACACACACACACACAAGAATATGTGAGAACATAAAAGACCTGCAAAGTCTAAAATATTTACAGAAGGACTTCCCTGGTGGCGCAGTGGTTAAGAATCTGCCTGCCAACGCAGGGGACATGGGTTTGATCCCTGGTCTGGGACGATCCCACATGCCACAGAGCATCTAAGCCCATGCACCACAACTACTGAGCCTGCGCTCTAGAGCCTACGATTCACAACTACCGAGCCTTCGAGCCACAACTACCAAGCCCGCACGCCACAACTACTGAAGCCTGTGAGCCTAGAGCCCATGCTCCGCAACAAGAGAAGGCACTGCAATGAGAAGCCAACACACCGCAACGAAGAGTGGCCCCCACTCACTGCAACTAGAGAAAGCCCGCACCGCAATGAAGACCCAATGTAGCCCAAAAAAATCCTATTTTAAAAAACAAAATATTTACAGAAAAACTTGTTTACTTTAGATAAATAGCACCATATACATCTTAGATGCTCAAGGAACACTCTTGATTCATTCAAATATTTATTGAGCACCTGCTATGTGCCAGGCACTGGGGATATATCAATAAACAACTGTTGAGTTTACATTTTAATTTAACAAAGGGCACTCCAAGAGACAATTCTGAAAATGGAGAAACCAAAATTCCAAGAGGAAGTGGTTGCAAAGTCCTTTGTAGTCAGATAACCCTACATGCACAGCTTCCCTAGGGCCAAAGTTGGTTCTCCGGCTCTCCAAACCCAGGACCTAGAGTTAAAATGTATGTGGAAGAGGGGAAGGGAGTGCTCCAGAAAATGTCATGTTGAGCTCAAACATTCCCAGAATGGACAGTGTATGAGATGGACAATGGGCCCTATGGTTACAGGTGCTTTCCATACTATTGAAATATGCCTGAAGAACTTTAAGTCTTCATTTGCTAAGTACCTGTAAGTTGATAAGGGTAAATGTGTTCTTGAAGTAGGTTTAAGTCTACATTCACGCTGCTAATTCAGAGTGACTGCTTTCAGGTAAGTAGATTTTCATTAGGCTAGCATCCAGCTTCGTTTGATCCCATGGTTAAGCAGCTACCTTCACTGAACTCTATCCAAACTAGGTACCATTCATTATTGTTAAAAATATATATTGTATAATTCTCAGGAAGTGATTGCACAAATTTAAAATCTTCAGTGTTGAACCATCTGGTCCTACAGCAAAGCTTTTGAAAATCAGTCATAAAAATATGCCCACTCGAGGTTCTCTTCATCCAATCTCCTTAGCCAAGCAGCTAAATTTCTCTTGTCCAGGATTCATATAACATGTCAGTCAAGTCAAAAGATTGGTGATAACCATACCACTGAGTCCTTCCTCACCCACACATAAAAACTGGTCTATTCTAGTACCAAACTTTCTGAAATGTTTTCTATAAAGAAAAGCATTCCGTAATAATTTCGTTAGATTTATACTGCACTTCCTTTGTCTTTGATTGCTTTATCTGATTGCTGTGTGTGTATTTTTAAATGGACAAGTATTTAACAAAACAAAACCCCTTCGCTCCCACTAAATAACAGCCTCACCAGCAACCCTTTCTAAATACGAAACTATTATGAAACAAGATAGGTGACAAAGTTGTCCTGAGGAAGGTTTCACTCACACCCAAATGGTTTGGTAACTGCGAGAAAAGACGAGTTTCTCCACATGCCACAAACATTATCTTCAAGCGCATGGTCATGGAAGAATCAAAGCAAAACAGGCTAGGCAGACAAAAACAAAATTACTCCTGCCCACTCTTAATACCTAATAAGAAAGCTGGCCTCCTGATCCGGAAAGATGCCACTACCAAAAGAGACGAAACCCAAACATCTCATAACAAAAACTCTTGTGACGACTTCCCAGTTCAGGGGCGCACTGGGTTTCCTACTTCACTTCCCTAAGGGTCACGCCCTCCGTGGGACGAGCCAAGGTCCCTGCCCCCGGGATGCTCACGGACCCAGTGCAGAAGGATCTGAGTGTATGAGAAATTCCAATTTAGAGTTGAGGAGCCCAGAGAAGGAAAAGTTAATTCTTCCAACGGGTAGGACTGGGAGAGTGGGGTGAAGTTGGGAAGGGTAGAGGGACGTGTCCAAGAGGTGACTAGCTAGAACCTAGGGAGAGTGGGGGAGAGGAACTGGAGGACTCCCACGGAAAGTGGTGAGAAAGCGCGGAAGCCACCTCCTCTCTCGTGCCGCCGGCCCTGCCCTTATTCCCTGCGGGCTTCCCAGACATCCCCGGCCCGGGTCTCCTCCGGCTCCTTCGGGCACGGGCCTTAGGGTGCAATGGGGGCATCGGTGAAACTCCCCTCCAGGTGAAGCTCCTCCCGCCCGGCGAGATCGGGATGGGGGCATCTCGGGCCTCACCCAGCTCCCCGGGAGGCAGCGATGCCGCGCCCCACGCCCGCCACCGCGCTGCAGACAGCTCCCCACCGAACGCGGACACTCACTTTTTCATGGAAGATGGACTCCATGTTTATTTGTCTGGAGCCAACGGCCCCCGCGCCGAACCAACCCCCTCCAGCTCCGCCCCCAGCCCGACCCCTCCACCCACCATGCCCCGCCCTGCCTCGTGCCACCCCCGCCCACGTGTCTCGTGTAGACCAATCACCCCCGAGAATGCGAGTCACGTGGATCGAAGAGGCGTGAACGCCGGGGCGGTAAACTCAGGGGCACGTGACCTTTGTAGCGCGTCCTCCCATCTCCTGTTGTCCCCCCGACTGGAGGATGATGCAGCGCCCCCTGCCGTGTGGAGGATCATCTCCGCTTCCCACTCATTGCGGTGGATTCTTAGGCTTCAGGGGGATTGGATAAGGACCACCCGAATTCTATGTTCTTTTTGTTTTCTATTTTACCTTGTACTTTCTTTTTTATCACATTTGCATACAATTATTTAATATCTTTCTCCTCCTCCTGCGCAGAAATTCTCATTACATCCCTGAATACTGAGCACTTGTGTAAAAATAAGAGTTAATATTTACGTAGGGCTTACTGTCGGTGGGCACTCTTGTAAGTGCTTTGCATATATTAACGAATTTAATACAGCAAACTTTGATGTAGGCGTTATTATCCTTATTTTATACATGAGGAAGCTGAGGCATGAAGAGATTAAGAACAGCACAACTAGACAGGTAGACAGATAGTTTGGCTGTAGAACAGAGAGCTGTTGGCGTAAAAAAAGGGAACTGAAACCACAGGAGTGGATATAATCATCTTGGGGAAAAGGAAGAGACTGAGAAGAGGATCTCACAGAGCCCAGAGGGTAGAGAAGGCATAGCCTAGGAGAAGGGAGGAAAAGCAGGAAGGTGTAACCTATGGAAGCCCCAGGAAGGAAATGTTTCAAGGAGCAGTCAGTGTCAGTTGCTGCCCAGAGGTCCAGCAACATAAGGACTTACAAGAGCCAACTGAACTGTGTTGCTATGGAGACCACTGGTGACCTTGGTGAGTGCAGGTCCAGAGGGACAGAAGGGGCAGTGAGAGGGAAGGAAAGGAGACTGCCAGCGAGGACCAGGTTCTCAAGGGGAGGATTCAGTAACCATTTATCCAGTGTCTCTGCATATACAGTCCTGTATTGGAAATACAGTCCTGTATTGGAAATAGTCTGTGTTCTTAAGATATTGTGGCCTAACTGGGGAAAGAAACCATGGTCTCATGAAGCAAAAAATATGCAAACCAGTTTTTCTGATTTTTTTTTTTTTTAAAGAAAATGTGTCTGTATAGAGAAGCATGTATTTCTTTTTTCATGCATCTGCATTACAAATCTCTGGAAGAATATACAGAAAACCCAGAGGTTACATGTTTGAGTGGTAAGGGAACTAAGGCAAATGGGGAAAGAGTTAGGCTTTCTCTCGTTGCGGCGAGCGGGGGCTACTCTTTGTTGCTGTGTGCGGGCTTCCGGGCTTCTCATTGTGGTGGCTTCTCTTTGTTGCGGAGCACAGGTAGGCATGCGGGCTACAGTAGTTGTGGCACGTGGGCTCAGTAGTTGTGGCTCACAGGCTCTAGAGTGCGGGCTCAGTAGTTGTGGTGCATGGGCTTAGTTGCTCCGCAGCATGTGGAATCTTCCTGGACCAGGCCTCGAACCCGTGTCCCCTGCTTTGGCATGTGGATTCTTAACCACTGCACCACCAGGGAAGTCCCTAGTCTTCTTTTTTTGAGCTAATTAATGTATTACTAATTCAGAAAAAAATACATGATTTTATTCATTTCCTGAGGCTGCTGTAGCAAATTACCACAAACTTGGTGACTTAAAACAACAAAATTTATTTTCTTATTCTTCTTGCAGCCAGAAGTCTGAAACCAGGGTGTCAGCAGGGCCATGCTCTTTCCAAAGCCTCTAGTGGAGAATCCTTTCTTGCTTCTTTCAGCTTCTGGTGGCTCCTGGTGTTCTTAGCTTGTGGCACCCTAACTCCAGTTTCTGCCTCTTTCTTTACATGGCCTTCTTCCTTCTGTGTCTGTTTGTGTCCTCTCCCCTTATAAAACACCAGTCATTGGATTTAGATTCCATCCTAATCCAGAGTAATTTCATGTTGAGATACTTAACTAAATACATAAGCAAAGACTGTTTCCAAATAAGGTCTTTGGTTCTGGGTGGACTTGAATTTTGGAGCGTAATGATCCAACTCTCTACAGTGACTAATTGCTTATTAGGATGTAAATGACCCCAAAGGACCTTATAGTTTTGTTCATTTAGCATGTAGAACAGTGCTTGGCAATATTTAGTAATGTTGAATTACTACTAATCGTTTCGTTAGGCCTTCGGACCTATTGAGTATGTGATTAATAGCAAGCATCATAAAATGAAAAGATCAGTGCCTGGAAGTCAGAATGCAAATTCTGGGTGTGGCTTTGCCCCTGAAGCCATGTGTGAGTTGGGTATTAGATTTGTTGCAGTTCCTATTCTGATAACTCCACTTGATATTCGGCACATCCCAAACTTGAACTTCATAAGTTAACTCGTATTGTTCATCAAAACTCAATGACCGGGTTTCCCTGGTGGCGCAGTGGTTGAGAGTCTGCCTGCCGATGCAGGGGACGCGGGTTCATGCCCCGGTCCGGGAAGATCCCACATGCCGCGGAGCAGCTGGGCCCGTGAGCCATGGCCGCTGGGCCTGCGCGTCCTGAGCCTGTGCTCCGTAACAGGAGAGGCTGCAGCGGTGAGAGGCCCGCGTACGGCAAAAAAAAAAACAAAAAAAAACAACAACTCAATGACCACACTCTCCAGGAAGCATCCCCGGCTCTTCAACTAACTTAAAAGTTCCTGTCCCTCCTCTGAGCTCCTGTATGTGCCTGTATCTTACTTGGTACCTTTTACATAGTATCATAACAGTTGGTTTGACCATACATCTTTGCCAATTCCCTATAAATGTCTTGATGGCAGGGCCCATGTCTTATTTGACTTTGTATATCTTGTAGTCAATGCCTTTCAAATGAATTAGTGAAGCTAGCATCTGAGAATCATTCTTGATTCTTTTCCCCCCATTCTTCCACTTCACATTTTGTTCCAATCAGTCCTCATATGTGCATGTTCATGGCTCTTTCCTGTTTGCTTTGCTACTGCTTAGCCTTCTTGGTCTCTTGTGTATTCCAGGTCCAGGATCTCTGAATTGGTCTTCTGATTCCAGCTTCAGTATGATTAATTCATAGTGCTGTCAGTGATCTTTCAAAAATGCAAACCTCACCAGTTTATCTTTGTCTTAACAAATGGAATGTTACTACGTATCAGGCACTGGGACTATAACCATGAGAGAGACAAACAGTCCAACTTTCACAGAGCTTATATTGGGGGGGATCCTTAAATAATTACACGATATTACTCTATTTGAAACGTTTCAGTGGCTTCCTGTTGCTGGATTAAAAGGTTCTTTGTGCTCTGGACCTGTCTGGCTTTATCTCCTGGGATTCCCTCTGCTCCAGTCACACCAGCTTCCCTTGACTTCCGGAAAGTCCTCTGAAGAAAAGTCGTTTGTGCCACCACTATACCTTGCACCTGCCTACATTAAAACCCTCATTACAACACACTGGACTTACTACTTTATATGCCAGTGGACTACCAGCTTTTGAGGGTCAAAGGAGTCTTACTCTTTATAACAAGGGTTGGTGCAAAGAAGTGAATAAATGTACAAATTTTGGGGGCACAGACAAGTATTACAATAGTTCAGTAGGAGACAGTGATTACTGAGCCAATCAAGGAGTTCCTGGAGACAGAGGACATAAAATAGATGCACTTCCAGGAGACTTCTATTTCACCTTGGACAGTTCAACTCATCTCTAAATCTACCTCATTGAAATTTTATGTTAACAAGCAAGATGGCACTAAGTTATATCTATCTTCTTGAACATGGTCTCTTTTAAACTGGCCTAAATTTTGTTACCCCAAATAGTTTAACAGAATTTCAAACAACTGAGATTTTAAAATTTATGTGTGTCATCTTAAATGTCCTGAGTTCTGAAAAGAATCAGTGATAAGGGAGTATCATTTCATTGTAATTTCACTTCTCCTAAATTCAAGCTTACCTGAAACAGAATTTGCTTTCCAAGAAGAGGTAGTTGAATATAACAGATGACTTATGTACATACCCAAGAAACCATCACCATAATCAAGAAAATGATTACTCCAGCCCCCTCCTGGACCACTCCCTGGCAACCACTGATCTGCTTTGTTACTATAGTTTGCAGTTTCTAACATTTTATATAAGTGGAATCACATAGTGTGTGCTTTTTGTCTGGCTTCTTTCATTCAGGATAATTAATTTGGAATTCATCTATGTTGTATCAATAGATCATTTCTTTTTATTGCCGAGTAGTAATATTCCATTATATGGATTTAATACAATTTATCTATCCCTGTGTTGATGGACATTTGGGTTGTCTCTAATTTTTGGCTATTACAAGTAGAGCTGCTATGAACTTTCATGTAGATATCTTTGTGTGGACATATGCTTTCTTTTGGCATATATGCAGTTCTTTGAGGTAAATACCTCAGAATGGAATGGCTGGGTCGTATGGTAGGTGCATGTTTAGCTTGAAACTGAAAACTGATTTCCAAAGCGGTGCAACTTCTGGCAGCTACATTTTCCATTCCTGCCAGCAGGGTGTAAGTTCCAGTTGCTCCACACCCTTGCCAACACTTGGTAAGATCAGTCTCCTTAATTTTAACCATTCTGATAGGTGTGTAGTGGTTTCTCATTGTGGTTTTAATTTGCATTTCTCTAGTGACTTCTGATTTGAGCATCTTTTCACGTGCTTATATGCCATTCTCATATGCCTTTTTTGGTGAAGTGTCTGTTAAAATCTTTTGCTATTTAAAAATCGGGTTGTCTTATTAGTAAGTTATGAGTTTACATATTCTAAATATAAGTTCTTTGTTGTGTGTATGTTTTGCAAATATTTTCTCCTAGTCTATGGCTGCATTTTCATTCCCTTGTGTTTTTTGAAGAAGTTTTTAATTTTGATAAAGTACAATGTCTTGGTTTTTAAAACTGGTTCATGCTTTATGTATTGTATTTAAGAAATCTTTGCTAAATTCAAGGTCACTAAAATTTTCAGCTATTGATTTCTGCCAAATAAAATCCTAGCATCATCCTCTTAGAGTGCCTTTGAAGAACATGTTTGAAAAAATTTTTCTGAAAAATTGAGCCATATGATTCAGTGATTATTTTTTTAATTACTGTCTGTTATTTGAAATGGGAAAGATTATTTCAGCACAAAAAGAATCACACTTCAAATTAAGTAATGAATGTGTTTTTATTTCTCTTATAATTTAAAAACTGTGAACATTCTGTAATTCAGCAGCAGCCTTTACTTCCAGGTGACTTCTTCACTGGGTCTTAATTCCCTGCATGGAAAGAAAAAAAAGGAAGAAAAAGCAAAAGTGTAAATAAAACTTTTACGAGAGGATAAAAGGGAAAGTCAGAAGAATATGGATCCAGTATTTTATATTGTATTAAACTGACCCATTTAAAGGTTTTTATTAGATTCAACATATTCATTCTATTCTCTCATGATTTTAAACTTTTACCATCTCTTCATTTTTCCAGATTAAAGAACTGTAATTTCTTAGTCTATCTTTATATGAAAGCAATTATCCTCTCAGTGAGTTCATTTAATGTTTTTTATATTCTTTCTAGCTCACTTTATCTTTCTTGAAATCCCTGGCTGGAACCTCCTCTACACAACGCCTTTGGCTGCTGCTTGGTTCTCTTGTCCCTTGAGCTTCCTCCTGCCTGGCTGCACAGTCAGTGGCAGACACCCTGTCTTGCTAACTCTAACTCTGGTGCCATCTCCAGAGACACAGTGGGACCAGGCAGCTGCCAGTTGCTATTTGATCACCCAACCACCATGTCTAAAGGTCTCAACCAGTGTTGCTGAGAACACAGCACCAAGCAACAATTAGTGCCATTGTTTTCAGCTACATCATGGCCTAAGTAAGACAGTGTATGATCATATATGTTAAAGTACATAGAGGAGGCTTTGGCAAGCTGGTTTAAGACTGTTTCTGGGTTAAAATGTACTCTGACTTAAAAAAAAAGACTTTCAAAGATGTGAAATAGCCTGTTCAGAAACTAAAGACTTATTTACATTCCAAAAGTAATCATAGAGTTTTGTCTAAGGATTAAGCAACAAACAAGACTACAAAATAATATCACTTAAAACTAAATCCTCAGGGGGGAACATTACCCCTCCTGTTTATTTTGGCACAAATGACATTAAGAAGAATACTTCTAAAACCTGACTGTTGGTTTAATAAAAAAATACAAAAACTAACCTTTTATATAACAGACTCTTGTTCCGGAAGGCAATTAGCTTTTCATCATTCTTTCTGTCTAGGTAACATCCAACGACAAATCCCACAGGGACAAGTATATGTACCCAGTGGTCACGCACAATCTGAAGTAAGTTCATCATGAATGCTATAAAAAAAAATGACCAGAAATATAACTGCCTTTGAAGTATCTTTTAAATCACATCTGAAACAGGAAGGATATAGATGTTAAAAGCATAATAAGCCTCTTTATATTTGTTTGGCATCAGAATGTAGTATACTACTTAAAATCTACTTGATGAAGATTATGTAAGTACAATGATTAGTATAAAAATTAGACTGCACTGAAGTCAATTTACTACCTTTTATTTCTAGCTCCACCAGTGATCTAACACAGGAATGGAGAGAGTATTAAAAAAATTCTACCTGCAAAAGCTGAGTATTTGCACCCTCCTAGTATTGACTTAGAACCTTTACATTTGTAAAATATTTTTAGAACCTCTTACAGTGTTAAACCAAATATAATAGTATTTTGTCAGAAGCAGAATTCTTTCAAGCTGTCATTATTGAAAACTATTATTTTAAAACTAATTTTTGAAAGGAAATGAAAACATATGAGAAATTTTAAAAAAATCATATTGAATAATGTCACAACAGATCTGAATATCAATTAAATGACTCTACAAAACATATGGGGACAGAGGAACTTACTTTTGTAGAATGACTACTAGGTACCAGAGCCATCATATAGTCCAATATATAACACGAAATATTGTTATCCTTATTTTACAGGTAAGAATACAGTTTAACCCAAATAGGTATTACGTGTAGATCTGGAATTCAAACTCAGGTTCATTCCAAAGCTCTAGCTCCTTCTATCATATCCAAATGCCTCTTGTAGAGAACCTTCCCCTAATTGATATTTATGGTACTTAAGACTTTTTAAGTGTTAAGAAGAGCTTCTAAAAGGCAGAAGAGGAGGACTTCTTCATAGAAGATCTAGAAGTCATCATATGGAAAATGAATTTGCAGTAATTCAATAAAAACACAGTTGAATCATCAATTTTCTGTAAAAATTTGTATCTAAAGATGAAATAAAAATACATATGTATGTACATGAATCTATAATAAATAAATCCTATGTTATGGCTGAGAAGACAGGACAACATCATAGAAAGATAATACATTACTGCTAACAAAAGGGCTTAGCACTGAACTCTGCTAGGATTATGTAGACTGGATTCCTGCTGCTCCTTCTAGGATACTGGTTCTCACACACATTCTAATTCTTTATTTCACAAGCTTTACTATCTAAAGGCACTGGGTTAGGAAATAGACATGAAGTTAAGTCACACAGTTACTACATACTGTCTTTCAGAGTGTAATATTACACACAGCAGATTCCAGTCTGAATATCACTGATCTAGAAAATTATGATGTAAGTAAATGAGATGTTTGAAATAACTCCCCAGCTGATTTGCTGCAAATAGTTCTTGGACATATAAATGTAAATGTAACCAATCTTACCTTATTCCTAGAATATGGTGGTTCTCTTAGCATTGTACGTTCCCTAAGTAGCATTATTTGCATTGAGATCCTTAAATACTGTTTGATAAACATTTAGGTACTTTTTGTGATTCCGATCAAGTTAGCCACTTGTTTTATAAACTTGAGCCAGTCAAGTATGGGAATAACAATGCACGCCTTCATCAAATGATGTAACCTGGAAAGCACTAAACTACAAAATACTAGACAATATAGGTGTCTAGAGAAGTCTGGGGGTCATCTATTCTCCCACCTGTCCTTATTAGGTTTCTCAAGTTTCTTAAGAGGTGTCAATTCTAACACTCAGCACAGCTGACTGTAAGATAACTGTATTTAACCAACAAAAAAAGTAATTGCTGACTCTCAGCCCGAGACTTTTTAAATAAGCCCATGGCCACCTGTGGGCTATAAGCCATTACTGTTGGCACTCCTCTAACAGGGCCAGAAGGCAATTCTGTCTGGCTTTACTCTAAGCAGAAGAGATGAGCCAAGACCTTGAGACTCCTGCTGTACACAGGCTCTCACAGAGACTCTACAGGATTCAACTACCATGATGGAAGCCTGATTCCATCCCAAAGACATAAATGGCAAATCTTAGCCCCACAGGCATTTCATATTACAACTGTACAATCTACTACTAAATGGACTTTGGGACCCAGCGGCACTCAGCATAATTTGTCCTGCGTATGTCACTGCGAAGACAAAGGGATGACCAGGGAAGACAAAGACTGATGGACGTAAAAAGTGAGCAAGAATGATTCCCTAGAGAAAGGATAGGAGGGGGCACGTAGACAGGCTCCTGATCACCGGCTCAAGACAGTAAAATGGCTTCATCTGACGGGCAAAGGGCAGCAAGCACCTGGGACAATCTCTAATGAGACAGGTCTAGGCTTGGATAAAGAGTGACATCCACATGGGTGCCCTCAACGTCACTGTACATATTATTAGTGTCTTCTTTATATGAAGACCTCTCAAGAAAAATTTTCTTTTTACTTCGGAACTGGGGAGTAGCTATGCTATTCTTGAAACAAAACAAAACAAACTCGTTTTTATCTAATGGACTTAGGGAATTGAGTAACGGATGATGTATCCTTTGATACCAAAATGATCCAAAATTTTTTCCCTACCTTTAGAAAGAGCTGACTCTTAAGAGTACTCTCTGTAAGGCATGGTTCTTAATGCTTTTCACAATCACCAATTCATGTAATCCTCACAGTACTATACATGTATTAACTAATACAATGTCCCCAATGCAGTAGGAATATTTTTTTCAGATGAGGAAATCCAGGGACAATCAACTTGCCTAAGGTCACATATGCAGTAAGTGGCAGACGGGTATTAAAACCCAGGCAGTCTGGATCCTTGGTCCAAGCTCATTGGTGCTTTACTGTCTCTTACAGTAAGTATAAAGGTCAACATTTACTTTCGGCTTTATCTCGTTTTTCCTAATAAGGACATAACTTGGAGATATCATGAGTTTGGTTCCAGACCACCGCGATAAAGCGAATATAACATAGAGATAAAGCGAGTCACAAGAATTTTTTGGTTTCCCAGTGCACATGAAAATTAGGTTTACACTAGCGTCTGTTTTAAGTGTGCAATAGCATTATGTCTAAAAATACAATGTACATACCTTAACTAAAAAACACATTATTGTTAAAAAATGCTAACCAACATCTGACAATGCAGGGTTGCCACACACCTTCAGTTTGTTAAAAAAGCATTATCTGTGAAGCGCGATAAAATTTGATATGCCTGTATTACCTTTTCTTCAACCCAATTTTCTTCCGCTTAACTTCTAAAAAGAAAATTGTATGTAGTGTGCATTTTTGTAAGCCCCTCTGAATTCACGCTGGAATAATATAGACAACTAGACATTAAAAAAATAAATTCTACTCTAATTAGTCCCTACAGCACTTTATATGTAGTGATCAAAAAGTGTCGACTTAACCTATAAAAAGCAGTTCTGGATGCATGGAGAAACGGAACTCCTTGAGGTCTGGAACCTCGTCTTAACGACGTATACGCCCGAAAAATCAAACATAAGTATTACTTTTTTAAAAATTAAGTTTTGAAAAAGTGTGTATTTTGTGGAATGGTCGGCTCAAGACGGTTGGAGACTTAGAAGAGAGCAAGGTTAGCTTCCAATCCTGAATAACGAGGAAGGCAGAACTCTGAAACTTGGACCAATCGGAGATGCTCGCGAAGAAGCAGTCCCTTCCCCGCTGCAGCCTAGGAGCCGTGAACCTAAAGATATTTTTCAGTTAGGGCAGCCTCTACCCGTTCCCAAAGGCGCCAGGCGGGAACCGTGAGCGCAGCCGCCCACATCAAAGCAATCCCTATTTCCTAGCCTTTCCCTCTCTCCTTCGCTGGAAGCCTCGGGAAGGTGGGCCGCTGCAGTCACGGGGAGGCCCAGACCACCCCCACCCGCAGGTGCACACCGCCGCTGACGGCTTTCCTAGAGGTGCACCCTCCCCGCCTGAACAAAGGGGACTCTCGCTGCCTCGACCTCCCGAGATCCCAGACCCACCTGAAGCCTCGAGAACAACAACGACACCACGACCTAGGGCGGCGGTGAGCCCAGCCACCAGCGCCGGCGGAAGCTGCGGCCTCGGTACCCACCATTCGCCGCGCCCGCTCGAAGGGAGGGGTGGCTCCGATAAATTATTCCTCTTCTTCCTTCACTGCTTGACTCTTCTCATAATTTTTTTAGTTTCAACACATTGTAAACTCTTTAAAAATAAAACTTCGGCCCCAGGTGACGAGACTCGGTGTAAATGCCACCTCCTTCCTCCAGCTTAGTCCCTCCCACCCCCGAAGATGGTATCACCCTGGGTTTCCCCGCCTCCGCGGATCGCCTCCAGTTTCAAAATGGCGGCCGCCATTGAGGGGCTTCTGCTGCCTGATCGTCACCGGCGTTGCTGAGCCAACCTCATCTTTTCTCGCTCTTGAACCTGGATGCGACTAAGGGTTGGGAAGGGCAGTGGACGGCGTTGGGGGAGGACTGACGAGGCAAGTGGGGGCGGAAGAAAGCAGTGCGCCTTTGGATGGGGGAGGGAACGTCTCGGCCCTCGGGGAGAGCCTGGCTCCGACTCCGACCCGGTCTCCGCCGCGGACGTTCCTCCAGGGTTGCGGGTGCGACTGTCCTGGTAGTTTCTGGCAGAAGTGTTCAGCAAGGGAAAGAGAGTGACTTCTCCAAGTGTCTAAAGCTCTCGGTCTTTTGTGGCAGTTCCTACGATTCACTCCCAGACTCTCCTTTCCTCCTTTTTGCTGTTTCCCTCCGGCCTTTCAGTCTCTCGTCGCTGGAGGAGTTAATCCGACGCCAGCTTTGGCTTCTTAGCATTGTGGCTACCTTGTTCTCAGCTTCCTCGCTCGGGGTCTTCCCGTCATTTCGGGTTGATAGATCACGAGACTACTGGGCACAAAGTAGGCGTTCTTTTTAGTTAATCGACTCCAGAGACCTTTAAGACATTACAGTGCTTCGTTAAAACAGCCTCGGCCCTCCGCACCCCCCCGCCCCAGCATCTCCTTTGAGCGCTTCCAGCATCATTACTCTATTTACATGCTCTTCAGTAAACAGGAGGTCAGAATAATTTTAACTCCGGCAAGGCTGGCTTCCTGTGACCAGGCGAGCCAGCGTTATCATTGCCCATGCCCTAAGTTTTAATTTTAGAACTCCTTTGACCGTGTTGTGAAACCCGTTCTCTCCCGGAATTGACCAGGAGGAGACTTTTCTCACTTGAGCTCCAGTGCTAACCCAGACTCTTTCGTTTTCCCGTAGATTTTGCATGGTTCCCCTCAGTTGTCATCAACATGCACGGTCGTTATTGAGAGAGCAATCAACTGATAGATAATTAAGGTGAAATGGTATCCGTCAGAAATCACTGCCCGGAAGGAATTTATAATATGGGGAAGGTTCATTCCTTTCAGTACACATTTATGTTGCTTTGAGCGCTGTGCTTGGTATTGGAGTTAAAAAGATTCACTTTTACTCTTCCCCCATACGTTTAACATCCATTCAACATATATTCTTTGTGCCCACTTGTGCTAGCTAAAAATAAATAACATTACCTGGAGACACCAAAATAGCTTTATAAAGGAGTAGATATTTGAGCTGGGTCACGAAGGGTCAAAAGGAATGTACTAAGCTCAGGAGAAGGTCATCCCTGGCTGCCGTACGGAGATGCAGAGACTTGAGAAGTTTTGGCATGCTTAGGGAGAGCGGGAGAATGAATGCGCTTGAGCATGCAGTGTAAGGGCGGTTGGTGAAGCAACAGGGAGATTGAGGTAAACTTGTGAAGGACCTTGCTTTCCAAGGGAAGTGTTTAGATTTTATTCAGTATTTAGCTGGAAGTCAAGGACTGCTTTGCACAAGGAAGGGGCATGAGGAAATTTGTTTTTTAGGGTGGTCTCTCTGATAGCTGTGTGGAAGATCAACTTGGAACAGGAAAACTAGATGAGAGGAAATTGCAATCATTCAGGTAAGGTCATGAATGCCTCCTTTGAGGCAGGATAGTAAAGGATGTCAGACATTTCTGAAATATCAAATAGGATTCAACTGGTGGCAGCCAAAATGGTGATAAGAGGGTGACTTCAGAATTTTTAGTCTGGGAGACTAAGTGGTTGGTGATACCATTAAATAAAGCCTAAGACATGTACATAAAAATAGTATGGTGCCAACTTGCACTTTAGGAGTGGCAAAGCACAATGCTCTACAGTCCAAAACATTGATTTTAGATTTTAGAAATCTCTGCTATTACAGTAGCCTCTAGCTACATGTCGCCATTGCACACTTGAAATTGTGGTTAGTTCGAATTGTGACGTGCTGTAATTATAAAATACACACTAGATTTTGAAGGCTCAGTACCAAAAAAAACTCAATAATTTCTTTAATTGTTACATGTCGAGATGATAATATTTTGGATATATTGGGTTAAATAAAAGTAATTTCACCTGTGAAACTTCAATGTGGTTGTGAAAAAGTTTAATTATATATCTGGCTTGCATTATACTTTTGTTGGACAGAGCTGTTCTAATCTAGACTAATGATAGAGGGATTAGTGAGGAGATGGGATTTGAGCTGGGCCTTAAAATGATGATAGTCAATGGTGATGTCAGAGCAGCTTGCCGGCTCCCTCCATTGCCAGTTAAGGCATTCAGGTTCCGCTTTTTCAAGCAGTAGGAAGCCTTCAGAGATTTCTGAGCAAGGGATCCTAAGTGCAGGGGTGTTTTGGAAGATTAATCTGGTAGTAAGGTATACGTTGAGATGAAGGAAGAAAAGGCTGGAGGCAAAGAAACAGAAACCCAAATGTAAGGTAATGTATACGTTGAGATGAAGGAAGAAAAGGCTGGAGGCAAAGAAACAGAAACCCAAATGTAAGGTAATGAGGCCCTGTATTAAGGTACTTCCAGTAGGAATGGAAAGGGAATGATAAATGTACAAGGCATTCTCGGGGAAATAATCAGGAGTTGGTAATAGTCTGTTCAAGAAGTAAAGGAAGGAATAAAACAAGGAGTGTTTCAAGCCTTGGTTATTTAGATAACAATTAAGAAGTCATGTCATAGAGTTATAAGGTACATTTGAGTCTAAAGAAATTTAGTCTCCAAATAGAACCAGCAGAGTTGAAAGGAGGAAGTGTGCTGCTAAATGCTCTCCGTTTTTATCTCCGTGCTTCTCTGTCTTCTTTATCTAATCATGTACCCCAGCTAGTTTTTCTAAAATACAGAACTACCTGTATCACGTCATCTTACTTGATAAGTGAGCTTAAAATGTCTCTCTGTTGCCTGTTCTCTGTTCAACAATTAGAACTGGGTCCAAAGTTTCTAAGGCCTTTCATTAGCTGGCCCTTTTCTATTCATTAGGACTTTTCTTTCATTTTTTGCTTATATGAAAGTGTGCCAGGCTACTTTTGTCACTGGTACTCTTAAGTTTTTGTTTTATGCCTTTGATCATGTTATTCCCCTGTTTGAATAGCGTTTTCTCTTTGTCTCTTTCTGCCCACGGCCCACCAGTCCTTACCTATCAAATAATTTATGATCCCACCTCTTTTCTGATTCTCAATAACATAAGCTAATGTCAGTTTTTAAAATCTTATTTCCTAAGCCGCATATTTCAGCCCCTGATTAGAGCCAATTTCATGTTATTTATTTTTGTCTTTTATTATCTTAGTCCTATTTTTTTATGTAAGTTTGGGCTTCCTAAAATCATGACAAATTTATTATTTATTTATTTATTTATTTTTTTGCGGTACGCGGGCCTCTCACTGTTGTGGCCTCTCCCGTTGCGGAGCACAGGCTCTGGACGCGCAGGCTCAGCGGCCATGGCTCACAGGCCTAGCCGCTCCGCGGCATGTGGGATCTTCCTGGACTGGGGCATGAACCCGTGTCCCCTGCATCGGCAGGCGGACTCTCAACCACTGTGCCTCCAGGGAAGCCCGACAAATTTATTTTTTTTAACAAAGAATCATATAGGGACTTCCCTGGTGGGCCAGTGGTTAAGACTCTGCCCTTCCACCGCAGCGGGCGCTGGTTCCATCCCTGGTCAGGGAACTAAGATCCTGCATGCCTCGCCACACGGCCAAAAAAAAAAAAAAAAGGAGCATATGTTATTCTGTTTGCTCAAGGTCTTCACCTTAGGGCAAGACATAGACGTTAAATACTGTAATTAAAAACAGAAGTAAATCATTATACCGCATTCATGAGACTCTTATTTCTTTATTTTTTAGATTTTAAAGAACTCTTTCTTTGAATTCATGGTGTTTCATCCTATATACGACTGAGATACCAGTAAGTAAAGACTGTCTAATAAAGATACAGCTTTATTATATTACAAGCAATTGTAATAAAAATCTTTTCATCTATTGAAATCTGGGTCTATCTGCAAAAAAGTTTTAACATGAGCTCATTCAGTTCTACCTGCAAGAAGCTTTGTATTTTCACTTCATACTCTAAATAAGGAAAGTGGGGGGTAAGGTAGATTTGAGTAGGAAAAGTTTCTCTTAGGCCATTAATATAATTGTGGTACAGGGAGATTCAAGTCCTATCTAAAACTGTACTTATAAGTATTTTTAATTTTTCATCAGATAGAGAATTAGTATCTTTGTATATCTCATACCTTACAAATAGGAACGCACCAAGTCAATATATTTTTAAAAATTAATTAATTAATTAATTTGACTGCGTCAGGTCTTAGTTGCAGCACGCAGGATCTTTGTTGTGGTGCGTGGGCGGGCGCAGGCTTCTCTAGTTGTGCTGCGCGGGCTCCAGAGCGCACAGGCTTCTCTCTAGTTGTGGCATGTGGGCTCATTAGTTAGCGGCACGCAGGCTTAGTTGCCCCGTGGCATGTGGGATGTTAGTTCCCCGACCAGGGATCGAACCTGCGTTCCTTGCATTGGAAGGCGGATTCTTAACCACTGGACCACCAGGGAAGTCCCTAAGTCAATATATTTTTAATTTTAACTTCTTTGTTTCAGTAACTATTTGTTAAACAACCACTACGTGTAAGACGTGCTAAAATAGTAAGGATACAAAAATAGATCAAACCTAGTCCTGGATTCAGAGAGCTCTCCCAAGCCAGAGGAAATACATGTAAATAGGTAGCTGTTAATGGTGTGGTAACAGCATTAAGCTCATTTAATACCAGCCATCTTCATTTATTCATTTAAGAAGCATTTACTGACCACCACTATGTGTTAGGCACCATGGGGTGTTGGAATATAACTATGATCAAAATAGACCAAGTCTCTACTTTCATGGAGTCATTATCCTGTTGTGGAGGTTAAGAGGAGAGAAGAGGATGGACAAAGTGAGTAAGTAAATAAGCAGCAAGTGCAGGTGGGCACTAAGTATTTTGAGGAAAATAGAAGGAAGATACACATTATAGGATGTAACTGAGGTGGGGATGGACTTTAGGGTGGTCAGAAAATGTTTCTGAGAGAATAAATTTGAGGCAGGGAAAATAATAGCTCAAACTAGTTAGAGATCTTGGTGACAGTGGAGATAGAAAGAAATACTTGAGAAATTATTATACTTGAGAAATACAATAGAAGTAAAAATGCAGGACTTATTGATGGATTGGATGTGAGCAACAAGTTAAGGAAGGAATCAAGGATGATGCCATCAGAGGCCACATGGTCTTAATGTTGTGGGATTGGGTAAGATTGCCTAGAGAGAAAAGAGAAAAGAAAGTCCTGCTGAAAAGCACTGCCTCATTTAGAGGTTGAGGGGAGAAAGAGGTATTAACTAAGGTGAGTGAGGAATGGCCAGTTAGATATAAAGAAAACCAGGAGAGGGTTGACAGAGGAGAAGAGGAAGGTGTTTCTGGGAGGATGGAGCTGTTACTTTTGTTGACTGCTGCTACGATTTCCAGTAATTTGGGACCACAGAAATGTCTGTTGGCTTCAGTTGTATAGAGGTTTGTCAGTGACCTTGATGAAAGCTCTTGTAGTGATAGGGTAGAGAAAGAAGTCAGATGTAGTAGTGTGAATGGGAGGTGGGAAAGTGGAGACACATCTGTGGACAAATATTCTGAGAAATTTTGCTGTGAAAGGGGAGTATAGAAATGATGAAGCAGTTGCAGGGGATTGGAGAATTAAGAGAGGGTTCTTTTAAGTTGGGAAATTCTAGAGTATCTTTGTATGCTAATAGGAATGGTACATCAGTGATACGTTGATGATACAGGAGAAGGAGGAGATGACTGAAGAAGTTATCTTTAGAAGAGAAACGAGAGTGGGATTCAGAGCACATACAGGGGATTGGCCTTGGATGAGAGCTGAGCTATTTGTTCCTTATGATAGGAGACACAACAGTATACATGCAGATAGGTTAACAGGGTATTTGGAAAATGAGGGGTTACTGTCTGATTACTTTTATTTTATAATTGAGGAATGAGGTGAGATTATCAACAGAGAGTAGGGTGGAGAGAAGGGTGCGTGATACTTGAGCAGAGAAGAGGAGATGTGAAATGATGGTCTCAGAGATGGAAAGTCAAGCTACTAAGAAAAATCAGATTGATAGGTAGGACATAGTGCCTGTTTGAGATCTTTGGCCATGAATTTGAAGAGCAAATAGCATAGTTTTGTGATTGTTTTTTTTTTTCCCCTTCTGGCAACATTGAGCTGCTGGAATAGACAAAGTGAGTGATTGGAATCAATGAGGGTTGGGATTTTGCCAGCCTCGTACAAAGAAGGATTAGAGCAGCAAGATACTTGAGAGTATTTTGCAAAATAATCATGATGGATCGCTGATCAATGGTAAGACATGAGTGGAGACAGGAGGGGGTCATGGACAGTGAAAAAGTAGTCAGTGATAGAGATACCAGTGAGGCTAAAGCATTTTTGCAGTGGGAATTCTAGAGTAAGGAAGAATTCTAGAGTAAGGAAGGTGGGAGTGAGAGAGGGAGATAGTTGAAGGTGATATTTTGAAAGTGCTGCAGCCTATTGGCCATGATAAGGTCATGGTTGTGACTGTGGTGGTGGGTAGCTGAAGTGAAATGAAGATTATTGGAGTTGAGAAAGTCAAGGAACTAAGAGGTCAGTATTGAAGCTACTCAGAGGAAGACTGAGTCAGGAACTTAAGTCCTCAGTGAGTGAGGTCAGATTAATAGACGCCAGCAGTGAGGAAGAATAGGAAAGGCTCACAGTGAGCTGGCTGGGCAGCATGACCTTCAATGGGACTGGAGCATTGTGAGGAGGAAGGAGAAGACAGGTTGGAAGCTGCAGTGAGGAGGAAGGAGCACATCCATCCTGCTTCGGAGGTCAGGGAGTACAAGAGGAAAAAAGGCCTCTTGAGAAGCCTGCAGGAGAAACTAGGTTTCTGTGAAGGTTTGCAGGTGAGGAGAATGTTCAGAGAAGAGGTTGAAGTTCCAGGTTAGTGCAGTAGTTCCAGAGGGCATACTGAAAGGATTTCGGAGGGAGAAGAGGTAGTGGATTGGGTCCAATTAGATGTACACATCAGTGATTATGGATAACCTAGGAGTCTTGGATGTTTGGCTATGACCGAGGTAATCAAGGATGGGAGATATGATATGGCAGGATTAGCTCCCTGACAGCCTGTTAAGAACGGTGGGCAGTTTACCTTAGTTTGTTGAGATGACCTTGGGCAGATGGTGAGGGATCGTGAGATATGCAGTGACCTCTCTTACTTGCGTAGTTAGCCAGGAAAGGCTAAAGCTAAGATCTGAAATGTAGCTGTGGAGTTGTACTTTGCTAATCAGTGTTTTTAATAACATCTGTTTAATAGCACACAAATTCTAGGTCCTAAATTCCAGTACATGTGTTCATGTTGTATCTTCTTGAAATATGTAGTAGGCATCCTGACTATATTCTATCAAGTATGTGTTGAGCACCTACTATGTGTCAGGTTCTCTTTTAGAAATTACAAACATAAGGTGCTACCTCTGTTTTTCAGTTGCTCACATTCCAGTGCAAGAGTTCTTAACGTTAAACTCCCTGAAAAATACATGAATTTTTACATGTATATGGGCCTTTTCGTCGTTTTTTAAGGACTGGGGGGAGAAGGAAAGGTCCATAGCCCTTTATCAGATTCTCGGGGGTGGGGGTCCCTTTATTTAAGAACCACTGGTCTACTAGTAGAGAAAGACCCATAAACTAATAACTGTAACGCGGTGTAATTACTGCCATTGCAGAGCAAAATAAAGGAGGAAGAAATTTACCGTGAAGAATAAGTTCACTAATTTAGTATACATTTATTTATTGAGGAACTTTGTAGCCTCCATTCTAGGTAATTTACACATTATTTGAAGTCTTCCATCATCCTTTTTATGTATATATTAATACTCATGATTTATAGACTAGGATACATAAGTGAGGAAAAGTTAATTAACTTGCCCAGAACCACATAGGAGTAGATTCAAATACGGGTCTGTCTGATTCCAAAATCTACTTTTCATTAAACCACACTGGGGAGCCACAGAAGGACTCTTTGTAAACAGGAGTGTGTAAGATTATGTTTGTACCTTTACGCTTAGCAATGATGGAAATAGGTCTTTAAAATGACTTTTATGTTTAACTATGTTTTTATTTCTATTGAAAGAACCTTTTGGATTGTTGTTATTGGACCGAAAAAATGACATCTATTATCAAATTAACTACCCTTTCTGGGGTCCAGGAAGAGTCTGCTCTTTGCTATCTTCTCCAAGTCGATGAGTTTAGATTTTTATTGGACTGTGGCTGGGATGAGCACTTTTCTATGGATATTATAGATTCCCTGAGGAAGTAAGTTGCTGTTAATATTTCCACACTTTTAGTAAATCAACTTCTCTTTTTTACACTGTTATACCATTTTGATGTTACACAGTATTTGCTTTTTTGCTCTAATTTAGTTGATAGTAAAATATTTAGTTTTACTTATGCTGAAGAGCCAAATACTGACTGTTTTTATTTGTGTAGTTTTGATTGACTCAAGCTGTGTTTATTGAAATTCAGCAAAATATTAAGTTAATTGTTACTTGCTCGATGGAACTCAGTAGAAATTTTTGCACCCTAATTTTAGAAAAAGAGTAAGATTAAGTTTATAAGAATTTGAAGAGAGGAAAAACCTTCCTTGTAAAAGTTCTTCAGTCAGATCACATTAGCTTATTTTCTATTATCTTTTGATGCAATTCCTGTTATCTTTTGATTCAATTTGAGAACTGATAGTTAGACCGTGAGATACAAAAGGATACTAATCCATCACAGAAAAATTTAGTTACGTTAGCAGTATTGGACTAATTATAGAAGGAACCAGGACTTAGACATTTAAGACACTTAGAACTTGTAGCAAAAAATTTTTTTCTTATTTTTTTTGTTGATAAGAACATATTATTCATTGACTAATTGAAGTTTTACTATCATGAATATACTGTCAGTCACCATGCTAAAAAGCTGAGACAAAAATCCATAATAAATATGTGGCCTCTTAAATATCCTTTCCTTAACAATTTCTTAAATTCTAAGCTGAGTTCTTGAACTTAAATTAATAGTATACAAGATAGCCACTTGAAATCAGCTTATGTGTGGTGTCTACTGTTTCCCTTTCTTTTTCCTTTTTTTAAAAAAATGTGTCTAGACACTATATATTTATGTGCAACTTATACCATAGTTTTGATCTCTACGTAGGACAGGGGTAGTAATAATTGAAATTCATAGGTAACATAATTTTAGCTCTTAGTTTTTTTCTTTTACCCCAGCATAGTCTTCGATTCAGAGTACTGAGAGGAATCAGAACTGGCAAATTAATTTTGAGTATCCTGCCTTTACCCTTGGGAACAAGACTGAGAAACAGTCATTTTGATTGTGTTCTAGGCATGTTCACCAGATTGATGCAGTACTGTTGTCTCACCCCGATCCTCTCCATCTTGGCGCCCTACCGTATGCTGTCGGAAAGTTGGGTCTGAACTGTGCTATCTATGCAACCATTCCTGTTTATAAAATGGGGCAGATGTTCATGTATGATCTTTATCAGGTAATTTAAGCAATTAAAAAAAAATTTTAACATTCCTGCAGTGAACATTTTTAACCTTCTATTTGTGTTGTTCTTTTAGTCCCGACACAATACAGAAGATTTTACACTCTTTACACTAGATGATGTGGATGCAGCCTTTGATAAAATACAGCAGTTAAAATTCTCTCAGATTGTGAATTTGAAAGGTAAAACCTGTTTCCAGTAGCAAATAATTGGACTAATGGGGTTTAAACTACTGAAAAGTACAAGGGGAATTTGTCATAAAAATTATAGGCACTATTGTCTGAAGAATAAAAAATTAGCATTTTTTCATAGGGAACTATGAAATTCCCCAAAGTCATTTGAATTTTAAAATACTCCAGACTATATTCTAACAAAATGCAACAGCTCAAGCCTTTTCACATTTAATTTGGGAAACACTTATTTAGTGTTTACTGTATATAGTGCACAAAGGTAAATGTGGCCAGATTCTCTTCCTAAGAGCTCACAGTTAGGTTGAGGACAGTAGATCAGATGGAGGTTGAGTAGCTCAGAGGACTAAAGGTAGTGATTGAAGTAAATGAAGTGCTGTGGCAACACAGCGTAGAACATGCCTGAATTCTAGAATTGAACATTGAAAGAAAATTGTCATTTAATTAGGTCAGGAAGTCATATATTCAGTATACATTTTTCATCTATAGAGAGAATTATATTAAAACATTCTCATAAATTTGAACCCATAAATATGAAAAAATGGCACAAAATGGACTCTGAAGATTAGCCAGGAAGTAACAATGGTCTTAACAGTTTTGCCTGTACTTGTTTTCTATACGATAATTCTTTACCATAATGAGATAAGAATTGTCAATTTAGAGGTTAGCGAAGATGGAAACACTTGATAATTATGTGCACAATAGAAACATTAAAATTTATTAGTTCATGCTGAGTTATTAAATAGTAATGGCAGTCTCTAGCCTTCTATTTATCAGCACAAATATATCTGCAAGAATATGTAATAAAATGACAAGAGTGCCTGCATGAAGCTATGGGGTAGCTGGGGGACAGGCGGGTGAGACTCGCATTTCACTGTATGCCTTTTTACTTTTGAATTTTGTATCATTGCGTATGTTACCTATTTAAAAATAGCTAAAAATAAGTAACCTTTCTTTAGGGTTGTGAAAAGAAATCTGAGTACTGTCGTTATCTTGTTGACATAGGTAAAGGACATGGCTTGTCTATCACACCTCTACCAGCTGGTCATATGATAGGTGGAACAATATGGAAGATAGTCAAAGATGGAGAAGAAGAAATTGTTTATGCAGTTGACTTCAACCACAAGAGGGAGATGTAGGTATATCAAGACAAAAGCTAATGGAAATGCAATTCGTATTATTTCATTCTTTGGAGGGAAAATTAGAAACAAAGTTATTTTTTTAACTAGAAATCTAGAGCAGTTTAAAAACATCAAACAGTGAATGTTTTCAGAGTTATTTGCATTGTAAGGGAAAAAGTTTGATATGAGATAAAAGACATTGTTTTGAAATTTACATGCAAATATCAACTTATAAAACAGATTTCTCTCTGGAGATGTTGCAAAGGAGATTAATTTTTGTACAACAAATTATATTTTATATGTTCTTGACCTGCTATTTAGAGGAACTTTGCAGGTGGGGTTTTTTTGTTTTTTCTGTTTTTGATAAAGTCATTAATACCATCTAATATAACTATATTTAAAGTCAGACTCCCTTTAAAAGGGGACACAGTAGTTTAATTTTAAAACTTCATTTTGTACTTATAGCATTTCTATAAAATTGTTTTGGCTTCTTTTGTAATTTCTGTACATCAAGTACATAGTTATTCTATATTAGATTACAGTATCCTCAAGATCTTTTGTATCTTATTAAGAAATATTTAAGACTAATAAGTTGAATTTTAGGCTCTTGTAATCACAGGTTAATGAGGAAAGATGGGTATTTGAGTAAATGGTATTCAAACATTTTGGGAAAAAACTTGGTTTGTGGGTTTTTTTTTTTACCGCATAATGAAATAAATTTCAGTTGGATTAGAATTAAATAGAAAATGAAACAGTATTGGTGAGTCTGATCTCTTGATTTGGAAAAGACTTTGTAAGCAGAGAGGCAGTGGACCAAGTTGCAAAGGAAGACTGCTAGATTTGATTACATACAGGTTTAAAATGTCTGAAACAAACTAAATTAAAGACCTATAAACGAGGGAAAATATTTACATCAAGTTGAGCAAAGACTTATTTATAAGACCAGGTATTAATCAATCAAAAAGATACCAGTTGCAAAATGGACAAAAGTTATAAAGTCAAAAAAGAGACAATTTAAATGATAATGATTTTTTAAATTAAATACTGTTAAAATTGTTTTTAAATGGTAGTATTCTTCTGGGAAATATTTAGTGAGTTGGTCATTCTTTCTGGTTGAACCTTTGTGGAAAAGGGAGAGCTTTCTGAAAAAGGTTAAACCTTTCTGGAAAGCCATTTAGCAATATCATATATTCTAGTAAATACATTTCTAGGAATGTGTCCTAAAGGAACAACTAGAAATGCAATTGAAGCTTTTTGCAGAAGTTTTCTTTTTTTAAAAAAAAAAAGTAACCTAAATATCAATAAAGGGAAATGACCAAATAAATATTGTATAAACACAACAGAAAGCTTTTATAATTGTTAAAAATCAGATTTAGAAAATGATTTTAATGTCATGGGAGAAAAGTAGGATATAGAACTGAGTATATAATCATATACATGGGATATCACCTTTGTAAAACACATATACCTATATACGCATAGAAAAATTTATTTATCTACTTAGAAGATATACTCCCAAATATGTGGGATCTTCCTGGACCGGGGCATGAACCCGTGTCCCCTGCATCGGCAGGCGGACTGTCAACCACTGTGCCACCAGGGAAGCCCTCCATTATCTTTTGAGTGATGGTCCTCTGGAAGAGCTTAATTTTCCTTTTTTGAATTTACCAGATTTTCTTATCAAGGAACATGTATACTTTTATAGTTAGAAAAGGAAAAAACCTTATAAAAGAAGTTATTTTTTAGGTAAGAAAAGCTATTGTTTATTTGAAATGATATAAAGTATTCCTCTTCTTCAACTTCGTTATAGCCACTTAAATGGATGTTCCCTGGAAATGCTAAGCAGACCCTCTCTACTTATCACAGATTCATTTAATGCTACGTATGTGCAGCCGAGGAGAAAACAAAGAGACGAGCAACTTCTGAGTATGTATTGCATACTGTCCTTTGTACAGAGCTATGGAAGTGCATGGTAGTATGAATTACTGTTTATTCTGTTCTGTTTGACATTTTTCTTGTCATATGAGATTGGCTAACTCTAGTATTTTTGAAAAAATATTATGTGACCATATCAATATTTTTACAAAAAGATGCTTTAATTGGTTTGAATTTAACTTCTGTGGGATAGGTATAAAGATTGGTTTCTTCCTGCCATTCAGCACATAGCTAGCTCTCACTGGTATATGTCTAGGGAACATCAAAATATATAAAGATCTCGTATAAATCTACTAGAAAAACATTTACACTCTAAAAGAAAAATGAACAAAGGAGGTAAATGAGGGTGCAAATAGTCTGCTGATTTTGGTGTTTGGGTGTTTTATGCTCTAATCTAGTAGTCTTGATTCTAAAGAGATGTATCTCGGCCATCCCTGGTTGCTTCTGCTTTGGCTTGAGCCCTATTACCTTACATTCTTTTTTTGTAAGCTGCATGGGAATTCAACAGGGAAAATTGGATTCCACTTTCAACATGTTTGATACCACTGCCTTCATTTTTCTACTTAAAAAGTATGACTTACATACTGTGTTACTCTAACTTTTAAGAAGTTTTCAATTCTTGGTATTTTTTTTGTTGTTTGTTTGTTTTTGCTAGAGTTTGATTTGACTAAATATTTCCAAGCAGACTTTCATCTAGAAAGTCTTTTATTGGAAGAGGGAATATTATTTATCTTTTATTCTACAGGCATACATACATACAAAACATGTATGTATTAATCTAAACTATAAATGTGTGTGTATAAATTTGGGAATTATGTTTTATAATGAAGTTCATTGAGGTAGGCAGGTAAGACCAGAGTGACCTGGAAACCCAAGGCTGATTGCATTTGCCCTATTCACCCAATTTTCCCAGTATACTATACAAATGTCATTTTCTATGTATACTGTGGGGGAAAGGGTTGGAAACCACCGATTTATAATTTTTCAATGGAAAAAAAAATTGAGAGTTAATGGCATTCTTATAAATTATAGTCTTCATAGTAAAAACATGGAGATAAAGTTATCTTTAATTTTATAGCAAAGTATTGTTATGTTCTGTAAGGATTTTACATTCTTGTTTTCTAGCAAATGTCCTGGAAACACTTCGAGGTGATGGAAATGTGTTAATAGCGGTGGACACTGCTGGCAGGGTTTTGGAACTTGCTCAACTCCTTGATCAAATTTGGAGAACTAAAGATGCAGGATTGGGTGTTTACTCATTGGCACTCCTAAATAATGTCAGTTATAATGTGGTGGAGTTTTCTAAGTCCCAGGTTTGTTTTCATGTTATCATTTGTAATAAAGATGTTTGCTACAGAGATTGGGCTTAGGGAAAACAATGTGTTAATTGCCCTTTGGATTTTCTTTTTCTCTTCGGGTTGATGATAATAATGTTGATAATGATGATGATGATGATAAAAACTAAAAATCAACCACTTACTGTTCTGTACATTTTGTGTATTATTTTCATTTAATCCTTATATATCCTATGAAGTAGGTTCTGTTTTTGTCCCCATTTTACAGACTGGGCAACTTGGTTCTCTAGTGTTTAGTATCACAATCTGTAAAATGACGGCAAAAGTAGAACCTACTTCATAGGATATAATTGTTAGAATCTGTTTTTCTCTTCCTTTTGGATAAGCTCTTTCTCTTGAAGTAGCAACGTCTGGGGCAAGATATTCATTTAGAACTTATATACCGCCTTCTGAATAAGATTTAAGGTGACTTATAACTGAAACGTAATGCAAAATTAGATTTCTAGGGATGAATTTCTGGGAAGATCTGATGGGGAATAGAAACAGACAATAAGCTGCTTATTAACATGGTACAAATATAAGCAGCCATTGGTGGGAAAAAGACTTTAAACAAGATGGAATTTGAACTCCTTGACTATTGTAGGATACATTGAGGTTATAATACAGTATTTTCTAATTATTGTCACCTTTCCCCCCCATATTAGGTAGAATGGATGAGTGATAAATTGATGAGATGTTTTGAAGACAAAAGAAATAATCCATTTCAGTTTCGTCATCTCTCTCTATGTCATGGTCTTTCTGACTTGGCTCGAGTACCTAGCCCTAAAGTGGTACTTGCCAGCCAGCCCGACCTGGAATGTGGATTTTCAAGGGATCTCTTTATTCAGTGGTGCCAGGACCCTAAAAACTCGATCATTCTAACTTACAGAACTACTCCTGGGACTTTAGCACGTTTCCTAATTGATAATCCTTCTGAAAAAATTACAGAAATAGAGGTAAGTGCTTGTATCTGAACTTTATCTTTTTTCTTTTTTGGCCGTACTGTGTGGCGTGTGAAATCTTAGTTCCCTGACCAGGGATTGAACCCATGCCCCTTGCAGTGGAAGCACGGAGCCTTAACCACTGGACTGCCATGGAAGTCCATGAACCTTATCTTAAAATTGTTTGGGAGGTACATTATACAAGATGTTTATAACAGTGACCCAAAATAAAACTTGAAGTTGTTTCAGGATTTTTATCTAACAGTAGAGAAGCTTTAATAGCACATATTTCAGAGCTCCTTAATTGGAAACTCTCAGTATTGAACCCTTCCATGGTACCCTCTGGAACCATACCCAGAGAGTATGCATATATGCTGTATTCTTATTTGCTCTTTGAAAAATTCCTTTCACAGCCTTCCTGTAATTGAAACCTGGCTATTTCCTGATGATTTCTTTTTCCTGTAGCCTTCTCTTTCATGCTTCGTGTACTTTGGGCGGGGTAGGTATCCTTGTTCTGTGTTGCAGCTTTCAAGCCATTTCTCTTCCCTCTGTAGTTCATGCTGTCAGACTTGAAAATACACTGACCCCTCCTTGTTTCAGACACTGATCTCTTGGTCATTCTCTGTTGTTCATCGGTGACTTTAGACCCTGGTTCACAGTCTTCCAGTCCACTCATACTCAGGACTCTATTCTTGATGACTTCAGCATCCATATGTATGATTTATCCAGTTTTTGGCCCTCTCAGTTCCTTGACACCTTATTTCTTAATGATCTTTTCCTCCACTCCACCTCAGCCATCCCTTCCCATGATCATGCTGTCCACTCCCATGGTCATACCTTTAACCTTTTTATGATCTCCAGATCTCTCCCTCAAGCATCCCACTCTGGTCTCATAGCTGACTTTCTCTAGTACTCTCATGCCAACAATTCTTTGGTCCCATTGGGACTTTCAATTCATGAACCTCACCACTTCTGCTAATCATCATTGTTCCATCTTCTGGCTGTGTTGGGTCTTCATTGCTGCACACAGGCTTTCTCTAGTTGCGGTGAGCGGGGGCTGCTCTTCGTTGCGGTGCGTGGGCTTCTCATTGCGGTGGCTTCTCTCTTGCGGGGCACAGGCTCTAGGCGCACGGACTTCAGCAGTTGTGGCGCATGGGCTCAGTAGTTGTGGCTCGCGGGCTCTAGAGCGCAGGCTTGGTAGTTGTGGCGCATGGGCATAGTTGCTCTGCGGCATGTGGGATCCTCCCAGACCAGGGCTCAAACCCGTGTCCCCTGCATTGGCAGGCGGACTCCCAGCCACTGTGCCACCAGGGAAGCCCCATATGTCTAGGGTTCTTTGCCCTCTCACCTTGTTAGGGGTATTTCTTCTGTAGTTATTCTTTTTCTCTCCATTATCTATCACCTTTTCCCTCTACTTGGTGACATCCAAAGTAATTTTTACTATTCCTCCTCTACTCCCAAACTTGTTCTTCTCTGAGTCTTCCTCATGTCATGGACTAGCAGTGCTTTCCACATATTTATTCAAGCCCCAAATACAGATATTTTTAAAATGTTCATTGAAGTGTAATATATACTGAAAAGTTTGCATATTGTAAGTGTACAGCGTGATGAATTTTCACAAATTGAACACACCTGTCTAGCTTATACCCAGATCAAGAAACAGACTATTACCAGTACCCCAGATACCCCCTTTCTGATCCTCCCTATCCTTCCAAGGGTAACCACTATCCAGGCTTCTAATGCACAGATTATTAAAATTTATTTTCAGTTCCTTACTTTTCTCTCACTACCCATATCTAATCCAGGAGCAAGTCCTATTGACTCAACCTCCAGATATATCCTAAATCTGTCTACTTTTCTCCGTCTCCCCTCCCAGTCATCCTAGCCCATGCTAGTGGTGTTGCCTGGACTGTGCAGTGGTTGTCTAATTGGTTTCACTGTTTTTACTTTTATGCTCCCTTAATCCTTTCTTCTCATAGCGGCCAAAGACATATCTTTCCCTTTCACTCTGTCTCTGTCTCTCATTTTATTGTGGTAAAGCCACATAACATTAAATTTACCATCTGAACCATTTTAAGGGTCCAGCACAGCAGTGTTAACTATATGAACATTGGTGTACAATAGATCTCTAGAACTTTTCATCTTGCAAAAAGTTCTGTACCCATTGAACAACTCCCAAAGGCATCTTTTAAAAATTCATCATTTCATGTCATTCCCTTGCTTAAACCCTCAGGTGGCTTCCTTCTACTCTTTGAATAAAATTCACACTCCTTACCTGGGCTTTCAAGATCCCACTGACCTGATCTCCACCCACTTTTCTGACCATATGTCATTCCATTGTCTTTATGCTCAACACTGCTTCACTGCATCAGGGTCTCCTGCCTCTGATGGTCTTCCCAGCTTTGCACTTGGTCACTCCTTGTCATTCAAGTCTCAGTTTAAAGGTCACCTCCTCAGGTAGGGCTTCTCTGACCACCAGCCTACTACTCAGTTAGTTGCCAACCCATCACATTACTTTATTTTTCCTAGCTCCCATTACTATCTGATATTTTCCTTTGTTTGTTGTCTTCCTTTTCCTACTACCAACTAGAATACAAGTTCCATGAGAAAGGGAGCTTGTTTTTTTGTATCCCTAGCACCCAGAACAGTGCTTGGTACATTGAAGGTCCTCAATAAATGTGTTGGTTGAATTCATGAATGACCAAATAGGTGAATAGGCAATAAACCAGATTTCTTATCATGTTAGATAAGAGTTTACTATGTATGGTATTTTTTCATCTACATTTATCATTCTCTAGAGTCAAATCTTACTCATTTAAGAAGAGCAAAAACAGTAAATGAATAAGGATTAATGAATTGGAGTAAATTTGATTAGGAAAAAGGAATAACTTGGAGGTAATACAGTGAAGGACTAGGGTGAAAAACATCTTAGGGTTGACTATTCTAGAAATGTGTTTTTGAATATAGTCATTAACTTTAGATACCTTAAATGAAAAATAAGATGGAGAGTAGAATTTATTATAGCAACAGGCATAAAGTAAATCATGAGGTAAATGTTCTGTCAAAGTTTATTTGTGGTTAAGATAGAGATCTATGTAAACTGCTGAGAGTGTGTACTACAGGAAAATAATGACACTTTTCTAAATTGAACTTATTTCCAAGTAAGCAAATGTGGGATGCCAGGTGTAACATGTAAATCACTCTTTCATCCTATATAGTAGAAACACTTGATTTTGGTTTAATTTTTTTTGTTGCTTTTTATTTTAAAATAATTTCAGTGTTAACAGAAAAGTTATAAAAAATAGTATACCCAGATTTCCCAGTTGTCAACATTTTACTGGATTTGCCTTATGACTTCTTTTTATACATATAGACACAATATTAGATATTTTTTTGAAAGTAAGCTGCAGGTATTCCATCATTACCTCTAAACACAGCAGTGTGTATTACCTAGAAACAAGGACTCTCCTGCAAAACTGTTGTATAATACATCCATTGAAATAAGGAAATAAGCACCGATATGATACTACCATTTCATCCACTGACTCCACTTGACTTTTGGTGAATGCTCCAACAATGTCCTTTATAATTATCCTTTCCTTTTTTTTTTTTTTTTTTTGCGGTACGCGGGCCTCTCACTGTTGTGGCCTCTCCCGTTGCGGAGCACAGGCTCCGGACGTGCAGGCTCAGCGGCCATGGCTCATGGGCCTAGCCGCTCCGCGGCATGTGGCGGATCTTCCCAGACCGGGTCACGAACCCGTGTCCCCTGCATCGGCAGGCGGACTCTCAAGCACTGCGTCACCAGGGGAAGCCCAACCCTTTCCTTTTTTGTTCGGAATCCCATCCAGGATTACACATTGCATTTAGTTGTCATGACTTGACATTTTTGAAGCATATATGTTCTAGATTTCTTTTTCTTTTTACATACAAATATCTGTATGATTTTTTTTAAAAAAGAAATGGGGCCAAATTATCCACATATTTTTGAACAGTGAAAGTAGATACAGATTTACTGTATTTAATACTTGGTATTAATAAATTTTCAAATGTTTTTGAATAAGTGAATTCTTTTTAATAATTCTTTAATAATACATTATGTATACGTACTTTGATTATTTAATCCAGTGGTTCCCCAAAGTATGGTGTAAGGACCCCTGGGGACTACCTGAGATGCTTTCATGGAGTCCACAGACTGTTTTTCATGATAATATTAAGATGTTATTTGCCTTTTACTGTGTCTACATTTATATTGACGAGTGAAAGCAATGGTGGGTAAAGTGCTGGTGCCTTAGCATAAATCAGGGCAGTGGCACCAAACTGTATGATTAATCACTGCATTTTGCATTACCACACACTTGTAGTTCAAAAAAGTCAGTTTCACTTAAGAATGTCCTTGATGAAGCAGTAAAAGTTACTAACTTAATTAAATCCTTCTAGTAAAAAGGTTTTTTTTAATAATCTGAGTGCCAAGATGTGAAATATACAAAAGCACTTGTGTTGCATACTGAAATATGATGTTTGTCCTGAAGAAAACCACTTGTGTAATTGTTTGAGTTGTTGAGTTAAACTAGCCACTTTTTTTTTCCTGAAACACTGGTTTTACTTGAAGTAATGACATAGTTATTCAGACTTGGCTATTTGGCAAATATTTTCCCAAAAATAAATAATTGAGCTTGTGGATCTAAGGAAAACAATTGACAGCATTTCTTGCCTCAATCTGATAAAATTGAAACTTTCAAGTGAAAATTAGAATTTTGGAAAACTTACGCCCGTCACTGTGAGACTGACAACTTAAAAGAATTTTCTGATGAGATTGGTGGTGATATTTGCAAATGTGATTTTTAAAAATATTGTCAATATTTGTAAGATCTGTGTAACTTAGTGAACTAGTATTTTCCAAATAACTACTGCATGAAGTTGCAAAATAATGTACAAATAAAAGATCCAAAGTGTAAGATAAATCAGTAAATTTTAGTAACAGTATAAAAGTTATCGGTACGGTTACAGATTCCACATTACAACCAACCTTTAAGAAACTACCACTTTCTGAATTTTAATGTAATATCAAAGAAGAATATTCATGAAAAGGCTATTTAAAAAATTTTTCCAACTATTCATCTGTGTGAGGCTGGATTTTCTTCATATACTTTAACCAAAACAATATATTGCAAGAGATTGAATGCAGAAGCAGATGTGAGAATCCAGCTGTCTTCTATTGAGCTAGATATTAAAGAGACTTGCAGAAATGTAAAATAATGCCATACATCTTACTAATTTTTTTGCTTTGGAAACTATAATTATCTTTTGTAAAAAATGATGTTAATGTTAACATGTAATGAATGGTTTTATTACTTTTTAATGAACAGATAAATATTTTTTAAATCTCTCAGTTTTAATTTCTGATATGGTAAGTATTAATACATATAACCCACAAAACCCCAAAATTATTTGAGGTTCTCAGAATTTTTTTTTTTTTGGCTGTGTTGGGTCTTCATTTCTGTGCGAGGGCTTTCTGTAGTTGCGGCAAGTGGGGGCCACTCTTCATGGGGGTGCATGCCTCTCACTATTGCGGCCTCTCTTGTTGAGGAGCACAGACTCCAGACGCGCAGGCTCGGTAGTTGTGGCTCACGGGCCTAGTTGCTCCGCAGCATGTGGGATCTTCCCAGACCAGGGCTAGAACCCATGTCCCCTGCATTGGCAGGCAGATTCTCAACCACTGCGCCACCAGGGAAGCCCTCAGTAATTTTTAAGAGTCTAAAAGAGATCAAAAAGTTTGGGAACTACTGATTTAATCATTCCATGTTGATGGATTTTAAAGTTATGTCCAGTTTTTTACTATTACAAACATTGCTGCCATGTACTTTTTTTCTTCATGTTTGTGTGATCATTTCAGTAGGATAAATTCCTAGAAGTAGAAATGCTGTGTTAAACAACAAGCACATTTTTAGTTTTAGATGTTGACAAACTGCCTTCTAACATAGTCGCACTAATTTTCCCAGAGCAGATGAAAGTACCCCTTCCCCATTAGTAATTAGCATTGCCAATTTCATAAATTAAAAGATGGTATTACATTTAAATCTTTTTCAAAAATCATTAGTAAAGTTGTATATCTTTTTTTGGCTATTATTTTTCTTATTTTATAAATTGCTTGTATATCATTTTGTCCTTTTTTGATCTTTTTCTTAACCGATTTGGAAGAGCTCTTAGGACAGAGTAGCTTCTGATAGTCAAAGAGTGCTGCAAATAATTTTCTCAGTTTCTTTAAATTTCATGAGATTTAAAATGTCAGAATATTTTTTTCCCTGTCACCATATTTACTCATGTTTTCTTTTGGGTTTTATGTCATGTGTAGGTCTCATCTACACCAAATTATAAAAATACTTCTCTGTATTTTCTTTGCCTGATTGGTGATTTTTAGCCAGTTTGATTTAAATTAAACCCATCCTGGAAATGTGACAGCTCAATTTTAGTCCTAATCTAAATAGGATCTGTAATTGCACATAATGGAAACTTAAATATTTCAGAGGAAAATTTAGTTTAAAGATGATGAATCAATTTAGAGATGTGATGTATCTCATACCCCACTGCCTTAACCCCCTAATATTGATATTTCCTTTCATCTGCTATTTTTCTGTAGTTGAGGAAACGTGTGAAACTTGAAGGGAAAGAACTTGAAGAATACTTGGAAAAAGAGAAACTAAAGAAAGAAGCTGCTAAAAAACTTGAACAGTCAAAAGAGTAAGTTGTTTCCAGACAGATTAGAAGTTTATATAAGTAATTTGATAATTTATTTCTGGACAAAAACGTTTAATTGAAAATATTTAAATTTTCTTTTGACTTTATTAGTTTTATTACATCTTTCCAGTGGTGCTAGAATACTAAATCCTTTCAGTGCTAATGTTAATTTACTAACTGGCTGTTAATGCTCTATGTCACAAAATATCAATCCAGTAATATTATCATTATCATTGAATTAATAGTGAATGTTAATTCATTAATAATTTTATAAATATTAATTAAAAGTCTTTTGGGGACTTTATGACCTTTACCTTTTCCCAAACTCCCTTAGGGCAGACATAGATTCCAGTGATGAGAGTGACGTTGAGGAAGATATTGACCAGCCATCAGCTCATAAGACTAAGCACGACCTGATGATGAAAGGTGAAGGTAGTCGTAAAGGAAGTTTCTTCAAACAGGCTAAAAAGTCTTATCCTATGTTTCCTGCCCCAGAAGAAAGAATTAAATGGGATGAATATGGAGAAATTATCAAGTATGTGAGCAAAACAAGTTTTTCTTTCTTACAGATTGGAGGTAGTAACTGTATTGTCATTTTAGCTCAAAGAATTTGGTCTTTCTGGTCATCATGTACTTAGTTTCTGAGTATCTCAGCTTGTAGTTTGAAATATAAAAATAGAAAGGTCGAGGAACATATAGAGAGTTAATAATAAAGGAAAACTGGTAGTTTTATTACTTAGGTATGTGAAATGTTTAAAATGATGATCAGGACTCTTTCATGCCCTCCCCACTTAAAAAGAGGTAAGGGATGTGCATTGGAGAAAGACATATGATAGGAAGAACTTTTGATGGCTAAGGTTATGTTAAGTTTGGGAAATGGTTTATGTCTCAAGTAGTGCTGCACACATGTTTTAGTTACAAGAGGAATAGGAGATAGTGTGAGTGGAACCATAGAAAATCTACCAAATCTATACCCACTATTAGAAAAACAACTGAAATCACACATTCTAATCACAGATTTGAAAACACCACAATCCTGAATAAAGATCAGTAAGTGTCAACTGCCTTTTAGCATAATGCACGCTGTCTTTCACAATTTGGTTTCTCCCTACTTTTCTATTATATTTCTCTATATTTCTCTTACAGCAGTGTGTGTTCTCCACTCCGGTGGTTCCAGCCTTCTCTCAGTTTCCCCCTGCTCAGCTTTTTCATGTCATGCCTTTACCCATGTTCTTCCTTCAGCCTGGTTCTACCTTCCCATCCCAAGCTTTCAGGCTGCTGAATCTGGCCTCACAAACCACTGGAAAACTTTCCTGTCTCTCCCTTGCCACCGCAACACAGTTAGTTCCCTCTCTTTTACTTTCTTTGTAAATATCTTGAGCCTATGGTCTTAGGTCATCCTTGAATTTCATTAGGAAAATTCTACTGTTTACTTGGCCCTCTAAAATAGTAGGGAGAAGAACTAACAATCTAAACAGTATTGGTGAGTTTGCTTACCATTTCAGTTAATTAATGGCCAATCTGTTTATCATATGGACAGTGCTCTTCAGCTTCAATTTTCTTATCTGAAAAATGGGGGTAAGAATACAACAAGGTTATGCTTTTGAAGGCGCTTAGCACAGAACCTGACTCATAGTAAATGCACTTTAAGTGGTTGCTACTACAGTTGTTATGTGGATTACAGTTCGAGATGTTGGGCTCCTGCAGCAATCTAGATGTTGGGCGACAGAGGCCTGGATTCTCAGGAGTGTGAGGGGATTTGGGGGTAGGGCATGATAAATGTAGAGATCAGAGAGAACATTAAAAAAGTTTGCTTTTTAATTTTAATGTACAACTCTCTGATATTGGAAAATAGTCGTGCTAGTAGTTTATTGAAATAAAGATGAAGGCTTTTGAGGGGCTAATGGTTTTGTATCTCAGGTTTCTCTGTAATGTGCAAAAATGGAGAGTCATCTGCTTTCATCGGGCAGGGAAGGAATAATGTGGGTGTCTTAAGGAAACCAAAGGAGATCTGAGATTTATAAGGACTGGAAATTGACAAGAGAAACCACAGAAATTGAGAAAAAGAATTACTGAAACAAATGCAGGGCCAGGTTGCAAGAATACTTATGATAGCCACTAAGGTCTTCTAATGACGTGTGTAGATAGGGCCTTTTCACTCACCCACATGGTGTTTTAAAGTGTACGCCTTGATGGTCATGAAGAACGTAATATATGCAGTCATCTGATAACTGATACTGTGAAGTTGCACTGACTTTGGATCAAATGTGTATTTGAATCTTGATATATGTGAGGAGTCTAAAAATTATGCCATCTACTAATTAGTTGTGTGTATTAAATAATATTGGCTTGCTTGTTACTGCTTCTAATTAGAGACTTTTTATTTAGACCAGAGGATTTCTTAGTGCCAGAACTTCAAGCTACTGAAGAAGAAAAAAGCAAATTAGAGTCTGGCCTGACAAATGGAGATGAACCCATGGATCAGGATTTATCTGATGTTCCTACTAAGTGTATTTCTACAACAGAATCTATAGAAATAAAGTAAGTGCTCTCGTTGCATTTTGAGCATAGATTAGGAGGTAAAATTTCAAGCGCTTGAGTCACATAATTTACATTGTTTCAAAAGTGAGATTTCTGAATATCCTCTAGTAAGTTTGTGCTTTTAAAATGTAATTTTTTTCTTCTTGTGAAGTATGGTGTTTTTTTTTCCCTTCATTAATGATATTTGAATGCCAAAATGAATTGGTGGTGAGGAGGGGGTTAAACTTTAAATTGTACATGTATGTGAAAAAACATTCTTTCTGGTCTTTCTAGTAAGTCTAGTAGCAGGTGAGCTTGTATAACTCCAAGTTTAATTTTTCTAAATGCTTGTTTAATAAACTTGACTCAAACATCTCTGCGAGTGCATTAACATCTTAAAAATACCACTGTGTCTTAAAAATACCACTATGTCTTAAAAATAGCCACTGTGCCTTAAAAAATTGTGAACCTTTTTTCTCTATTTAGTGCAGTTAACACCAGTAAATGATCATTTTGGAATATATTTTTTCAAGTTATCAGAGAGCAAAGTGGCTTTTTGTCTAGTGGTATCATCTAGTATACATTCTTGGGTGTGGCTAAGAGCTCAATAATACATATTAACAATATAACACGTGTATTCCTCAAATCCTCATTCTACATATTGATACATTTCTTTCCTGATGATAAAAGCCATTAAAAACCTAATTTTAGAATTAACTTACCAGAAAAGTAAGCTTGAATAATCATGTAATTACAGAGCCAGGGTTACTTACATAGACTATGAAGGACGCTCTGATGGGGATTCCATTAAAAAAATCATCAATCAAATGAAACCACGACAGTTGATCATTGTCCATGGACCACCAGAGGCCAGTCAGGATCTTGCAGAGTGCTGCCGTGGGTTTGGTGGGAAAGATATTAAAGTGTACATGCCAAAGCTACATGAAACAGTCGATGCCACTAGTGAAACTCATATCTACCAGGTAGGTACGCTGGCATTTGAGCCACGTAGAAGTAAGTACTTTTTGTTGCAGATTAGGACAGATAGATTAGGAATACAGTGGTGAGCGAAACAAATGTGGTCCCTTGTCCTAGCAGATTTTATAGTCTGTGGGGCTTGTACCAAGGAAATAGCATTTATCATACTGTTATACCTCTGATAGAGGAAGTACAGGATGCTATGAGAGTATAAAGAGGGAGATTCCAACCCAAATTTGGGAGGTTTAGAAACAGTTTCCCAGAGGAAGGGATAACTAGGCTGAATCCCGACGGCTATTTAGATTGGTTATCAGGGTGGTATATAGAGTGGTAAAGAGAGGGAGAAAAAGTGTTCCAGGCAGAGGGAACAACATTTGTGAAAGTGTAGAGGTGAGGGGAATGAGGAGTGTTTAGGAATTCAGAAGTTTTCTAAAAATTCAGAGATGTTAAGGTTCTATTCCTAATTGAAAAAAATGGAGACAGGTATAGAAAACAGGAATGGCACAGAGGAAGGCTTGATTAACTCATATCTGGTAGTGGGAGATGGTATCAGGTAAGGCAAGAGTGGTGTCTATATTTGTTTGGAAAAAATGGATTGGAATTCACCAGGCAGCAGCGTCATTCTGGGCAGAACAAGAGGAAGCAGCGTTCCAGGAATATGGAGGTGTGAAACTGTGTGGTATATTGAGGAAACCCTAAGCCATTCAGTACTTCTGAAGTAGCATCAGGTCCTAGGGGATGAGACTGATCAGTGGTTCTCCACCCAGGCTACACATCTGGAGAGCTTTGGGGGAGTCAAGGGGCTCAATGTTCTGGCCTTAGTCTCACCAGTTATATTAGAATCACTGGAGGTGGGACCCTGGCATTAATGTTAAAAAAAAAAAAAAAAAAAATTCCCGTGTGGTCCCAATGTACAGTCAAGGTTAAGAACTTTAAGAAAGTAGACAGGGGCCCTATGATTTTACAGGCCATTAGGTCATTACCAGTTACAGTGAAGATCAGATGAATGAAAGATTTTCAAATTTTAATACACAGTACTAGAGTTCGAAAATAATAATAGATCATATTTAATTGTTAAGTTATACTCTTTGGGCATTATTTCTCTCCCTCCCCTTTGCATCATATCTAGGTGAGATTAAAAGATTCACTTGTCAGCTCCCTTCAGTTTTGTAAGGCAAAAGATGCTGAATTAGCTTGGATAGATGGTGTCTTAGACATGAGAGTTTCCAAAGTGGACACAGGAGTTATTTTAGAAGAAGGAGAACTTAAGGATGACGGAGAAGACTCAGAAATGCAAGTGGACGCTCCTTCAGATTCTAGCGTTATAGCACAGCAGAAGGCCATGAAAAGTCTGTTTGGAGACGATGAGAAAGAAACAGGTGAAGAAAGTGAGATCATTCCTACTTTGGAACCCTTACCACCTCATGAGGTAAAAAGCTTGTGCTGCTTCTCTCGCTCCTTTAATTTGTCATCCTTTGAATGTTTTTTTAAATGTTTTTAACCATTTAAAATATGTCATATATAGGCTCATTTTGGAGTTTAGAAAAATTAAGATATGTCTCAGTGGGCGTGCATATGTCCTCTATGGCTAGAGAATGATAACGATAGTAAGGAAACCTTTAGCAGATCTTCTTATAAGATACATAATTGTTTCATGATTTGTTTTTCAGTATGGATTTTTAAATATTAAGTTTGATGATTGTGAGGGTCATCTACCTGCTTCCAGTCAGGAGATTTATAATTTTCTAAGAATGTTATACTCTTGTACTCCATTTTTGTGTGTTATTGATTCAACTTAACCACTTTTGGTTTTGATACAGTTAGAAATCATTTATTTCCTATAGGTATAGTTTTAGTCTAGTATTTTATTTACGTGTTCTCAAGAGATAGCTAGTTAACTGGCAGAGCTTCCAGGTAATTAACTTAAAGCAATATTAAAACTATATTATGAGAGTCTGACACGACTGTCAAGTGATGTCTTTGGCCCTCCTATACAATAAAGAATGGAGAGACGGCCTCTGTCATTGGATTCCCTTCAAGTACAACAAAATTGTGGGGAGGAATTAGGAACTTTCTTCTCTCTGTGCTAAAGCCGGCACTCGTCAAAGCAACTTCAGAGCATATATCCTCTATGGCTAGAGAATATATTCAAAGCAGTGGCATTAGGTTGAACCGCTTGCCTTTCTGATTCTAAAACCCACGCATTCACTGTGAGGGAGGAAGGAAAGTGGAAGTGGGATCAGGGGAGAATTATCCTCTGAACTGTATACAAAGGACTGGGATCTGGAAAATGAATTTTTTTGTTCAGTTCTGCCTACTCGCACTCTAGTTGACCCCCTTAGGCAAGTGGGGGAGTGAAGAGCATAACATGATCAAACGGCGTTCTGCTATTGTGAGGCACGACTAATAAAATTGATTGTGAAACATTCAGAAAATGTGAAGGGCTTCGTAATGTAAAATCATGAGGTAAAATTTAGACTAACTTGGAATGTGATTTATAGTCTTGAAATGATCTGTCAAAGGAATTCAGGGGATAATAGGAAATATCTTAGAGATCATGTGTTATTTCACTTCATTCAGTACAACTGTGTGTCTGGTGTTTTATTTGAAGTTCTTCTTTCCCCTTTAACCTTATCTAAGGTTCCTGGACATCAGTCAGTTTTTATGAATGAACCAAGACTGTCGGACTTCAAACAAGTTCTTTTAAGGGAGGGGATCCAAGCTGAGTTCGTAGGAGGTGTACTCGTTTGCAACAATCAAGTAGCAGTCCGTAGAGTAAGTGTGTTTTTAAGAAGGGCTGAATTGAACAGATGCTCCTGATGTTTAGTTATTTTGAATTCTGTAATTCTTGATTGAATTAATTTTAGAAACTGGAGATCAGTAATTTATAGTGAAGACATCACATTTATAGTGATGACCTTGACGGCTTTTAAAAGTGACTCTCAAAGACGTGATATATAATTTTATTGTAAATTTTTATTATTTGAATCCTGTGACATTTATGTGTCTATGTAAAATTCATGACTTGAATATTATATCCATATTCTGTGAATCAGAGCAGTCCATTTCCTAATCAGTCATAGAGCAATCTAGTTAATATATTTTGGTTATTATGTCTGCATGTTAATGGATAGAAAGTCTGCTAAATAACTTATTTTTTTTTACTTGGTTTCTAGACGGAAACTGGACGCATTGGATTAGAAGGCTGCCTTTGTCAAGATTTTTATAGGATAAGAGACCTTTTATATGAACAGTATGCCATTGTGTAAAGGACATGATGTCAAGAAGTATCTGTTTGACCTTCCTAAGAAAAAAGGATTCTTACTCTAAGCTTTTGCATTTTCGTTTTGTAACATACAAAAAGAATCTGCCAGAAAAACTTAACATGCATTAGATTTTTAAAAATGTAAATAGAAACCATATTGCTAATGCTGAAATGAGCATGCTACCTTTTTTTGGCTTTCAGAGTGAGAGATCCTTACAAGTGTGCAGGCCCTGGAGTTGAAGGTGATTGGCTTCCTTTAGAGACCCCTTATTCTAGAAGGGCTTGTTACTTGAATAAAACAATGCAACTTAGCAAACCAGTTCATGGCCTTAGAGAAACATGTTTGCATGAATTCTTGCAAACTGTTTCTTACATTTTCTGGAATGAAAAATGAGAATTTATCTTAAAAAGATGCACTATAAGAAAACGCTGATGAAACAGTTTTTTGAGCCTATGTATTTAAAAAACGAAAAAAACAGAGTGTGTGCTGTACTTCTCTTGCATTCCTGTATGCAGTTTTCTTCACAGGGAGCTTCTCTGCTCCATGCCTACGTTTCCCAGTACTTCACGCTACTGTGAGATGGTACACATTTGGCTCAGAAACCAGTTCTTATTTCTCCCATTTCCTTTTTTGTCAAGATTTTGTTGTTATTGTTGTTCAGCTTGAATTATAACACCATCATTTGAATATGCATAATTCAGAAAAACTCCCTGACGTGTTCTAGTCTTAAAGGTCCTGCATGCATTTTAAACACATCTTAACTATCAGCTAGGTTACTGTACTGGAGACTGTTTTGTGCTTTGCTTTTAGGGAAACAAATGTTGAACCTCATATTTTTATAAGGTAACAGTATAATTAAAAGGTGTAAAGGTCTTCATCTCTTAGGCTTGCTTTCTCCTAAGGTTGCCCAAGCAGTGGTTGGATTTTATACACATTACTACAGAAATAATACTGAAGTTGAATAAGGCCATCCATTCTATGTTCATCTCTTTCTTGGGGCTAGCAGCCCTGATACAGTATAAACCACTTGTGTTTAAGAGTAAAAACAGTATATGCAGTTCTCATTGACTTGAAAATGAAAGTCATGTCACCCTATTGTAATCTGTGGGTGCTTTTTTAGAATGTAGCTTAATCATGACAGACCTTGATGTTTATTTCTTATTTAAACCCTACTCTTTACACTTAAGCATTTTTAGAAGGGTCAGATTTCTTGTTTAAGAAACTATATGGAACTATGTATAATACAACTCAGTGATATCAGACAAGAATTAATATTTCACTCTATTTCAAATGCTTAGAAAGCTTTTATTGTGAGTTAAATTGCTAATGCAAAGTTTACAGCCTTCTGGTACTGAAAACCAGACACACAAAACAAGTTACAGACGATGAAGGTAAAGAGTATGTTTTCTTTGCAGAGCTTTGAAAAAAAAATCACTTAAACTCTTACTACTGAATAGAGTAAGCCTAGAATCCTATTTATATTCCAGGGGAAAGAAAGTCTGCATTTGTTTCATGGCTTAAAGCATCTGGTTATACATATTACATTGCAATAGTGATATTGAAAAATTGTCTCTTGCCTAGCGTTTTTATTGTCCTATGAGCAGGAATTAAATTTTAAAGTACTGCTTGAAGATGGCTGTGCTAACTAATGTCAATGCAGGAGCAATATTTTTACCTGTTTCTAGGTGACAGTATTACTAAAATTTCTAAAATGAAGTCATTTGTTTAGTCTCAGTTACTTAAGAAAAATATAAATTTTAAAAAGGACTCTGAGGTAAATCATGAACTCAGAGGCACTTTCAGATTGTCATTGTGCAGAGGCAAAGTAAACACAATGGACCATCAGCTGATATCTATAATTTGGTTAAAAAGAAATTTTGTTGTAATATTTGTAGCAGTGGGATTATAAATGTCAAGCATCATTGCAAACTTTCTATATTTTCATGAACCAGTAGGTGGCCTGAAACAGAAGTGAGAAAATCAATTTTCTAAGGAGGGCCTTTGCCTTTTTAAAAAAATTTGAGATACGATTCACATACTTTTAAAGTTCACTCTTTTAAAGTTACATTTATTATTTTTTTTTTAGTATATTTACAGAGTTGTGCAACCATCACCACCATCTAATTCCAGAATACTTCATCGCCCCGAAAAGAAACTCCGTACCCGTTAGCAGTCACTCCCCATTCTCGCTTCTCCTCAGCCCCAGGCAAGCATTAATCTATCTTCTGTCTCTGTGAATTTACCTATTCTGGACAGTTCATAAAAATGGAATCATACAGTATGTGGCCTTTTGTGTCTGACTTCTTTCACTTAGCATAACTTTTAAGATTCATCGGTGCTGTAGCATGTATCAGTATTCTTTTTATGGCTGAATAATATTCCATATGGATATACTGCATTTTGTTTATCCACTCATCAGTTGAGAGACATTTGGTTTGTTTCCACTTTTTGGCTATTATGAATAATGCTGTTATGAACGTTTGTGTACAGGTTTTTTGTATGGGCATATGTTTTCGATTTGGGGAGGCATATACGTTAAGAGTAGAATTGCTGGGTCATATGGTAACTCTGTGTAACCTCTTGGGGAAATTGCCAGACTGTCTTCCAAAGTGACTGCACCATTTTACATTCCTATGTCCTCGGCAACACTGGTTACTCACCATCTTTTTTATTTTAGCCGTTTTAGTGTGCGTGAAGAGGTATCTCATTGTGGTTTCGATTTGCATTTCTCTAATGACTGATGATTTTGAGCTTCTTTTCTGTACTCATTGGCTGTTTGTATATCTTCTTCGGACAAATGTCTGTTCAGATCCTTTGCCTATTTTTAAATTGGGTCATTTATCTTTTTATTGTTGACTTAAAGAGTGTTTTATACACTCTGGATACTAGATCCTTATCATATGTATGATTTGCAAATATTTTTTCCCATTCTGTTTGATTTTTCACTACCTTGATAGTGTCCTTTGAAACACAAAAGTTTTTAATTTTGATGAAGCCTTAATTTATCTGTTTTATTCTCTGGTCCCTTGTGCTATTGGTGTCATATCTTAGAAACCCATTGCTTTTTTTTTCCTGAGAGCTTTATGGTTTAATATAGTTCTTACATTTAAGTCTTTGATCCATTTTGAGTTAACTTTTATGTATGATGTGAGGTAGGGGTCTGATTTCATTCTGGAGATATCCAGTAGCCCAGCATCATTTGTTGAAAAGACTATTTCCTCATCAAATTTTCTTGCCACCTTTGTTGAAAATCAGTTGCCCATGAGTGTATGACTTTGTTCTTGGATTCTCAATTCTATCTCGCGGATGTATACATCCATCCTTATGCTAGTATTGTTTTGAATACTGTAACTATGTATTAAATTTTGAAATTGGCAAGTGTACATCCTCCACCTTTTTTCTCTTTCAAGATTGTTTAGGCTGTTCTGGTTCCCTAACATTTTCATATGAATTTTAGAATCAGTTTATCAATTTCTGTAAAAAGGCCACTCACTTTTAATAGGAAAAAAAAGTACTTGAAATTTAGAGCTTAAAATCTTAGAATGTTATGGCTGAGAGGGACTATAGAATTCATCTAGTTCAACACGCTTATTTTAATATTGAATGAATGGGCCTATGGGAGGTAAGGGGTTTGCTTGAGTCAGATAGCTGGTCAGAGACAGAGTTGGAATTGGAACCTAGCCTTCATAGAGTCCGTTCATTTTATATTAAATGAATGAATCTAGAATCCTTATAGAATCCATTGATTCAATACTAAAATAAGTATGTTGAACTACATGAGTTCTGCGGTTCCTCTCAGGCATAACATTCTGAGATTTTAAGCTGTAAATTTCAAGTCCTTTTTTCCTTGCACTGCTGTGCTGCTTTGCTTCCTTAGTTATATTCACTTTGCTTAGGTGGAATATGTTCAGTTTATCTGCTCTAAGAACAGCATCTGGCAGCTGTTACTTAGGACAATAGCCTGCTGAGAGAGAGACTGCTTCCATTCTGTGTGATGGCCAGTGAAGGGGGAGGGCGGGGAGAGAAAGGGTAAATGTCACCTTCTGTAGTTTTCTTTGGTTTTAAGGTTCTAGAGTTTTATCACACGGTTATTGTCCCTTAACTATTGATGAACTCATTACCACTTAAGTCAAAGGGTGTAAATGGTGGTTAGTAATGCAGTGATTGAGAGGTTGATTGTTTGCTTGTTTGTTTGCGTGGTGGTTGTTCTCTGCCACCCCTAACCCCTTCTTTATTCAGCCATTTGATAACTACAAAGTGGATGGCTAAGTGACGATGCAGTGCGAACTAGAGAAGGAATCTTCAGATCTGCCTACCTGGGCGGGGATCAAAGAAAGGTTTTTTTCCTTTCTTCTTTTGCTTTTCTTTCACTCTAACCACGTGAATTGTGTTTGTGAGAAAATACCCCAAATTGTCACAGTAAAAACCCAGGACTTTGCTGGAAGTGAGGGTATCTTGGCGTCTCTCTCCTGTTGGTCCCCCCTCCTCCCCGCCCCCGCCCCATTCCCACACAGCTCTATTTTTTTGGTGCTTTTTCCTTCACTACTCAAGCCCATTTCATTTTAGTTCTTGAAGTCAAAATGTGATTTCGAGGAGCAGAATAGGAGTTTGGAGAGTTTTAAATCTCTCCTCATTGTAGTTGAGAGAACCGAAAGTGTATGTGCTTCTTTTGTGAAATTGTTAATGGAATTCTATGGTTCCTACTCAAACATTTGATACTGAGTGATAGTTTCAAGCAGAGAATACACAAAGGATTCATAAGGACGTACTACATCGCTTTCTGAGGTTATTTTAATGTTCAATATCCAATTTATCGTGTGCATTTCCTTTTTCTTCTTGACACAATTTTTTTTTTTTTTAAGGCACCACTAATTGTACATTCAAAACTAGTGAAGTCCTTCAAACAAATCTCTATGGGAAGCTGTTTTTATTCTAAGGGTGCTGCCTGCTGTCCTTGTTTTAAATATTTTTGGAGCTCTCATTTCTCTTCAGATTCATTTACCGAGCTTATGAGAAATGTAATTTATCTTAGAAACACATGTGGTCTTGGCCCAACATATGCCATTGCCATTTGACTCTAAATGACCCCCCCCCAATATTTAAAAGCTCTTCTTTTATGGACAGACATTTGGTATCATAGGAGATTTTTTATATTAAAAAGTTACCTATTAAATACCAAACTATAATGAAAATAAAAGCAGTGGAATATACCAGAAATCATAAAGATGCTGTCATTCCCAACATCAGTAGGTCATTGTTCAGGTTAAATTTCCTACTCAAGTATCAAAGGATGTATGTCTCTAATGAGATTATGGAAATCCTCTATCAGTTACAAGAAAAACAAATTACCTAAATGTATAGGATTCAGATTCTCAAGGTTTTTCAATATCTCCCATATGTAATTTTTTTCAAGGAGACAGACTATTGTAGGAAGAAAGAAGTTACGTTTAATGAGAAAGATTCAGAACATTGTGCATTTTTAACTATTAAGCAGAATCTTACATCTACATTATTGCCCATTAAAAAAAACTTCTTTCACATTTATTTCAAATATTCTTTTGAATAGTTTTACCTGAGATAAGGAAACCATTAAGCAGAGATTTTTCTAGTATAAAAACCAGTGTAATAAATTCGTAATAGCTAAAAGACCACTTGTGTGTGTCTTATTTTCTAACTTACTGTTTTGAAATAATTTTAAACTGACAGAAAAGTTACAAGAATAGTTTAAAAGATCCTATATAGCGTTCCCTAGGTTCCCCTGTTGTTAACATTTAGCCGTATTTATTTATCATTCTATCTATGTATACATATTATTTTTTGAATGGTTTGATACTAAGTAGCAGTTATGACGTCCCATTAGCCATAAGCACTACAGTGTGTATTTTTTAAAAACAAGGTCTCTCCTGCATAACTACACTACTTCCATCAAAGTCAGGAAACCAACGTTGATGAAATTCTACCATTTAATCCACAAACCCTGTTCATATGTTACCAGTTAGTCCAAAATGTCCCTAAAATAACCCTTTCCTTTTTGGTCTAGGATCCAGTCCAGGATGATGCATGTGTTTAGTTATGTTTTCCCTTCAGTCTTCCTCAATCTGGAAGACTTCCTCAGTTTTTCCTTTTTTAAAATTTATTTTGTTACGACCTTGACATTTTTGAAGAGTGCCGATCAGTTACTTTGTAAATGGCCCTTCCTTTGAGTTTGTCTGATGTTTCCTCGTGATTAGATTCAGGTTATGGGTTTTTGACAGGAATACTAGAGAAGTAAATGATGCTTTGTTCTTCTCTGCATTATATCAGGAAGCGCATAGTGTCAATTTTCCCCATTGCTGGTGATGTTAATTTTTCATGGTTATGTTTCCAAGGTTTCTCCACTGTCAAGTTAATAAATATTTTGTGGGGAGCTACTTTGAGACTGTGTCAATATCCTGTTCTTTATAAATATTTATCCTCTAGTTTTAGCATCTGTTGATGATTCTTATCTGAAGAAATCAGGTAAGATTGCCAAAAGGTGATTTTCTGATTACACTGTGGCTTCTACATTTATTTGACATTCTAGTGTAAGCACATTCTCTTCTCCCCCATTTGTTTGTTCATTATTTATATCGGTGTGGAACATGGATTCTGTTTTATAATCTACAGACTCTCGTGATTCATTTTGATGCTACAGTTTTCCTAGATTTGGCTAAGTGGGAGCACTTTTAAGCTGGCTTCTGCGCTCTTTTGACATGGTCTCAGGTTCTTTTTTGTTTTAATTGTGGTAAAAAACATAACATTAAATTTACCATCTTAACCTTTCTTAAGTGTACAAGTTCAGTAGTGTTACATATATTCACGTTGTTGTGCAACAGATCTAGAACCTTTTTATTTTGCAACACTGAAACTCTGTACCTGCTGAGCACTAATGTTCTCGCTTGCCTTCCCCCGGCCCTTGGTAATCACCTTCCTACTTTCTGTTTCTATGGTTCTGATTGCTTTAGATACTTAATGAGTGGAACAGTACAGTAGGTGTCCTTTTGTGAGTGGCTTATTTGACTCAGCATACTGTCCTCAAGGTTCACCCATGTTGTAGCATGTGACAGGATTTCCTTCCTTTTAAAGGCCTCATAATATTCCACCATCTGGTTGTACCACATGTTCTTTATCCATTCATTTGTCGATGGACATTCGGGTTGTTTCCACCACTTGGCTCTTGTGAATCATGCCGCAGTGAACGTGGGTGTGCAAATATCTCCTTGAGATCCTGCTTTCACGTCTTTTGGATACATATACAATGAGGCTGCTGGGTCATATGGTAATTCCATTTTTCGAGGATTTCCATACTGATTTCCATAATGGCTGCACGTCCCCATGGTTCTAGGAGCACTTCCTAACTTTCAGTTACCACAAGATGTTCCAGGCTCCTTCTTGCATTTTCACTACCCCAGTCCTGGGATCAGCCATTTCTCCAGAGTCCTGGTTCACTTTAGTGGAGAATGTCACTTAGAACCCAGATTTGGGTGCTCACTTGTGCTCATTGCCACGGTGCTATCATTGCTACCAGGTCCTCAGTATACAATTAGGAAATATCTACATCTGTGCTTGTTTCCTCATCATCCATCCCTCTATGTTAAAAACCACAAGTTCACACTGATCTCCAGTTCCACCTCTACTCCACAAGGTTTATTCTAGCCTTCCCTCTCTTCATATTTGTACCTCCTTTACCCTACAGTAAAAACAGGGGCTCCCATAATCTTCAATATAGTCACTTATTTGTTCACTCCCCTGTAATTAATCAATTTTTGACCGTGGGGCCGGCTGATTTGCTTGAAGCCCCCTGCACACAGCTGCGGCAAGAACAGAGTCTCCTTCTATTCCTCGCTCCATGACAGCACCTGCCAATTGAACCCCATAGCAGGTATTTTTAAAGAAGCCACCTTTGGCCTCAACAGATGTTCTGTCCCAGTTTACATGATGGTCCAGCAATGGTGAAATAAGCACAGATTCCGAGGGTTTCTACTTTGAATGGGACTTTATAGTCTTTGGGTATTTGTCTTGGTTATTTTGCTACAATATTTTCCTCATTATTTCCTACTCTAGAGTTAAGCCAAAGTAATGATCACTGTGGAGTGGGGTTAGTGGAGGAGAGGATGAAAAGCAAGGAGGTGGAAACCCCATCTCAGGGGAGTAGCGGGTCTGGCAAGAGGATACCACACATGGCGATCACAATCCAAAATGCTGTCTAAGCAAAACACATTAGCAATTAAAGCTCTTAAGATGTGTGTTAATATTATTTTATAACTGTCCTCGCAAAAAACCTTTGCCTGTCATTTCATCATTTGGATCATCCACGCCCTTAACTCTTAAGCTTTAGGAGTGTCATGACCAAGTTCACTATACTGAGTGCTGAGGTGTTCTTTTATTAAACAGTCAGTTATTCTTCAATCTTAACGATTTGGAGTGGGAGGAATATGCCCCTGGACAAACGATTCCTCAGTAAGCTTAAGGTGGAGTCCAGTTATGTAACAAATGTGGAACCTGTATAATAATGACAAGGAACTTAATCCTATCATTGGGAAAATGGAGTCTATGGCCATAATTATTTCCATTTTAGAGATGTGGTTCACCTAATGGGAATAATTGCACAAGTGCTTTTTTACTAAAAAATAACTGAGCCCCTATCGTAGTAGCTGACACTGAGTTTTTTCTATGTACCAAATACTGTGCCAAGTACTTTATATGCATTGTCTCATTTAACCGTAATGATCGTGGTCAGGATGGACACTGTCATTACCCCATTTTACAGATGTGGAAACTTAAGTTTATGGTCTGTTATTAGTCTCCCAATTCTGACACATAATAGGCATTACAGATATATCATTAGAGTTCTTTAGTTTTTTTTTTTGTTGTTGTTGTTGTTTGTTTTTTGTTTTTTGCGGTACGCGGGCCTCTCACTGTCGTGGCCTCTCCCGTTGCGGAGCACAGGCTCCGGATGCGCAGGCTCAGCGGCCATGGCTCACGGGCCCAGCCGCTACGCAGCATGTGGGATCCTCCCACACCGGGGCACGAACCCACGTCCCCCACATCAGCAGGCGGACTCCCAACCACGGTGCCACCAGGGAAGTCCCAGAGTTCTTTAATTTTGAGTACCACTTTGTGTGGATTGGGCCAGTTATTTTAAATCTTAGCGCTTCAAATACATGGGGATGGTAATGGTACCATTGCCTAGGGTTGCATGAGGATTAAATAATATGAACCACGCAAAGCATGTGGCGTGTCTGGCACATGGTAAGCACCTCAATACATGTTAATAATTATTTAGTGCCACTTTCACATCCATCACCTCATTCAATCTTTATTACAACCCTAAAGGCTACCTATCACCTCATTTTTACAGAAAAAGAAACTGGCTCTGGGGTGTCTAAGTGGCTTATTTAAAGTCACATAGCTGATCAATAGGGAATCGGGTGCTTTTACCACTTGATCTACAAAAAGTGCTCTAATATTTATCCCTTTAGCTTCTAGAGAAGGATCCTTCAAAGTAACTTCTAATGTATTACTCACAGGTTACTCTAAATAACAGTGGAATTTATACCACATGACCTAATGTAGATCAAAGACGTTTTTATCTTTAGACATTTTCTAAGACAATTTAAATGCAGCAGACTTTCTGATTTGGTCAAGGTGATAATGCATTAATCTAAAGATACTGAATCTTTTCTTATCTTTACTGGTGATGTTATTCCCCATAGAATTATAGAAAACAGACTTCCCTTGGTCAAAATGAGAAAACCCACAAGCTGCATGAGAATCTTGGGATATATTTATCCAGGAATGCTTATATATTGATTCCAAAAAGCCACTTAACACTTTACTTTAAAATCTTTATGGATAAGTGGGAGAGATGGGGGTTGGGTGAGATTTAGTCAAGTGGGTTTCCAACCCTTCTGTAGCCATTTCTAAAAGCTGCTCATTGATGGACATGTGCTAGTCTGAATTAGCAGGCTCTGTCCTCATCTTACATGCCATTTTTATAAATTTTCTAGTTCAGGATATTGGTGGTAGGTTAAGACAATTTGCAAATGACCTGCCACTAGAAGAAATAGCTCTTGTATGATAAGATAACATTGGTACCTAAAGGGATCCTGACAAGTTTGGACAATGGGTGAAATCTGAGAAAATGAAATTTCACCTGTCTTTCTAAACCAATGGCACAAATATATAATGGAGAGAAAACCCTAGCCTAGGATTCTAAGTTTATAAAGAAGCTTTTCAGGGATTTCTCTGGCAGTCCAGTTGTTAAGACTCTGCGCTCCCAATGCAGGAGGCACAGGTTCGATCCCTGGTTGGGGAACTAAAATCCTGCATGCTGCACAGCGCGGACAAAAAAAAAAAAAAAAAAAAAAAGGCATTTCAGTGGACTATAAGCTGAGTGTAAAGATAACTGTCAAGAAAGGTAATGACTTAGGGCCGTATTACTAATAGACACATGGACTTTGTAATTACTAAGACAGTGTTTAAAATAAAGATGGTGATGGACCTGCTACTTCATTCTACTGGTAAGACTCCACTTAGTTCAGAATACATTTTTCTCCCTCCCCCCCCTTTTTTTTTTTACTTTCCCTTCTACTATTTAATAAATGCACATGATAGGAAATTTGGAGGATGCAGAAAAGCATAAAGAAACAGGAAAAAGCCCTATACTAACTGTAGTACTTTTATCATTTTGGCCTATTTCCATCTCTTTCAATAAAATGTTTATGTAATATGTATACAATTTTGCCCTTGTCTTTAGAGAAGAATTTCCCAGGTTTATAAACATCTTTTTTTTCCCCTTCTTTTTTTTTTTTTTTTTTTTGCGGTCCGCGTGGGGCACGAACCCGTGTCCCCTGCATCGGCAGGCGGACCCTCAACCACTGCGCCACTGGGGAAGTCCCTATAAACATCTTTTAATGGCTGCAAATATTCCATCATATGGCTGTATCATTATTTACTTAGCTCTTCCCAGTTTTTGGATGGTTTCCAATTTTTCTCTATAATCTGAAATGTATACAGATTTATTCATAAAGTCATGCATCATGGTGATGATATTAGTACTAGCTCATAATTGCAAACAGCCTAAGTACCAGTCTTTACGGACATTAATATCTGAATTAGGTCCAGAGGAGAGTAACCAGCTTGTTGAATGGCCTGGAAACCACTGCAAATAGAAACTGAGAATATGGGTTGGAGTATGCAATAGGGCTCATTGTTTGGAAAAGAGGGTACCTTACAAAGAAATGAGCTAAGGATCTTACTAAAAGCATCCAAGTCAACTGACTATCAGGTAAGTTGCTGTGTTCTTCAGTTTCCCAGTAGTGACCTGGCTTTATGTACTCAATGTGCAGTCAACGCCTTTTCTTTGGAGAAGAAAAGTAACGTCGTCAACATTCAACAACTAAATGAGAGCATCCGTGGTATACCCACCACCAACCCCCAAACATAACTGTTCCAAGAATTTGCTTCCAGTGCCAGCATCTTCTATGTGAATTATCTGTCTTTCCTTCTCTTGCTGCCTTTCCCCCTCCCAAGTTTCTCTCTCAAAACTTATGACATTACATTTGACCGTGACCGTCCTGGGGGAACCAGAAAACATTTTTTTAAAGATTTGTTAGAACTGTCACTCTCTACATTATTGCTAGTAATTATTAAAAATATGCTTCACGGGCTTCCCTGGTGGCACAGTGGTTAAGAATCCGCCTGTCAGTGCACGGGAGACACGTTCGAGCCCTGGTCCGGGAAGACCCACATGCCACGGAGCAGCTAAGCCCGTGGCCACAACTACTGAGCCTGCGCTCTAGAGCCCACGAGCCATAACCACTGAGCCTGGGTGCCACAACTACTGAAGCCTGTGTGCCTAGAGCCCGTGCTCCACAACAAAAGAAACCACCGCAATGAGAAGCCCACACCACAACCAAGAAGAGCCCCTGCTCGCCGCAACTAGAGAAAGCCTGCGCACAGCAACAAAGACCCAATGCAGCCAAAAATAAAATAACGAAACCATGTTTCACAGTGGGAAAAGGCAGAGCACACGAGCAACTGTACCAAACTTACCCAAAACATCAGCCTCCTGCAGCCACTCCTAGGAGCAGCAGTGCTTTAGTCCTGGGTGAATTCTTCATTCCATGACTTTGGTTTCCTGAAAAATGAGGTCAGTATAAGCATATTTTTCTTCCAATTGCTCAGAAAGGATTAATATCTTTTGGCAATCCTATGGAAATTGATGAAGGACAACAGGAATATAAGCTGTAACAACAGTATGCTATACACTAATACACCAGTGAGAGAAAGGATTTGTGTTTCCATTGATCCAGAATGAAGAGGACTATTATTGAACACTTACTATGTGTCACACACTTGCTCTGTATTACTTTTATTTAACCCTCGCAGCAGCCAGATTTAACAAGTTACCCCCCCGGTACAGATGAGGAAGTGAAGACTTAACGCTAAGAATTTCCCAGGTGTCAATCACTAGTAAATAACAACTGTAGCCAGGATATGAATCCAGATTTTCTGAGTATTCCAAAGTCTACACTCTTATGATAGATTAAAGACTTCAAAAGATTGACTACAATTGTAGGCCTATCCCAACATGGCAACAAATAGATATTGAGGAAAGAGGAAGGAAACAGTTGTATGGATTGAAAGAATGCAAAGATATAAAACAAGTGTATTTCCTATCTTTCAGAGAAGGAAGCCTCCATGTTTCTCTGTCCATTGGGTTGAAACTTCAGGATCTGTTTATTCCCAGGTCTTCAACTTGCTTTCCTCACCACTATTTCAAAATAGAAATAGTGGTCAGCTTAAAGCTGATGTTTAATCCAGAATCATGTGATGTTTTCCTTGTTTTAAATGTTTCCATTTTTTTAGTTTTTTAAGGAACCTCCATACTAATAAAAATGTTTTTAAAAAAAATGTTTCCACAGTATGCTGCTGCTTCCCCTGTCCCATCTTTGGAGCATTTTTCTGCTGCTGATAGAGCTGCTCCAGACAGATTTAACATTTTGAGATGTCCTCCTTTGAAATAAAGTAGGAAAAGGACTGGTGTCAAGTGCAAATTCAGAAAGTAAGAAAAACTTACGAACTCAGGAAGCAGAGATGTACAAGATGATTAGTGAGCCTTTGGAGTTGTTACCTTTGACTCCTGTTTTAATTCCATTTCTGGTTGTGAAGGCACCAATAGCTAAGGAAGACAGGGAGCCTGACGTTTGGTGTGCCTTTACCGCAGGCACTGGCCTAATCACTTTATTACTGCATTTTTTTGAATAGCAAACCTGGTTAACACTGGACATCCATGTAAAGGGAGCGGTCGAGTTGATTATGGTGTTGAATTGATTATTCCACAGTGTGGAATATTTAGCACCCATTAAAAAAATAATTTTGATTGACATTTATGTTACATACTGACCTGGAAAGATGTTCACGTTAATTAAAATGAGAAAAAAATAAGTTGCAGAGCAATATATAAGGTATGACTGCATTTTTGTAAAACCATATATGCAAATGGCTGAGGGAGGATTTTAACCTAGGTCTGAATTGAAGATGAAAAATTTCCCAGTTTTTGATTCATGAGTTTTACTAATTCTTTTGCCTCAGTGAGTACTCCATCTAAAAGGACACCGTATGGGTGTCACATGAAAATTCCCACCTCCCCATTCTTCAGCAGTCCTCAGTGCCAGTGTACAGAGGAGCTGCAGAGAGGCAGTAGGGGAGGTACTGGGGAAAGAGGGGAGGAGGAAAGAGCATGAAGGTAGAGAGGCTGCATGGAAGCATTTCTCCTGGAGCATCACTGCCCTTGGCTTCATTGCCCTCCCATTTCTACTCTTGCAGCTAACGGACCCCTGTCCATCTATGGCCATCTCATTTCCAATATACGCTAAAGTCTGGACAAGTTCTGATATTAAATGTGGTTTCAGGGGACATGTTCAAAAAATCTGGGTCTTGTCCTCAGCTTGCCCACCCAAAATGGATGACAAGCATGATGAGTGAGAACAAATGAGTCTCAGTGTAGGAAGAATGCTGATTGGAGACTTGGAAATCTGGGTACTGCCACTTTCTAGGAGACCCTGGCCAAGTCTCTGGTCCTCTGTGATCCTCACTTTATTTATCCATAAAATGGACCTGGGGTGGGATTAGTCTGCATAATTTACAAGACCCTGCCTGCATTATGACTCTCTCACCCAAGTCAAACATATTGTGCTGCCTAGGGCATGACGTTCTATCTTTTAGATCCAGGGCACTGTGGGGAATAGGTAATAAAAGTAAGACCTGGCAAATGAAGACTTTCCGGGGTCCCCACAGCTCTCATCCTCCACAAGGCCCTCCCCATACTCATTACCATTACAACCCAGTAGGTAGAAAAAAATATCACATTAATTCAGCCCACTGCTCTCAGCAAAGGGGAAAACTGCTCACGTAATTTTAGTACTTCCAACCAACATTGCTTTGTTGGAAGGATTTACTATAGATCTCCTCAGATCTGAACTGCAGAAAATCTTTCTTGTACAAATGGCTGTCCCCTGGAGGCATCTTCATATTGAAACTACATTTTGTTCATTATAAATTGGTCTTAGTAGTAGTTTTCAATGGTGGGAAACCTAAAGGCTTCTACTTAACATCTAATCTTAAAAAGGGTAATTAGTTGGAGTTATTAAAAACTCACCATCCAACAGATTTTTGAAAACTCATACAGAGCTTCAGAAAATATTAATTCCCCTTTCTTCTGCAAAATCACCTAAGCAAATGAGCTATTCCTTAGAAATAAGAGAAGTCCTATAAATTACGATGGAAGTGATAAATCTTTAATGCTCTGGATATTCTAACTCCCTATTCTCAGCCCGAACTAGGGGATAGAATCTAAAGAAGACACATTAAAATTTGAGGAAAATGAAATATATTTAATTCATTTATATCTATCTATAGAAAAAAATGAGTATCTCAAAGAATGGAAAGAGAAATGTAAAAGAGGGGCTTTTTTACTGTGAGGAACTAGGCTAAGAAAAGACATGATTTGGAGAAATTGTTTGCTAAAAAAATACACTGTAAAGCAACTGAAAGATGCTTTGATTAGAAAAATAACCCTAAGACCAATTCATACCCAATGTAATGCTTATGGAATTGTTCCCATCCACTCTGGAGCAATCTGTGGCTTCTGGAAAAATCTGTGATCAGAAATTTTAGAAAGAGAAATGAGTAATACCTATCATTATGCCATCTCTTAATCTACTGAATGTTAACCCTCAAGATACCACCAAAGTGGGGTTAGTGCAAGTCAGAATCATTTATGGAAAGCTGACTGCCTTCAGGGTGCGGGACTAGTCATTCTGGGGAGAAAAGAAATAAAGTCCCATCCCTGGCATTAAATAGTTATATGTTCGAGAGCACAGGTATGGCAGTCTCTTAGATAGATCAGAACTGTATTGATTGGATAGACACCCAAGAGCAGAGTGGTGGAGAGAAAGAAGGAAGTGGGGGACACTACTGAGCTCCTCCTACTGGCTGGGGAGCAAAGGTGGAGCAGGGCCAACCTCAGGAAGAAATGGAGGCTGCGGCCTGGCTGGCTTTCCCGTTGCCTCCCAGCAGGTCTAAAGGAAGAGCATGCAGAGGCTTGATGGTTGACTTACTCTGGACCTGAGAATATGTTCTCTTTAAACGATAGGTTGCTTTATTGGGATGGTGGTGGGAGGTGAGCTAACAATGTGAGGCATAGCAGGACGATATAAGCTCGTATTTCTGGCAATGAGCGCGAGTTTAGAGCCGAACAGCAGATGGCCCAAGTTCAGGTGTCAGTTCAACCACTTTAAGGCATGTCGATGGATTTGTCTCCACCAGTGTGCAAAGAGGCCATGGGCTCTGTGGTCTGAGATCTGGCTATAAGACCCAGGACAATGCCTCTGTACTTCACTTTTCTCAACTGAATAATGAAAATGATGAATGGAATAGACTTCTGTAGTTTTTGTCTACCCAGCAACCATTCCCCCTTCTGCTAGTAATAACGCCAGGTTGCCTTTGAGAGACTCATCCTCTCCTGGGTCTCCTGTCATTTGACTGGAAGGGGAATGACCACGCCCCCGGGAGCAATTGACACAAGGCAGAGCCACAGTAATTGGTTCAGGGTTGGGAATGTGACTCAGGTCAGGCTGAAGAGGCCCAGCATCCGACTTTTATTGAAACGGTGAGAAAGGACTTTGCTTTCCACTGGACTGCTAAACTGGTAGCATCTAATCCTCGGGTGGTCATCTCTGCTTCTTGGGGGACAGCCTGCCTGAGAATGAAGGCAACACAGAAGAAAGCTAAAGTTGGAAACAAGGGGTGAGGGGAACAGAGAGAGAGAGAGAGAGAGAGAGAGTGTGTGTGTGTAACCAAAAGTGGGGTCCGGCTGCTTGCTGCTCTAAAGCCAAGAAAGGCAAGCTTGGTGGAAAGGAAAGTCTGCTTTATTTCACAGGCTGGCAACCTGTTGTGGGAGCTGGGGAGGGGGTGGACGCCTGTCCGAAGGCTGACTCCCCGCCACTGACAATGGGGGGGGGATTTATAGACGGAGGGAGGGGGCTGCATGCGGAAAGAGCACAGTCAGCTCTGACCATCATCTTGAAATTGGTCCTGCAGTGGGGTCTGAGCAGCATCATCTTGACTGTTTTAAGTAGTTAGTCCTCAGTGCCAGGGTCGGTTTGTTCCCATTTCTTTGAGGCCAGTTCTCAGAATTGTGGCAGCTGATGTCATGGCAGCAGTCTGGTCATCATGTAGGTAACTTCTTCCACCTGGTGGGGATCTCGGTCTCTGTATGACAGCTCACGGGATACGGCTCAGAATAGGATCTAGAGCCCTCGAGGAGGAATTAAGGTCCTTGACTTTGCTTTAATGACTAAACTATTATTATTTGGTCTTGTTTGACTGTTTTCCTTTGTTTCTGCATTTTCTCACTTCTCTGATTAAACCTATTGTTTGGCTAAAGTTTTTCCACAGACAGAAGGCAGGCTGAGGACATGGGGGGCGAGGACCACAGGGTCCTGCTCCATTTCAAGAGGAGGGAGAGGAGAGAGCTGAATTCCTCTGAATTCACCCCTTGCACTTCTTATATGAACCAATGAATTCTTTTTTTTGGTTTGTTCGTTTGGTTAAGCTGGTTTGAGCTGGTTTTTCTGAAACTTGCACTAGAAGAGTTCTAACTAAAGAGGGCCCACTCCATAGGACCAAACAATTGTAAGAGCCAAACAAATATTTGTTAGTTCTCATTTTTCTCTAAACCTAAATCTTCTCTGATCTCCAAACTGGAGGTAATACTTGCCCTGCTTACCTCGAGGGGTCGTTGAGGGGATCAAACAGGATAGATCGACAAGCCCTTTGAAAATCAAAACACTACACAACTGTACCACTGAATAATTTTTAGTCAACTCTTCTCTCAAATGAAGATTCTTTGGGGAATTCTGAGTAGAAATGTTGCTAAATCAGAGATTTTCCTAAATTTTTTTTAGTATTTCAAATTATGGTACCAAATTCCTTAATTTTTTTTTTTTTTCCTTTTGTTTCTTGTCATCAAGAGAAGCACTAACCAGGCCCTGTAGAGGGGAAAGCAAGTTCGGTTTGGATTTCTAAAAGTTCCTTAATGATAGGGAAGATGATGAATTATTGGAAAGAGGTAGGGTGTAGCTTGGATTAGAATTTGCTAATGCTTGATCTGGAAAATTCTTTAGACATTGAATCCCGGGAGATAGGTTGTCATTGTTACATCTTTTTTTTTTTTTTTTTTTTTTTTTGCGGTAGGGGTGGCGTCTCACTGTTGTGGCCTCTCCCGTTGCGGAGCACAGGCTCCGGACGCGCAGGCTCAGCGGCCACGGCTCACGGGCCCAGCCGCTCCGCGGCATGTGGGATCTTCCCAGACCGGGGCATGAGCCCGTGTCCCCTGCATCGGCAGGCGGACTCTCAACTACTGCGCCACCAGGGAAGCCCCATTGGTTACTTCTTTGAAGGCAGGGAATAGGCAGAGCATGGGGAACTCAGGCCTCCACTGCGGTGGGGGGGGGGCGTCATTACTCTCCCCCAGCTTCCTGCCCTACACCACTCTGCTCTTCTCTGAAGGACCCTGGGAAAGCCAGGGCTTTGATGTCACAGGTAAGACATTTTCTCTTTAGAATTAATCTCTGATGAGGGAATCCTACACTGCTGGTGTGAATGTGAACTGGTACAGCCACTATGGAGAACAGTATGGAGGTTCTTTAAAAAACTAAAAATAGAGATACCCTATGATCTAGCAATCCATCTCCTGGGATTATCCAGAGAAAACCATAATTCAAAAAGATATATGCACCCCAATGTTCATTACAGCTCTATTGACAATAGCCAGGACATGGAAGCAACCTAAATGTCCATCAACAGAAGAATGGATAAAGAAGATGTACTACATATATACAATGGAATATTACTCGGCCATAAAAAAGAATGAAATAATGCCATTTGCAGCGACATGGATGGACCTAGAGGTTGTCATACTGAGTGAAGCTGTCAGACAGAGAAAGACAAATATGATATCGTTTATATGTGGAATCTAAAAAATGGGTACAAATGAACTTATCTATGAAACAGAGAGTTACAGATGTAGAAAACAAACTTATGGTTCCCAGGGGGTAAGGGGTGGGGAGGGATAAACTGGGAGATTGGGATTGACATATACACACTACTATATATAAAATAGATAACTAATAAGAACCTGCTGTATAGCACAGGGAACTCTACTCAACACTCTGTAATGACCTATGTGGGAAAAGAATCTAAAAAACGGGTGGGTATATGTATATGTATAACTGATTCGCTTTGCCGTACAACTGAAACTAACACAACACTGTAAATCAACTATACTCCAATAAAAATTTTAAAAAAAGAAAGTACCTTGGTTACTGATATCTGCAAATACTTAGAACTCTTCCAAGTATTAAACAATAACAATATTCTTATCTTAAAAAAAAATCTCTGATGGAAAAGGACAACGCTAGTTGAATTTGCCTTTCCCTCCCCCTCCAATAAGGTCTTCTGTAGATCTTCCAGAGAGAAGAAATTCCCAGCCTAATGCTTCCAGTGACAATGGTAAGGGACTCACCTGGCCATTGCGTGTCTCAAATGTTTCAACGACTGTTCTTCAAGTCACAGCCCAGGAAACAAATATGCATCCCTCCAAATATGGAGCCATCAACCTAAAATTGCAGGTAAGTGCAGGTTTTAGTTCCCTTCAGACAAAAACATAAACTCTAGGCCCATTAATTCTGTTCCTATTATGCCCGTATATGCCCAATTCATATAACTCTAAGCATAAAGCAATTTCCCATTATCCCAACGAAAACATTTAAAACATGCTCAAACAAAAGCAGCCAACCAAACAACCAAGGAAACAAAGACCAATGTTTTTGGCTAACTTGAATATATAAACTTCTGGATAAATAAGTAAACTAGTTATGTATTTATGATTCAATTTTTTTAACATCTTTATTGGGGTATAATTGCTTTACAATGGTGTGTTAGTTTCTGTTTATAACAAAGTGAATCAGTTATACATATTATGATTCAATTTTTATTGTACCCTCCATATCTAAAAGTCACACATTATATAAAAAGGATATATTAATTTAGAAATTGGCTTTTTTGCCCTGTCTGGTTTCATGGAGCAATTTCATCCAAGCTCTGCTGGAGGTTCATTGACATCTGTATCTCTGTCCTTACTCGTTCGAGTCCTCTGACAGTTTGCCACCTCAGCCCATGTTGGTAGAGATGCAAACTCTTTTGAAACTGTGTGTGACGCTGTCATTGGAAACATGGGGAACAATTCCTCCTGTGGACACATATTCATAACCTCTGCATTATAAGTACTAAATGCCTTGCCTTTTTTCCCCCTTAAACTAACAAATTTATTATCTTAGTGTTCTGGAGGTCAGAAATCTGACAGAGTCTCACTGTCAAGGTGTTGGCAGAGCTGCGTTCCTTCTAGAGGCTTGAGGGGGAAAATCTATTTCCTTGCCTTTTCCAGCCTCTAGAGGCTGCTGCATTGCTGGGCCCATGGTCTGCAGCTGCGTTGCATCACACCAACCTCTGCTTTTGCTGTCACATCTTCTCTGACCGCCTGCCTCTCTCTTAAAAGGTCCCTTGTGATGACTTTGGGCCCACCTGGATAATCTCCCATCTCAGGATCCTTCATCACACCTGCAATGTCCCTTTTGCCACGTAAGGTACCATATTCATAGATTCTGGGGATTAGGACGCAGACACCTCGGGGCCATTGTTCTGCACCCCACAGAGAGGGAGTGTAGAGGCTGCAAGACCTCAGCCTCCTCTGGGTGAGCTCATCCCCCAGCGCAATACGGAGTTGCGTGTGAAAGCCCAAGACAGGGGGAGAGGCATCCAGGATGCCAGAGATTGGTGGGGACCCAGCAGGTGCCCAGCCTTGGTAAATGCATTGCTTTTTAATGGTCTGTAAAAGAGCTTTTTTGGGGGACTTCCCTGGTGGCTCAGTGGTTAAGAATCTGCCTGCCAGTGCAGGGGACACAGGTTCGAGCCCTGGTCCAGAAAGATCCCACATGCCATGGAGCAACTAAGCCCGTGTGCCACAACTACCGAGCCTGCGCTCTAGAGCCTGTGTGCCACAACTACTGAGCCCGCGTGCCACAACTACTGAAGCCCACGCACCTAGAGCCCATGCTCCGCAATAAGAGAAGCCACTGCAATGAAGAGTAGCCCCCGCTTGCCACAACTGGAGAAAGCCCATGCGCAGCAATGAAGACCTAACACAGCCATAAATAAATAAATACATTTTTTTTTTTTAAAAAGCTTTTTTTAAAAAACGACATTTCACATAATTGCAAGGCCCTTCCCCTTACGGACTAAATAAATCTGTGTTAAGTGTCTGTCTCCTTTGTTATTGTTTCTGTCAGGTGATTATCAGGAGCTTTAGAAGCATCCCTAATTAGCACCAACTTTTTTTCAGACTGATGTGTCTTCTCTAAACAGTATTTTAATATTTTAAATAAGAGAGCTTCCTGTAACATGGGAAGGAGAGCTTCCTGTAACATGGGAAGGAGAGCTTCCTGTAACGTGGGAAGGAGAGCTTCCTGTAACATGGGAAGGAGAGCTTCCTGTAACATTTGTAAGGATCTAAGGCAGCTCCCTTTTCTGAGGGATAATTTTGGGGGGAATCTTGACGAATATTTGTATGTATATAATGAGAGCTTAGTCACCAGGAGAACTTATACTTTGCATTATATTTACCTGCCAATCATGAATCCAACAGCTGCTATGTGATAGGTGAAGAGGTAGGTCATTGATGGTTATTTATATGCCAGAAAAAAAGTATTAACATCCTCCCCATACTCCACCCACAAGAGAACTAATCCTTTGCTATGTGGGCAGCTCCTGGGCCTGGGCGGGTGATGGTGTGCTAATGATGATGGGGGATAGAACTGCAGAATTTTTAAGGGCAAAGAAAATGTAGGTTGAGTTATTTCCAAAGGGGCAGAGAGCTGCATACAAGAGAAAAGGGGTAAATACCAAAATGGGAGGAACTGAGAGAAAAGAGAAAGGCCATTGTGGGCTAGGCTTTCTTTTTTTCTCTCTCTCCCCCTTCCCCTCTGTCCTTTGTTTTGGGAATTCTTGGGGAGAGAGAAAGGGGAGGGAGGAAGAGAGATTGAACTGCCTGAATGCAGTTTCAAGGCAGCTACTGGGTGATGCTGTAAGAGATACACCTTGTATCGCATAGGACAAGTACAAGAGACGTTGAATCCCATTTTGGAATTTTTGAAGAGACTAGCATAAATAAAGAGTTAAATTGCTTTCCAGTCATTTTGGGGTTTCTTCTGAAGGTGACAGCATGCTGAGATGGAACTGCACAGCAGCCTGGGTTTGTGTATTTTCACTTGTAATGGTAGGAAATTAAATTTCACTTGGAATAGTAGGAAATTAAATATTGGTGCTTCACAGTTTTCAAAGTGCATTGTTATTCAACATCCATCTCACTGACGATCTGCCTCAGAAATGGTTTCCTCTTCTGTTAATGGGGTCAGGGCAGGGACCACCCAGGTGATGAGTAGGAGGGTTGAGATTTGGGGGTCTCCACCCTCCTTCTTTGCTCCCCTCACTGGGGCTTGCCTGCCCTTCCTGTGTCCCTTCCCCGCCCTGCCTCCTGAACAGGGACAGGTCTTCCTGTGACCCTCTGCGCTCCCTGCAATTAGAGGATCCCGAAGGAGCATGAGGCAAAGTTTGATCCCATAAACAATCCTTTGCTGATCAATGAGCGTCTCTGCAAGGCTGGCCCTCCCACTTCCTTTCCTTCCATGACCTCAGAGAAGTGGGACACATAGCAGAAACAAGTAGGATTTGTTGTCAGAACAGGTCTTGAAAACCACACGTCCTCATTTACCATGTGACCTTGAATACGTTCACCGACACCAAGGCCCTGGTTTTCTGACCTCTCAAATGAGGATTATAGCATATTTCATTGATTCCGAAAAGCACATTTTCTCACATTTTAACGCCTCTGAAATTGGGATGAGTCTTAAAATTGTTTGCACGTCAAAATTTCACTAGTAGCATTTCCCCCTTCTTAGCGGCTTATAAAATAATGGCATGTCTTAGAACTGATGAAAAATAGTGTATTTACCTCTGTGGGCTACTGTGTGGGCTGGAAGTCATGTGCCTGTGACAGAAAAAAAATTCATCTGATATTCCAGCCCTCTGCTGCCAACCAGGAGCGTGCGTCCTGGACGTGTAGCCAAGGCTTGCTCTGACTTAAGAGTCTTTCTGGCTACTATGAGGCTGTGAGGAATGACTACAGGCCGCGATCTGTTTGTGGTCATTTTTAAGTAGTGGAACCAGCCTGAGGACCTGAGCTCCCCACAAACTCGTTCCCAAACTTCTAGGCCCCTGCGTCGTGCAGGATTTGGGGTCTGTCAATGGGATCATCCTGTAGGAAGCCTGGCACCTGCCCCTGAGTTTTCATCCGGAGGAAATGTTCTGCTGGCAGTGAGGTAAGGGCTCTGGAGTGAGTCCAGGCCTGCGTGTGGCACAGGAAGGGTCAGGGAAGGGTCGGGGGACACCCTCCTGCCCCACAGCCCTGCTGGTGACTGGAAGGGAGCACTGTGGCCCGGGTTCCAGGCAGCAAGCAGCTGGGTTGTGAACCTGGTTCCTGGCAGAGCTGGCGCAGGACACCGGGGAACCCGAAGGTTTCTAACTGGACAAGCTGGGGAGTCCGAAGCTCAGACGTCCTGCCCCGCTCAGTGTGGAGGACTCTTAATCTGGAAGGGGTGATGGAGGCGGGTCTCAGGTAAAAGGTACACACCTCAGGGACATGTGTCCAAGGCTTGCTCTGACCTAAGAGCCTTTCTAGCTACTATGAGGTTAACCTGGGGAATGTTCACCTAAGGGCTCTGAAGCAAGACTACAGGGTTAGCCTCGGACATTTCTGTGTCTCAGTTTCCGCATCTTTAAATTGGGGGTTATAATATTAACTACTTTATATTACTGTGAGGACTAAATGAGGTTATAGTTGTAACACACAAAAACGATGTCTGGTAAGTGCTCGATAAGGGCTACTATTCATATTATTTAAGTATATGAATAATTCTGATTTTATCCATTTTATGGGGATTATATAATTCGCCCTCAGAAGCAAATTTAGTTATATTATTTTCACAGCCTTGGGAGGAAACTGTTGCTCTTTAAATGTCCTATATATCAATCACATTTACCATTTCATTCATTCATTCATTCATTCATTCCTTATTCATTCACTCAACATTGAATTCTCACTGTCTCCCTGTCAGTGTCCATTCGGCCTTTCTCTGCTGGTGTCGCCTTCACACCCACTAGGAATCCCCAGCTGATCTTTCCTCCTCAACCTCCTGCCTTCTGATTTGAATGGTCTCTCAAACATTAGAGCCAGGTAGTTCTGACGGGTCATAGGCCCAGACAGGTGAGGAGACAGAGGCCCAGAAAGGCAAGGTGGCTCACCCGGGTCGCACAGTGAGTGACAGGACAAGCACCCACTCAGGTGTCCTCCTTCCCAGCTCCCCTCCCCCCACCCCGCCCATCCTCTGCGGAACTGGTGCAGCTGGTCAGAGGGCCTGGGAGGGGGAGCGGGAAGCAGGGCAGCACCTCCCAAGTCCCGAGGGCCCTGCTCAAGCGGCTTCTCTAGCCCATAAGAGACCCTCCCCCCCCCATCAGTGCTCGCTGTCAGCTAAATGTAGCACCAGCCCTTTGCAGATGGCAGCTATGGATGAGCCACCTGAGCCAGCAGTCAGAAGTGTGTCCTAATCCCGCTCTAATTCCCTGCAAATAATCTGCCCAGGCTGGCCTTAACCTACTTGCTGGGGCTGGAAGGCACACGAGGTAAGCCACTCGGCTTAACCACAGAGTGGCCAGGCTCAGGAGCCACAGCGCGCCACCAGCCCGCCCCACCCGGAACGTGGTGGGGGCGGTGATGGCATCCCGTTTCACAGGCCGGGAAGCTGCAGCCTGTGAGGCTAAGGGCTCGTGTGGCCGTGAGCTCAGACTCTGCACTCTGAAGCTCGGCCATAGGAGGACTAAGCCAGCACCCAGAGGCCTTGCCCGGGGCTGAGCTAATTAGTGAGCGAACAGCCCCTGAGGGGAACATCTGCTTAGTTGTCCTGAAGTGACAGGTGCAGTGGGCCTGCTCATCACCACCACTTAAAGCCTGTGTGTGAACAAGCACCATGGAGCCCTGTCAGCTGTGAGTGGGTGGGCGGCTGGAGCGCCTGCAGCGGAAGAGCTGAGTCAGAGGCCTGAGGAGATGTCCACTCACTCAACACACACTGATAAAGCACCTACTATGTGCCACCTTTACGAGAGGCGCTCAAGCAACTTCTCACAGCAACTCTAGGAAGTAGGTTCATTTATTGGCCCTAGTTCCTCAGCTTACAGATGGGGGAAATGGGGCACAGGGAAATTCAGTTATTTGCTGAGGCCATACAATGAGAAGGTTGGCAGAGGTGAGATTTGAACCTACGACGTCTGTCTCCAAAGCCCCCATGTTCTTAACCACCTTGCTGTACAGTCGCTGTTGAATGTCACTCTACATGGAACCCTCAGAGATGGCTAAGATGGAGATGGCCTATCCCCACAAAGATACGAGCTGTAACAGTAACACCTGAAGCCCAAGGCACAAAGGCAAGGGTGCCCACAGCCAAGGACCGATGAAGCTCCCAGGACTTTGGGACTTCCCTAGTGGCGCAGTGCTTAAGAATCCGCCTACCAGTGCAGGGGACACAGGTTCGAGCCCTGGTCTGGGAAGACCCCACATGCCACAGAGCAACTAAGCCTGTGCGCCACAACTGCTGAGCCTGTGCTCTAGGGCCCGCGAGCCACAATTACTGCCCGTGCTACACAACAAGAGAAGGCACCGCAATGAGAAGCCCGCGCACCACAACGAAGAGTAGCCCCCACTCGCTGCAACTAGAGAAAGCCCGTGTGCAACAATGAAGACCCAACGCAGCCAAAAATAGATAAATAAATTTTTAAAAAGCTCCCAGGACTTTAGAGAAACAGGGATATCACCTAATCTATTAATTAATTTAAATATTTTTGTTTAGCTTTACTTATTTCCTGGCTTGTTTGTTGTCTGTGTCCCTACACTAGAAAGTAAGTTCCAGAAGAGCAGGAACTTTGTCTTGTTGCCTCTGCATCCCCAGCACGTACAGTAGCACCTGGCATGTAGTAGGTGCTCAATATATATTTTATTGTTTAATAAATGTGGTAAATTAAAGATGGCCATAAATTCTTTGCTAATCTTCCCACTGAAATGGGGTGGAAGGGTCTACTCCTCCCCACTTTGAATCTGGGCTGTACTTAATGACTTGCTCGACCAATGGAATATGGTAGAGTGATGCCCTGGGACTTCTGTAGCTCAGCCATAAGAAGCTTCACGGGTTCTACCTGGGGTTTTGGAACTCCTGCTCCTGAAATGCTCCTTTTCACAGCCTGTTCTTCTTGCTTCGAGAGGCACTGCGTGTAGGTGCCCTCAGTCAATGGCCCCAGCTGAGCTCCCAGCTGACAGGTAGCATCAACCACAGGTCACAGTAGTGAGCCAGTTTGGACATCCAGCCCAGATGCGCATTCGGATGACCACAGCTCCAGCAGAGGAATGTATGCTTGCAACTAGATGAGAGGCCCTGTGTGAGAACCGCCCATCAGAGACCAGTCAATCCAATAACCCTGAGGGATGGGGAGAGGGGTGTGGTTCTGATGTGGGATGAGAGGGGAAGTGGCAGCACGCCCATGCCCATGATAAAACAGCATGTATGTTCTGGTCTCATTTATGTAACATCACATATGTATCTATAAGCCTAAAGAGGGGCTTGAAAGATAATTACTAGATTGTTAATGGTGGTTAGCTCAGAACGGAGACATCCACGTGACCTTGACTCTATATTTTAATGAGCTGTTCAGGTGCTTTACAATGAGTATATGTTATATCATTGCATATAATAAGCAAGGTTACTGAGGGTGGAGTGGGAGAAAGATAATAAATTAACCTCAAGGTTTTTCTGCAACACAGCCTTGAAGATTATCATGGCTATTTTCTTTAGGTGGTAAAATTAAAAGGATTTAAGTTTTCATCATCAGGATTTTATTCAGATCCTGGGTCAGGTGAGTTTAAGGAACTTGCCCAATGTTGCAAGGCTGGTATATCAGTCAGGGCTCTTCTTTGCCACAGAAACCAACAATAGCTGATTTAAGTAGATAAGAAATTTCTTAAAAGATCATTGTGGGGGCTTCCCTGGTGACGCAGTGGTTGAGAGTCCGCCTGCCGATGCAGGGGACACGGGTTCGTGCCCCGGTCCGGGAAGATCCCACATGCCGCGGAGCGGCTGGGCCCGTGAGCCATGGCCGCTGAGCCTGCGCGTCCAGAGCCTGTGCTCCGCAACGGGAGAGGCCACAGCAGTGAGAGGCCCGCGTACCACAGAAAAAACAAAAAACAAAAAACAAAAAAAGATCATTGGGCACCTATTCATGATAAAAACTCTCGGCGAATTAGGAATAAATTGGACCTTTAGCACCTTAACAAAGGGCATCAAAAAAACCCTGCAGCTAACATTATATTTAATGGTGAGTGACTGGACACTTTCTCCCAAAGTCTGGGGAAAAGTCAAGGATGTCTGCTTTCATCACTCCTAGTCAACATCCTAGTCAGCACAAGAAAAGAAATAAAAGACATAAGGATAAGGAAGAACTAAAACTGTAGGCAGTGTGGTCCACATAGAAAAGACCAAAGAATTTTCAAAGACACTATTAGATCTAGCAAGTGAGTTTAGCAAGAAAGAAGGCTACAGGGTCAATATATTGTACAACGAGTTATTTATTTAATTGAATATTTGTGGGCTAGCAATGCACAGATGGGAGAGAAAATTAATTTTTTAAAAAGGTACCATTTACAGTAGCACCAAAACTATGAAATACTTCGGGATAAGTAATGTGTAAGATTTCTAAGCTGAAAACTATAAAATATATTGAAGAGAGAAATCAAAGAAAACTTAGATAAACGAGATATACTGTGTTCCTGGATTGAAAGACTCAATACTGTCAAGACGCCAGTTCTCCCTAAATAGATCTCCAGATTCAGTGCAATCCCAATCAAAGTCCCAGCAGGCTTCTTTGAGAAACTGACAACCTGATTCTAACATTTATATGGAAAAGCAAAGGACTTAAATTGGCCAAAACAATTTTAATAAAGAACAATGTTGTTCTTGAAATCGTAGTACCTGATTTCAAGACGTACTATAGTAATTGATACAGTGTGCTATTGGTGAAAGGATGATAGACACATCAAGAGAACAGAAGACAGAACCCGGATACAGGCCCATACATATGGCAGTTGATTTTTGATATAGGTGCCATAGCAATTCATTGGAGAAAGGATAGTCTTTTCAACAAATGGGGCTATTGGACATCTATATACAAAAACAAAACAACCCCCCCCAAACCCTCAATCCATACCATACACAAATAGCAATTTGAAATGGGTTATAGATCTAAATGTAAAAGCTAATATAAAACTTCTAGAAGAAAACAGAAGAAAGTCTTTGATACTTTGGGTTAGGGAAATGTTTCGTAGGACACAAAAGTGCGAATCATAAAAGAAAACAATAATAAAATGAACTTCATCCAAGTTCAAAACTTCTGCTCTTTGATAGACACTTAGGAAAATAAAAAGACAAGCCACAGACTGGGAGAAAATATTCGCAGAACACAAATCTGATAAAAGACTAGTAACCGGACTATATTTTTAAAACTCTCAAAACACGATAATAAGAAAATAACCCAATTAAAAAATTAGCAAAATATTTGAACAGAACACTTCACCAAAGCATATATGTGAATAACAAATAATCACATGAAAAGATGCTCAACAGTACTTATAATTAGGCAAATGGAAATTCAAACCATAACCAGACACCACTGTACACCTATTGAAATGGCTCGAATTTTTAAAAGCTGACAATTTCACGCTGCTGGCGAGGATGTGGAACAACTGGAACTCTTACACATTGCTGGTGGAAACCGGTGGAAATGCCACCTGGTACTGAAACGGAGCAGGACCCTATGGTCCTCGCCCCCCATGTCCTCTGCCTGCCTTTTGTCCGTGGAAAAACTTTAGCCAAACAGTCAGTTTAATCAGAGAGGTGAGAAAATGCAGAAGCAAAGGAAAACAGCCAAACAAGACCAAATGATAATTGCTTAGTCATTAAGCATAGTCAGGGACCTTTGGCTCCTCCTCAAGGACTATAGATAATATCCTGAGCCGTATCCCATGAGCTGTCTTGTAGATACTGAAGCCCCCACCAGGTGGAGAAGTTAACTGCACGATGACCAGACTGTAGCCATGACATCAGCTGGCACAATTCTGAGAACTGACCTCAAAGAACCGGAATCATTCTGCCATTTGCGACGACATGGATGGAACCTGACAGCATTTTGTTGACTGAAACAAGTCAGAGAAAGACAAATACTGTATGACCTCATTTATATGTGGAATTTGAAAACATCACCCCATACAAACAGACAGTAGAATGGTGGTTACCAGGGGCTGAGGGGTGGAGAAAACAAGAAGATGTTGATCAAAGGGTACAAACTTCCCTTCCCTTATTCATAAGATGAATAAGTTCCGGGGCTCTAAAGTACAGCGTGATGATTATGTTAACGATACTGTACTGTGTACTTCAAAGCTGCTGAGAGCGAAACTTTAATGTTCTCACCATAATAACAGCAACAACAAAATGGTCATTATATGAGGTGAAGGATTAACTAATGTGGTAAACATTTTGTAATATATACATGTATCAAATCATCACATTGTACACTTGAAACTTACACAATGATAGACGTCAATTATACCTCAATAAAGCTGTGAAAAACATACCCCAATAAATCTGCAAAAAACCGGGGCCACTGAGAGGGCCAGAGAAGCTGGTTTTGAGAGTATATGCCGTGAAAAAGGCTCAGAGTCATACTGGACTCTGGACTTAGCCTCAGTGAGTGTCCAGTCAGGAAAACAGAAAGCACCTCAGGTTTTCAAGCAGAACAAGACTTACTCCATAGGCTGAACTGATGGAATACACGGGGCCCAGGTCACGTGCCTGTACCTTAGCAGCAAGGGAGGTGAGGATTGGGAATATCTGGCATTTTCAACTTTTCAGGTGGAGGATTCACCATAAAATAAGGGAGTCCAGATGCTACAGGCCAAAAGGAATGACGAATGTCCACTCTAGCTAGTAAATATGAAAGTTGCGTTTCGAGCCCTTATCAACCAGGACCAAGGTCCTCATCATGACATGGCAGGTCTTGAGGTGGTGCCTGAATGCTGCTCCCAGGATCCAGTCAGTCTGGAATGGGTTAATAACTGTGGCCCCACTACCATGCGCTCTCCACCGTGAGAGTAGTGAGCTCTGGGCTTCGCCTTGGCTTCAGCTGCTTCTCTCAGCCCTACCCACACCGAGATCCCACCTGGGCCCTTCGGCACCATGTGTGGCTTCAGCCGGGAACGTCTTTTTTGGCTTTGGAGCAGCCAGGTCCTCAGAGAACAGAGGCAGGAGGGACACACCCTTCATGGGCGCGCAAGACGGGGAAGCTGGAGCTTGGAGCAGCATCCGTGTCCTGATAGAACAGGAGGGAGGAGTGGAAGGTCAGGGTGGGTTAAGGAAGAAGAGGAGAGGTCAAGTTGAGGTTCTGAGATAAAAGCCCTTTCCTCCCCTCTGTCTACTTGCCCTGTTCTCTGAGAAAGTCTGGCTCCAGGCAACCCAGGCTCTCACTTACCTCTGCTCTCATCCTCTGTTGACCCTCCCAGGCTGCTCAGCACCGTCTTCTTCCCCCTTCCACCGATCTCTGGATCTTTCTACCCACTTCTTACTAACCCACAGCACTTCCTGAATCTCAGCCTTGAAACCCTCACACACCTAAAAACACTACCTGCAGGGAATAACACAGCTGAGAGAAAGGTATGGACTCCCTGATTCAAAATCGACCAAGCCTGGGAGGGCATCTTGGGAAAAGGAAACACCTGCAGAGCAGAGCGGAAAGAGAAGGAAGGTGCAGGGAACACCTGCAGGGTTCTGCTGCTTGAACCCTCTAAACCTCAGTGCTGCCTCCTGGCCTGACACATCCATTCAGGATGACCTCTCTCCTGAGAGAGTGACACCAGTCGGAATCAAGCAGAGCGTCATTTCCCCCTTTAAGAGCTGTGTGTTGGGCTGTGTCTATCCCTAGGCGTCAGTCATGCAGCCCAGGTTCTTTCCCATCCATGCTTCTGCCTGGACCAGGCTGCTTTCCATTCCTAGGACCACAGGTAACTAGGTGGCCACCACTGAATACTGTCTTGATGAGATTGGTGATGACTGTATGATTCCTCAGTGAAATGGGAAAACTCAGGCACGGGGAGTTGCCTTTTGGTGATTCTTCTTTTAACCACATAAGGCTGGCAAAGGACTCAGAAACTCTTGTGAGTTGCTGATGAGGGAGAACTCTTCGATCATTGTCACAGTGACTCATGCACAGAATAAGAGGGTCCAGTGGGTAGGCTAGGTTAGGTTATGCTACAGTAACAACCCCCAAATCTGAGTGGTTTAACACAGCTAGAGTTTATTTCTGGGCCATGCTACGTGTCCAAGGGTGTGTCCCCAGTGGGTTCTGCTCATGTGTCCACTCAGGGACTCAGGCTGGTGGAGACTCCCATCTTGACATGTGCTGGTGGGACCACTGCAGCAGTGAAGGGAGGGGAGTGGAGTGAACAGCTCACCGGTTCTTAAAGCTTCCTCCTAGAAGGACACATGCCCTGTTTCATTGGCCTGAGCATCTCAACACGCTCCTGACTTCCGAGCAGATGGGGACGTGAAATCCTACCAAGTGCGTGGAAAGCAGAGTCAGCACTAATGGGGAACAGCATTAATGATAACCACAGATGTGCCCTCTGCTGTTGGCGTGATCCTATCTCTCCGTGTCCTCTTACATTTATGTTAGTAGCCTGTTTCAAAAGGCATTTAACGCAAGAGGGAGGGGATATAGGGATATATGTATACGTATAACTGATTCACTTTGCTATAGAGCAGAAACTAACACACCATTGTAAAGCAATTATACTCCAATAAAGATGTTAAAAAAAAGAAAGGCATTTAAGTTTGCTGAACTTTGAGCAGGAGAGCTTGAAGCATTCCGTGCCCGACTCAATGAAACTCACCATATTATAACTCAGTCTCAACCCTTAGGTATGATCACCAGACTTTTGTTCCTTGTAACTTGCCCACTACACCGCCTGCCCGCCTGTTGGGTTGTTAGCTATTCCCTGCACCTGGATTCCCCATTAACACCACATCGATCCCTATGCCCTCTCTTCACCTGGAGTACTATTATTGCTAATCACCATTCCCATCAAGTACCATCGTCTTTGCTGAGTACAGGAGAGCTTTTTCTCCGGCACCCAGTACTGATTCGTTCCCCTGGCCCAGCCCCAGCCTCTGTGTCTCACCAGCCCAGCCACCATGGGCAGGTCTAGAATCAGCCCCACCCCCTCCCAGTCCATTCATCTAATTGAACTGGACCATGAGCAGCTCGCCTGAGACGTTTGCATTCTAGATTTGTGTCCAGATAAACCAAGCAGCCACCTCTTTTTTTTTTTTTCCCCTCATGCCCTTCAATCCCAGGAGGTGTAGCTAAGATTTATGTAACACCTGCCCCAGTCTTCCCCTTCTGCTCAAGCCCAGGTTGCTAAGTTTAAGAACATTTTGTGTTCCTACTCGTGGTGCCCAGCCAGAGTGCCACCCACGGCAGGTGAAGGGTGGAGGTGGAAGACACTTCTGGAATAAGACGGTGTCAGGACCAGGTTGAGCTGGGAGGAGTATCTCTATGTTAGGTGTAAGCCAGAAAACCGTCAAGGGGAAGCCAAGGTCAAAGCCGGAAAGGCAGTGCCAAGTACAAGAGGCAGAAAGGATGGGAACGCAGGACACGTATCACAGGGCCTTAGCCAGGAGGATCAAGAGTAGGACACAGCGGGGGTGCCGGGTGGGCAGGACACAGCCCAAGGCCATAAACGGCCCGAGGGCTCTGGGCCACCTGCCTTGCCTCTCTGTTCCCCACACCTTGCAAGCACTTCTAACCCAGCGTCAGAAACACTGGCTTAAGAGACCGGGAGACAAACAGAAGCTGACAAATCCGTGCGTCTGTGGCTGTGATTTAGCTACCTCTCAGCTAGTGCAGTGAACCAGCGGGCAGAACCAGGAACGACTAATACGAAGCTTTGGGGCTGGAGGAGTTCTGCACGGGCTCCCGAGAGGAAAAGGACACAGGGCTGGAGTCTCTCAGGTACTCCTTGGCCTGGCCCGGCGTGGCTGAGAACCGGAGCGACAGGCACAGCGAAAGGGCATCAGCGGTGCTACTCTGAGGCCTGCCGTGTGCTTAGGTGCGGGGCAGCCCCCTGCCCCCTGCTGGTGGATCCCGGCGGGGCTTTGCTCCGCGAGAACGCTCCGCACTCCCCGCCACTGGCAGTCAGGGAGCACCCTGGGGCCGCACCCCGGGCACACCCATGCGCACCCTCCCCCAGGGTACCAAGAACGGTTTCACAGGCAGCAGGCCCCAGGGGGACCCGGGCGTGGAAGAACGCAAGACGACCGCGCACGAGAGGGCAGGAGCCACTGCTTGGCGGGATGGTGTAAGGCGGGGGTGGGAGGGATAGGATGGGGTAGGAGGCGGTCCCTCTCATGGGCTGTGTTCTGATTGGCTGAGGAAATCTCAGATACCATTGGTCTAAACCTGAAGTCGGCAGCTGACCGTAGCTTCTCAGGGGTCCTTCTGCAGCATTTTTGGGGTCTTTGGGGTTGAGGGGTGCAGGGGGCTGTTGGAGAGATTTCTGTCACAAGCGATCAGAACAGTTGCATTGCACCCAACATTGGGGGCTGCACTCCCAGCTCCCAGGCATGCTAGCAATTTTCCTGGGCTCTGTCTCGTGCTCTCTGAGGTCCTACGGGGGGCTATATCATCAACGTAGCGGGTGCCTCAGGCTGTCTGTACTCAGGGCAGTAGGCAGCACACCACACCACTCTGGCTTTAGAGGAGGGGTGCGTGAAGATGTTCCCTCAGTTCTCTCCAGCCACATCTTTCCTTTCCTTTTGTCTTCGTACCTGGACCAAGGAGAACACAAAAACTCCATGTGCTAATTGAAGCAATATCTTTCATCAGTAGACCCAGTGGAGCCTCCCAGAATACTCTGTACCATTCTTCTTCCCTCTGTGTCTTGCAACCAGAGAAGAGTGAGGATACCATATCTTGGGTGTCTTGTCCCACCGTGGAAGGCACCAGAAACGCCCACCACCCACCATATTTTTAATACCTGTGCTGTACTGACCCACTGAGTTTCCAGCTCACTTCAATAAAGCTTGAGATGAGACAAGTCCCAAAATCCATTATCTCAGTCCCCTTTGGGAGCATTTGCTGCCTTCTGGGCTTTAACGAACACAACCCCCCACTTCCATCAGCAGCCCCTCTGCTTTTACAAAATGACAGATGCTACACACCTGCTAAAATCAGGTTGTTTTGCGTGCAGAGATTTTCTTTTTTCTTTTTGGCTTATGTCTAGCTACATTTCCAGAGCCCTGAGGGAAAGTTGCAAGGGAATCTCTGGTCAACTCCATAATCATTATGCCTGAGAGATAATGCAGAGAGACTCTCTCACACCGCTACAGACATGTTCTGGTGAAGCGCGTTTCCAAGGTGAGATTCGGTTAAGTTCGTGCTGAACCAAAAGAGGTTGACTCAGAAGTTGATTTATCAGAGAGCTGGAAAGAAGCCGGCCCGAGCGGTTGCCAAGGGCCCCATGCAGAAGTGCTGAATGTGTAAACCGTATCACTGTTTAAAAATGAGCCAACCCAGAAGCTCTGGCTTCAAAGAGCTCAGCCTCAAACAGCAGTGGGAAGCAGTCAGGAGAGGCTCCCCTGTGATCATGCCACACAAGGGGTTCTCCTGCCCTCACTGTCATTCCAGCCACGGCAAAGAGAAGAGCTCCTGCCGGGGCTGGAAGCCTGGCGCTCTGGGATGGCCATGCAGGATGTACAGAGGCCAGAGGGTTTGGGCAGCCGTGAGCCAGAGGCCAGGTAAGGGAGAGAAAATAAAGGCAAAGAATGTGGATGAAGAGTGTGTTTGTGTGCCTAGACAGTGCCTGATGACATTGTAGACACACAGTATTTATGAATGAATGAATGAATGAGACTAACACAGGCCAGGAGCTGTTCTAGGTACTGGGATATATCCATGAACAAAAAAAACCAGCCAGACATTCCTTGTGGAACTTTCATTTTAGAGGCAGGGGAAACAGACAATAAACATTCCAAATACAGACATCATAGAGCATCCTAGAAGGAGTTATGTGCCTATTAAAAAAATAGAGAAGGCTAAGGGACTTGGGAGTGCTGGGGGTGAGTGGGTGTTCGAATTGTAAGTAGGATGGTCAGGGTGGGCCTTCCTTACCATGTCATCGCTGAGCAAAGACTTGAAAAAAGACAAGAGAACTGGTCAAGTAGGTATCTGGGAAAGAGAGCTCCAGGTCAAAGAGAAAAAAGCCCATGCACTGAAAATTTATGTCCACACAAAAACGTGCACGTGGAGCTTTATTTATGACTGCCGAAACTTAGAAGCAACCAATATGTCCTTCAGTAGGTGATGGGTAAATAAATTGGGGAACATCCAGACAATGGAAGATTATTTAGTGCTAAAAAGAAATGAGCTATCAAGCCATGAAAAAACCTGGAGTATCCTTACATGCATATTACCAAGTGAAAGAAGTCAATCTGCAAAGGCTATAAACTGTATGATTCCCACTGTATGACAGTCTGGAAAAGACAAAACTACGGAGATAGTAAAAAGATCAATGGTTGCCAGAGATGGGGGAGGGAAGGGTGAACAGGCGGAGCACAGAGAGTTTTTAGGGCAGTGAAACTACTCTGTATGATACGGTAATGAAGGACAGATGTCCTTACACATTTGTCCAAACCCACAGAATGTGCAATACCAAGAGTGAACCCCAATGTAAACTGTGGACTTTGGGTAATGAGGACGTATCTGTGTAGGCTCATCAGCTGTAACACATATGCCGCTCTGGGGAGAGTGTTGATAGTGGGGAGGTTATTCCTGTTGGGGGGAGGAGATACATGGGAAATATCTGTACCTTCCTCTCAATATTGCTGTGAACCTAAAACTGCTCTAAAAAAATAAAGTATTAATTTTAAAAAAAGCAAAATAAAAATAAAAAAGCCTGTGCAAAAGTGAGAGTGAACCTGGAGAGGCACAGTGAGGTAGGCAGTGTGGCTACGCGGACAGAGTGAGGGGAGAAGGACAGAGAGATAAGAAGGGGAGTGCCGGTCAAGGTCGCGGCAGAAAACAGATGGTCTGCTCACACTGGATGATTGGAAGAGAGTTTAATTAAAGGACAACTTGCAGAGTAGACAAGATTCCGGGGCACCAGGATTCAGTATCCCCGGATGCCATTACCCGCCCTGAAACTGAAGGGGCAGGAAAAGAGAAGTTACTAGAACCCAGGGAGAGAGGAGGTGGCTGCTTGCTGGCTGAGTGATACTAGCAGCCATGCAGAGCCCTGCAGGGGGGAAGCTGAGGGAATAAGCACCCCAGCTCTCCTCTCCTCTCTCCCTCGGTCACCCGCCCAGGGTCCCCTATTGTCTGAACCCAACCGGAAGCCAGAGAACCCTCTGCAGGTCAGCCTCTGGGGGCTGGGAGCAGGGTGAAGGGTGGAGAGTGGAAATACAGGGACCAACCAATGATGCCCAGCACAGAGCAGGTTGTGCAGGGCCCTGGGGCCACCTAAGGACTTCGGCTTTTCCTCTGAGTAATACAGGAGCCCTTGGGGCTGTTGGACAGAGGAGTGATGTGATCTGACTTCAGTCATGAATGAATGGATGAATGTCGTAAATAAACATCATGTATGATCCTTAGTGCTGACATTAGTGACCAGGAGCTGAAGGAAGAGCACGAGCCCTAAGGGTCAGTGGAGAGGGAGATGCAGGAAATCGGTAAGGATGGTTTGTACATCAGAGGGAAGCAGGATAGGAGGGGAGGGGAGGGCGCAAGCGCCCAGCACCTCCAGACTCAGGCAGCTGGGGTCTGCCGGCCCTGCTTTACCCTCCTGGCCTCTGAGAGAAGTGCTCCAGATCAGTGGCTCCCGCTAAGATTCTACTCTCCGCCTGGTGAGGTGGGCCTGGACCCCTGTAGGGCTGCCACGGAGACACCAGGCTTGTGCATGTGGTCCTGAGTCATCCCGGGGTGGGGGTGGGGGGCTTTAGCAAATCCCAAGTGCCAGCCCACATTTGAGCGCGCATTGCCCTTTGCTTACTGTTAACGGGCTGAATTGTGTCCCCTCAAAATATATGTCAACGTCCTAACCCCTAGGACCTCAGAACGTGACCTTATTTGGAAATACCGTTGTTGCAGGTGTAATTAAGTTGAGGTGGAGTAGGGTGGATCCTTTGTCCAGTATGACTGGTGTCCTTATAAGAAGAGAGAGATGACGTGAAGCCAGACACACAGGGAGAAGGCCATGTGACCACAGAGGCAGAGACCGGAGTGATGCTGCTGGGACCCCAAGGAACACCAAGGATCAGCAGTCACCACCAGAAACTAGGAAGAGGCAGGAAGACCTACCTGACCCAATGCCAACCAGCCTATTGGCCAGAGAGTGACCAATCAGTGCTCTCCCTCGAGAATTCGCACTGAGACATAGATTCCTCTGCTGAGGTGGGTGCTTGCAGGAGATGCTGCCAGGGCCCTATGCACATCCCCTCCACCCTCATCTCTACACACCGAAGACAGCCGCGGGGCACGCCTGTGCTCTCCACCTGAGGACTTTGTCTGGCAGTGGGAGCATGTGTAGCACCAGGTGAGCCAGAAGTGCCAGAGAGTTAATGCTCCGAGAAGCAGCCCTCGGCCTGATGAGCAGAGCCAGTGGATAAATACCCAGCTTCCTCAGCCCTCAGTTGGCATAACTCTTGTTTTTCCAGAGTTTCCCAGCAGGATTGAGGTTGAGCTGCACATGGTGGTAATTTGCTTGGTGAAACCCTTTTTATTGATTTCCTTCTTTGTCTCACTCCTCAGCCTCCCAGTGTTTGTGGGGTACCCCCCAAAATAAACTACTTCCCTAGATTCCTTTTGTCAGGGTCTGCTCCTGGAACAACCCAAACTAAGACAGGGTTGGGTCTACCTGTCTTGTAGACTCGAATCGGAAGGCCGTGTGAGGACGGACATTAGCATGCAGGCGACAGAAAGATGGGTCCGAGAGAAGCAGACTGGCGGGTCCACGAGGCCTCTGAGAGACAAGAAGATAGAAGTCACCAACACCTGAGAAATAGAGGGAACAGCTGTGTCCCCACACACCCATGGTCCCCTTTCCCTATGCTGTAAGCTTTTCTGTTCTCTTTGGCCCCGAAGCTTTAACAACAGCAAAAACAACAGCCAACTCTATGTAACTTACTATAGGCCAGGCACTTTCCTAATGACTACACCCATAGTGTTGTCAGATTTCAGCAATGAAAAAATCCAGGCTGCCCTATTACATTTGGGGCATACTTTTCTTAAACATTTATTTGTTACCTGAAATTCAGATTTAGTTGGGTGTTGCCTTGAATCTGGCAACCTGATATATACCATGAGGCAAGCACTCATGATCGTTTTACAGATGAGGACCCGGATCAATTAAGCAATTAATCCAGGTTCACGGAGCTGCCAAGTCGTAGGGCCGGGCTGTGCACCCAGGTGGTCTAACTCCAGAACTGTCTTCTCAGCTGTCTCGGGGAAGGCACACAACAGTAAGGTGTGCTGTATCTCAAAGCAGTGCATTCCCTGTTGCTTATTCTTTGTGGTCAAGCAGTTGGGGCCATAATGGATTGGTGTTTGAGTCCTGCCTGGGAAATCTTTTTTTTTTAATTTTTTATAAATTTATTTATTTTTGGCTGCATTGGGTCTTTGTTGCTGTGAGTGGGCTTTCTCTAGTTGCGGTGAGCAGGGGCTATTGTTGGTTGCAGTGCACAGGCTTCTCATTGCGGTGGCTTCTCTTGTTGTGGAGCACAGGCTCTAGGGGCGTGGGCTTCAGTAGTTGTGGCACACGGGCTTAGTTACTCGGTGGCATGTGGGATCTTCCTGGACCAGGGACCGAACGCGTGTCGCCTGCATTGGCAGGGGGATTCTTAACCACTGCGTCACCGGGAAGTCCCTGCCTGGGAAATCTTTAAGGCAGGAAGGATGAGCTTGTGAGCTGCCTTGGTGGAGGAGCAAAGGAGGGGTTTGCTGCTGTGTGGGGACCAGATCTTGCCTGGGAAAGGATATGCGGGTTTCCCATGGACCTGTTGGGGGCCATCGATAAACCACCACCTGCCCTGGTTTGCCAGGGACAGCTCCAGTTTAGATCTGCTGTCTTGGGGTCTCATCCTGTTCAGCATGTCATTTGTAAACAAAGTATATTGTGTTAATAGTTCCATTCAAACAGACTGCATGGGTTTGGTGGACCTCCACTTGGTGCTTGCAGCTGCCACCATGGCCTCATCTAGTAGTGTGTGACACCTGTGGTTCAATCCAGAAGTTTCCTAGCAACAGCTGTCTTTTCCAGTTGCACAACTTAACCAACACCTTTCTTTCAAGGACAGCATGCAGGGCGCTCACAAAGAGTACTGTGACATGGGGGATTAGGGAGAGCCAGCGGCTGCCAGCCTCGTCTGATGGTAGGAGAAAGTATTTGATGCTGCTGATCTGGTGGCCATTTGGCGTGCCAACCAGTTGTGCCAATGGCCTGTACCAAGAGCCTGTGCTGCGGGCTGCAAAATGCTCAAAGCCACCAGGCTGCCAGTTGATGGTGTCAGTGGGAAACATAGGAAACTGCAGATTAGGTGGACGGCAAATATGTGGGATGCAAGCTGAGCCGTCCTCTCCTGCAGCACCGAGAGAAGTCCGAGTACTCTTGGTACAGTGGTGTTGTCACTTATCACATGGTGTAGCTCTGCTTATGCACTGCATTGCTTGGTAATGCTTTTTACATTTTCAGTAAACCCTTCCAGCCGTAATGGAGCTCAAGAACATTTGTGTGCATATTTAATGAAAACTTAAGCACAATTATTCCGTTTCCCAAGAAAATTGATGATGAGCATGTACCTAGCACAAAAGGTTGATGTTTATCCAGACACCACGGGGACCATGGTCACCGACCGCATGGAAACCTGAAGACAGGAATCTGCTGAAGAAGCGTCAACATCCCCTGCAAAAGGTAGTGATAATTTTCAGGAAGTGATGCCCCAAGTGGGTGACTTAACATGTGCAGCTCCAGAGAAGTCCATTTACACATCCCTCTGTGGACCATGACTTTGTTGAACAGGGACAGAGTTTCAGTTTGGGATGATTAAAAAAAAGTTCTGGGGATGGTTGCCCAGCAATGTGAATGTATTTAATGCCATTGAATTATACCCTTAAAAATGATTAAAATGGTAGATTTTATGTTATGTATATTTTACCACAATAAAAATGAATCTTGTTCATTTTTTCCCAAGTTTCCTTGTACATATACAAAGAGAAGTGATAACTGTTATCATGTGGGCTCCACTGGCAAAAGAACAACCTTGCAAACAGTTAAATGATGCCAGTTTGATATCAATGTCATCCAATGTTTTAAGTACATCAGTTAACTCCAATGAGGATTTGATTTTTTTCAACCAATTCACGGAATCAAAATAAAGTTTTAAAAAGTTCATGCTGCCAAGGGTAAAACATCCAAAATTAATGTAAACACATTGTAAACTTAGTTAAAATATCCAGCATTGAAGAGAAAATTGTTTCTGTGGTCTCAATACAAATACACTTGGTGAATCACAGCTTTATGGTAAAAATGATGTTTGTACTAAATGAGCAATGACCTTGGAATTGGCTGTGATGCACATGTAATTTGTAATTCATTCAAAGTAGCTGTGATGTCCACCAACTGAAATAAAAGCTGCACTTGTTAAACATTACAAATATTTTTATGCGTACTCAGAGTAACTGTGATAATGCTGAAGCAGTATTAAAACAATTTTTTTTGGCTGACGAGTCATTAATCAGATGTTAGAAATGCTTGGGCTTTGGCAGAACCACTCTGTGGATCAGCCCAAGAGTTTTACCAAGCTTTTTCTTTTTTTTAAAGGGAGTCTCAACATTTTTGTCAAAAATCAGTTGGAAATATTTAATCAAAGTACTCAGTGAATGGAGCACTAAAATAGAACTTCAGCTTTTGAAGCTTTTTAGCAAGTTGCAATGACTGAAGACAAAGCTTGGAAACAGGAAGGCATGAAAATGAAAAAAAGGGACTGAAAAAATTCTAGGATGTGCTTTGGGAAATCTTAACTTGAGGGGAGAATCTTTGGATGGAGCTTATTTTATTAAGTGTATAAATTTATATTCTGTACCAGATGGAATAAAATTAAGAAAGGCCTACAGTCTAGGTTTGACAAAACACTGAAAAGAGTCATACTGCTCCAAAATTGTTCTCCTGATGAATATTCCACGCTGTACTAGCGACTTAATATGTCAGAGAAGAACATATTTGGTGTATCATTTTAAGTTCCTTTCTAGTTGGATCTAAGTTAAGTGTGAGTGTTTGTTTCCTTTGGGGAAAATTTTTTTTTCCAGTTTAGAATTTGTGTTAAAAATGTCACTAATAAACCCTTGAACCTCAAAAAAAAAAAAACAGCATAAATATAGATCTATTATTCGGTGCCTTTTTATCTTATAAAGATACTTACTAAGGAAAAGTAATCTGAAAGGAGGCAAAAAGACAATGTGTGAAAATATCTTGGCTGAAATATTATACATTTTGATTTGAAATAAATTAGAAATGAGAATCTCCTTCATCTAGCAAAATTTCCTCTGAGCTCACCAGGCACCTCAGCACCAGGAAAGAATATTTTCTCAATTAAAAATATCATGGTCTGCTTGTGGTTGCTATGGGGGAGGGGGGTGGGGGAAGAATGGATTGGGAGTTTGGGACTAGCAGATGCAAAATGTTATATATAGGATGGATAAACAACAGGGTCCTACTGTGTAGCACAGGGAATTATATTTAATATCCTGTGATAAACCATGATAGAATAGAATATGAAAAAGAATGTGTGTGTGTGTGTGTATTTAACTGAATTACTTTGCTGTACAGTAGAAATTAACACAACATTGTAAATAACTGTACTTCAACAAAATAAATTAAAAAATAAAAATAAAAAAATATCATGGTCTGTAGAGGAGTCTTTTGAAGATCTCAACAATTTCAAATGTATTAACAATTAAACGCAATTTTGAAGACAATTTCAGGCTATTTTATAAAAATCTAAAAATAACGAGCCCAAATTAAAAAAACAAAACGAACCATATTCTTCAGAAGAGTATTTATGACACGGTATTAGAATCAGATATAGCTACAAAAGAGAGTAAAAGTACTTGACTGTGCACCCAAAGTAATTCTTCTAAGTTTTTTCAGTGTTCACACAATTAGTATAAATACTTTAAAGAGTGTGTTCAGACATATATGGATACAGATATATGTTATTTTTATTTTGAGAACGAATATTATTTTAAAATAGAGTTTTTGAATGAAACTATTTTATAGGTTCACCAATGTAAAACCAATTTGTTGATCAATATATAAACATAATTAATACAATTTTAATTGCTTTTAGTACCCGCTAACCTCACAGGAGACAGACCAGCCGGAGACTTTAAAGTCCTGCTCAGAAGACTATTTGAAAAGGCTGGGATGCCATAGTGACCGAGCAGAGTGAGTGGGCCACAGGAAAAGAACAGAATGCATTGCCCACGTCAAGGTGTTTGCAACTGCAGTGCCCCAGCAGGAGCCACTGAAAGACCCAAAGAAATGCCCATGCAAGAAAGGTATGTAATACAATCAGACTCAGGGGGCGTGGAGCCTTTTTACTGAAGAACCAGTCAAGTAGCAAATCTTCTGCCCCCTTTCCCTGCCTTCCCTCCCCCTCACACTCCAACCCACAGGAGCCAGAAACCAGAAACTGGAGTTAGCCAACTAGGGAGGGGAAAGGGAGAGAAGAAGGACCACAGCGTGGTGCTGGAGCACGAGGGCAGGAGGTGGGGCAGAAGTCTCACCTCTGAGTCAAGATTTGGCTGTCGATTGGAGAGGAGAGTTGAATTTCTGAATTGAGACAATGGATTGCAAAGAATAATTACCCAGGGACTTTTTAAAACCAAAGAGCAAACAAAAATTGAGGGGCTAATAAGGAATGAAACGTTGATGTTACAATGTGGATAGACCTCAAGAACATTACCTGCAGCAAAAGAAGCCAAACATGAAGGTCACGTATTGTACGTTTCCATTTATATGAAACCCCCAGAATAGGTAAACCCATGGAGACAGAAAGAGGACTGGCTAGAGGTTGCCGGGGTTGAGGCTTAGGGAGTGGGGGATGGAATGGAGAATGACTGCTAATGGGTACGGGGTCTCCTTCTTGGGGTGATGAAAACGCCTTGGGACCTGATAGAGGTAGTGGTGGCACAACACTGTGAACGTACTAAATGCCACTGAGTTGTGCATTTTATTTTATTATTATTATTATTTTTTTGCTGTACGCGGGCCTCTCACCACTGTGGCCTCTCCCGTTGCGGAGCACAGGCTCCGGACGCGCAGGCTCAGCGGCCATGGCTCACGGGCTCAGCCGCTCCGCGGCATGTGGGATCTTCCCGGACCGGGGCACGAACCCGTGTCCCCTGCATCGGCAGGCGGACTCTCAACCACTGCGCCACCAGGGAAGCCCAAGTTGTACACTTTAAATGGTTAATTTTATGTTATGTAAATTGTATCTCAATTAAGAAAATATCAAGGGGCTACCCCAAATGTTCATCCAGGGACAGGAGAAGGATGCCTCCTACTGGGATGGTTTAAAGGCCAGTGCCTAGCAAAGTAAAAAGCTTTTTGTAAGGACTGTTGTCTCTCACATTCTGCGTGTAATACATATTACTAAATAGGGCTGGATGCATCAAACCATGTCAACTGTACTCTCTGGGGGATTTAAAGAATTTTCGAGGGCAAATTTGGACTCTGCTGAAATTTCACCTACTGTGCTGACTTCAGACCATTAGCTCCACATACTCTGAGCAACAGTAAAGCATTAGGCAAGTGAAGACACGACAGAGAAACAGCTTGAATTGTCTCCCTGGGAGCTGAGTCTCATTAATAGGCGAGTTCCAGGCTGGGGTGAAGTTCTACAAGCTTCTGCTGCCACAGACTCTGGACCACTTTGGACCAGAACCAGCCATCACCTCCTGTCATTCTGAGGTTCAGCTCTTTGGCGTGTCCTCGTTTCCCCTACCTCTGGATTCTGACCATAAATCCCCTAATTCCTGAGACAGGTTCTGTGCCAAGCAACCAAGGAACCCAGACAGCTTGGAGTCCGAGAAGCCTGCTAATTCGGAAAAAGCCTCTTGCCCCAGAAGAGTAGGGACTGGCAGCTGGCAGGCATCCTGGGTGTCGGCACTGGCTGTTGTGTGCCCAGGGGAAGGTGGGCAGGTTATTTTAAAACACTGGCATGGCGCTACTGAGCTTTGAACTTATAAATGTGCATTAAAATTGGAAATTATCAACCAGAGAAGTAGGGAAGTAATTAGGATCCAAAGTACATTATTAACTCAAGTGAGCAGATCAACTTGACCTCTCCATGCCTCAGTCTTCTCCTCTGCAAAATGTGAATCCTTTTGATTTAACCAGATGGTGTGAGAATGGGATGGTATAGATATATATCGAAATGCTTTGAAAAGTACAAAGTGTAACACAAAATGCAAGGGTTTTACCCAAGTTGTTTACATAGGAACTTAGTCCAAAACACACCTAGTGGCAAAACCGAGGGCTTTCAATATTTAGGGAGAAGTTGGGCCAGTGGATGGATCTACAGCCAGACCATACTCTCTCATGCAGGGTTGGAAGATCTGTTTGGGCTGTGTACCAACACCCTGTCCTCAAATCTGTCATTTATTAGAAAGAGAAAACTGGCCAGAAGGGGTAAACCCAAACGAGAAAAATTAATCATCAACCTCTCATTGTAATTGCCTTTGTTTTTCAGGATTAATCAATCCTAGGTCATAAAAATAACACAAAAATTTGAGTTTAAAATTAGGGGCATTGAGTAGCGCAAAGAACAAATTTCGAGTGTTTCTTATTTGTTTACCTAGCTGGGAGCATGAAGGACGTGTGTTTAAGTTGGCTTATTTGGAATTAGGAGACTCTGATCTAGATGTTCCATTCTCTACCAAACCATGATGACATTCAGTTCAACTCAGTAGATATTTGCTGAGTTTCCATTTTGCTTCCAAGCCAGGGATACTGCGGTGAATGAGATAGGTTTCCCTTCCCTTAGTTTGTACACAGGCTCTTGGAGATCAGCCCCAGCCCTTGTCTTGGGTTTGAAGGAAATGAGCCGTAGACATACACTTTGAAGTGTGTCGGGTGTGTATTCTGGCCAGAGATTTCCATGGGGTTAGCACCAGCAGAGGGGGACACCCAGGTTAGAAACCCTTCTTTTGAAAAGCTACCAAACTCTCTGGTCCCTTAAGCATATCCCGAATCAAGAGTCTGATATTTAAACTGACAGCCACTCATCACGTTTGAAGGGCAGACGTCTGAAATTAGAACGCCCAAAGGTCAGGAAAGCAAAAGATGGTATTTGGTGTGTTGTCACAAGGCAGTGTGTTTTAAGAGACTACACTCATTTGCATGGTGGTTGAAGGTTTTTTTTTTTTTTTAAGACAACCACTAAAACTCCAGACCAATTTTCAGCCTGAGTACTCCCCATGATTTTGCTCCAAATACTGAACAGATGGGCCGTGAGTTGAGTTTTCCTGAATCTAAGCACCAGCAGTGTTGCCCAGCTCAGACATACAATAAGCAAGACTCAACCCAAAGTACAAGAACATTGATTTTTTAAACTAATTTAAATGTAATTTAATTAATTTATTTATTGGCCACGCTGCATGGCACGTGGGACCTTAGTTCCCCGACCAGGGATCGAACCCGTGCCACCTGTGGTGGAAGCGCAGAGTCCCAACCGCTGGACTGCCAGGGAAGTCCCAAACATTGATTTTTTAAAGAATTTTATCCTTCCAAAGATCACAAAATACTTGCCCCGAGCTGCTACAAGTGAAGTTTCTCCAGGAGCTTCCATCCTCCACTCAGCTAGATGCAAGACCAGCCCAAATCACAGACTTTCATCCAGTGTCTTTCTCCCAAATGGGTCTGGGAAGTGCAGGCTGGAAAGAGGCTTACGATTCAGTTTTACCATTTGATGACAGAAAAGAGGAATCTCCTTTTATGCTCTGTTGGCACCAAGAGGGTTAGAATTTCAGAGCTGGATGACACTTTAGATTTGGTCCAATGACTGCTCTTCATTTTCCAACTCCAGGACTTTTTATCTTTCCCAAACTGAAACTCTGTACTCATTAAACAGTAACTTTCCAATCTCCCCTTCCCCCAGCACCCAGCAACCACCATTCTATATTGTCTCTATGATTTTGACTACTCTAGGAACCTCATATATGTACAGTATGAATCATAGAGTATGACATTTTATGATCTTTTATGACTGCTTATTTCACTTAGCATAATGTCTTCAAAGTCATCTATGTTGTAGCATGTGACAGGATTTACTTCCTTTTTAAGACTGTATAATATCCATTGTAGGTATATACCACAATTTACTTATCCATTCATCCATCAATGAACATTTGTGTTGTTTCCACTTTTTGGCAAACACTGCTACGAACACAAGTGTACAAATGTATGTGTGAGTCCCTGCTTTCAATTCTTTTGGGTATATACCCAGAGGTGAGATTGCTGGATCATATGATAATTCTATATTTACTTTAAAAAAAAATCTATTTATTTGGCTGTGCTGCCTCTTAGTTGAGGCACATGGGATCTTCATTGCGGCGTGCGGGATCTTTGGTTGCGGCATGTGGGATCTAGTTCCCTGACCAGGGATCGAACCCAGGCCTCCTGCATTGGGAGCATGGAGTCTTAACCACTGGACCACCAGGGAAGTCCCTATGTTTACTTTTTTTGAGGGACTGCCATAATGTTTTCCAAACTGGCTGCACTATTTTACATTCTCACTAGCAATGCACAAGCCTTCCGAGTTCTCTGCATATTCACCAGCACTTGTTATTTTCTGTTTTTTTTAAAATTTTTATTTATTTATTTTTGGCTGCATTGGGTCTTCGTTGCTGTGCATGGGCTTTCTCTAGTTGCGGCGAGAGGGGGCTACTCTTCGTTGCAGTGTGCGGGCTTCAGTAACTGTGGGATGTGGGCTCAGTAGTTGTGGCTTGCAAGCTCTAGAGCACAGGCTCAGTAGTTATGGTGCACGGGCTTAGTTGCTCTGTGGCATGTGGGATCTTCCTGGACCAGGGCTTGAACTGTGTCCCCCGCATTGGCAGGTGGATTTTTAACCACTGTGCCACCAGGGAAGCCCTATTTTCTGTTTTTTGTTTTTTTTTTTTTGCGGTACGCGGGCCTCTCCCTGCTGTGGTCTCTCCCATTGCGTAGCACAGGCTCCGGACCCACAGGCTCAGCGGCCATGGCTCACGGGCCTAGCCGCTCCGCGGCATGTGGGATCTTCCCGGACCGGGGCACGAACCCGTGTCCCCTGTATCAGCAGGGGGACTTTCAACCACTGTGCCACCAGGGAAGCCCTATTTTCTGTTTTTGATTATGGCCATCCTAATGGGTATGAGGTATCTCACTGTAGTTTTGATTTGCATTTCCCTGATCATTAGTGATGTTGAGAATCTTTTCATATACTTATTGGCCATCTGCATATATTCTTTGGAGAAATGTCTATTCAAGTCCTTTGCCTACTTTAAAATTGGGTTGTTTGTTTTTTGTTGTTGAGTTGACACTTCTTTTTTTATATATTACTAAATGGGTCACAGAAAGGCTGTGTTTACCCAAAGACACTAAGCTGGATGGTGGCAGAGCCAAAATAAGAATTTCGGGGTCCCAGTAACACAACAGGGCTTTGTCCTACTTCATTCCTTATAGAGGAGGAAACAGAGGTGCAGAGGTGAGGAGACTCACCTCTACTACTTAGGGCTGTGGCCTCTAGGGAGCCCAGATTCTCAACCCTGGTGCTATGGTCTCAATTGTTTCTCCTGTCCCCAAATTCACATGTTGAAGCCTTAACCCCCAATGTGACTGTATTTGGAGATAGGGCCTTTAAGGAGGGTAATTAAGGTAAAATGAGGCCATAAGCGTGGGGCTCTAATCCAATACAACTGGTATATAAGAAGAGGAAGAGACACCAGAGCTCTCTCTTCTTCTCTCTGTGTATGCACAGAGGAAAGACCATATGAGGACACAACAAGAAGGTGGCTGTCTGCAAGCCAGGCAGTGAGGCCTCACTGGAAACCATCCCTGCCAGTACCTTGTTTTGGCCTTCTAGCTTTCAGAATTGTGAGAAAATGAATTTCTTTTGTTTAAGCCACCTAGTCTGTGGTATCCTGTTATGGTAGCCTGAGCCTACTAATACACCTGGATTCAGAAAGTTACCAGATGGAGAAGACCCCAGAGAGAAGTGCCAGCGTGGGTATGGGCGGTCAAGTTGGCCAGCTGGGTCTCACAATGGGTGTGGCCATGTTAAGTTTTTCTGGAATCTTATAGTCTTCAATCTGATATCCGAGTAGTCTCCTCCTGGCAGGACAGAATTTCCTGATGTTGAAAATAAAGAGCTTAACAAAGCCTATTAAAATAGTTCTAAAGGCTTCCTGGATATCAAATAGCTCTCACTAAAAAGTATTCTGATGATTTAAAAGTCCCAGACACGTGCATATTAGGTTTCCCTCAAAGTGCACATGGTTTCACCACCCGTGTTGTACTTCTTTTATTCTGTTCTCTGTGATCCCTGGTTTGGGTGGGTTTTCTCAACTATTTCTGATGTATTTGTCAGCCTTTCCTTCCCCGTCCACCAGATTAACTGCCAAATCCCTCCAAGGTTCCTTATTTCTGTAAGATCTATTGTAGTTATACTTCAGATGGTCTTGACTCTAAGGCAAATAGGACCCAGCAAGCAAGGGCCAATGGGAAGAGGAGGAAGTGAAGAGCATCTGTGGGTGGGGCACTGGTGGGTTGGGGAGCAGCCTGGCTCTTAAGGATGGGCCTAGGGAAGGGAGCTAGAATGTCAAGTGGGACACTGAGGCAGAAACCTAACCTAGTAATAGGAATGGGTTCAACACCACAGGAGTTGTCCAGCACGGTGCAGTAGCCTGGTGTCAGCAGACAATCTTCTAAACCACTGAGCTTCTCCCTTCTGCCCCTCATCCTTTGCTCCATTTTCTCCGGCTCTAGCCCATCCTTCCTGTCCTCACCGCGCCTCCAGTCTCTTTGTTTCATGCTACATAATATTTCATCACTCCTTCTTGGCTTTGTCTGCTCACTGGAGACTCTCAGGGTAATGTCACAGTCCTGGGACTTCTCTCAGGGTCAAGGGCAGGATCCCAAAATGAGTAGGGGCTGGCTGAGACTCAGCTGTATCAGCTTCCCAGAGTGAATTCTGGCACACATTCCAGAGGCTCTGAAGATTTTACCTGGAAGTTACCAGTTCCTAAAGGAACCGGGCAGGGTTGGAGTTCTAGATGGGAGGTCTAGGAGAGTGGTGAAGTTGGAATTTACACTCAGGAATTAAGACTCCAAACCTAGTGCTCAGTCTGCTATAGTACTTCTCAAATTCTAATGTACATCTGAATTTTCTCAACATGTAGGTTCTGATGTAGTAGGTCTGGGGCGAGGCCCTGGATTCTGCATTTCTAACACACTCCCAGGTAATATGGACACTGTTGTTCCGCCCTTTGAGTATCAAGGCCCCACTGCATCATATTAAGAGAACTCCAGCTGTGCTGGAATTTCAGCTACCATGGAAGGCTGGAATATTTTTGAGTACATTGGGCCTCTAGTCAGGCCTGGTGGGTACCACCTCCCCTGATGCATCTCATCAGTCTTGAATCTGTAGCACAGAGGTTCTCAAGCTTGAGGGTGTATTAGAATCACCTGGAGGGCTTAAGACACAGTCATCTGGATCCCATTCCCAGGCTTTCTGATTCAACAGGTCTGGGGTGGGCCCCAGAATTTGCATTTCTATTGTTTCCAGGTGATGCTGCTGCTGTAGGTCTGGGGATCAGACTTTGGAATCACTGTTGCAGAGTAGCTAAAACTGAGGTACCACTAGGGTCCCGCAATAGAGGGTCTGATGGTTTGGGTTTGAACCTGATTCTACTCCTTACAAATAGTGTGATATGAGGTAAGTCACTCCTTTTCTCTGAGATCCAGTTTTCCCATCTACAAAGCAATGATAATGCACCTCATTGCACAGGGTTGCTGAGCAGTTGAGAAAGAATGTTTACAAGTGCTTCACACGTTTGTCCCTAAGAACGGGTTCCCATCCCAGTCTGCATGGAAAATCTGTCTGCTGCCATCAAACAATTAAAATTATTCAACTGTTTAAAGACCTAAATATACGACATGACACCATAAAACTCCTAGAAGAGAATGTAGGCAAAAACATTCTCTAACATAAATTGTAGTAATATTTTCTTAGATCAGTCTCCCAAGGTAAAAGAAAGAAAAGCAAAAATAAACAAATGGGACCTAATCAAATTTAAAAGCTTTTGCACAGCAAAAGAAACCATTAACAAAACAAAAAGACAACCTATGGAATGGAAGAAAATACTTGCAAAAAGATGCGACTGACAAGTGGATGATGCAGCTGACAAGCAGTAATATCCAAAATATACAAATAGCTCAGACAACTTAATATCCAAAAAACCCAAACAATCCAATCAGAAGACAGGCAGAAGACCTGAATAGACATTTCTCCAAAGAATACATACAGATGGCCAACAGGCACATGAAAAGACGCTCAAGACATGCAAATCAAAACCACAATGAGGTATCACGTCACACCAGTCAGAATGGCCATCACCAAAAAGTCTACAAACAACAAATGCTAGAGAGGGTGTGGAGAAAAGGAAACCCTCCTGCACTGTTGGTGGGAATGTAAATTGGTGCAGCCACTATGGAAAATAGTATGGCTGTTCCTTAAAAAGCTAAAAATAGAGCTACCATATGATCCAGCAATCCCACTTCTGGGCATATATCCCCCAAAGACGAAAACTCTAATTTGAAAAGATACATGCACTTCAATGTTCGTAGCAGCACTATTTACAATAGCCAAGACATGGAAACAACCCAAGTGCCCATCAACAGACAATTGGTTTAAGAAGATGTGGATATATATACAATAAAATATTACTCAGCCATAAAAAAGAATGAAATATTGCCATTTGCAGCAACATGGATGGACCTATAGAATATCATACTAAGTGAAGTAAGTCAGAAAGTGAAAGACAAATATTATATGACATCACTTGTGTATAGAATCTAAAAAATAATACAAATGAATCTATATACAAAACAGAAACGGACTCACAGACATAAAAAGCAAACTTATGGTTACCAAAGGGGAAAGACAGAGGGGAGGGATAAATTAGGAGTTTGAGATTAACAAACTACTCTACATAAAACAGAGACACAACAAGGATTTACTGTATAGCACAGGGAAATGGAAAATAATCTGAAAAATATATGTATATATATAACAGAATCATTTTGCTGTACACCTGAAGCCAACACAATATTACAAATCAACTACATTTCAATTTTTTAAACAGTTGTTTCAGTCCATTGGTCTGTTGTTTTAGTTGCTTGACTTCCCCTTTTCATGGAATTGAGTCAATTAACCAAATGGATCAGTATATTTTTTTCCAGGACGCTCTTTGGGAAAGCGAGGTCTAGAAAACCTGCATCTGAAACCCACAAGGCATGGCTTGTTAAACTTTAATGTGCATACAAATCACCTGGGGAGCTTGTTTGAATGCAGACTTTTATACAGTGGGTCTGGGATGGGGCTTGAGAATTTGCATCTCTAACATGCTCCCAGGTGATGCTGGGGTTGCTGGTCCAGGACCACACTTCTTGTAGCAAGAATTCTGGAACAGTATGAATATGCAGATTCCTTGGCCCTGCCCAGACCTTTTCTATAATTTCCTCAGGTGATCCTTTGGCAAACTAAAGTTTGAAGGCTATTGTCTCAGTGATCAGCCTTAGTCTTTTGCCTTATAAATGTTGGCTGTAACCCAAACAGTGGGAGATGTCAACATCACATGGCCTGCCCAGCACATTTCATGGGGATGGAGAGGGAAGCAGAGGTGCCTTCAAGTCCCACTTCTACCACTTCTTGGCCATGCTGGGAAAATCATTTCACTTTCAGTTCGTTCTTTTGAAATAATCGGCTCATTTGTAAAATGGGAAAAATAATATTTGTCCTTATAATGGGTCGTTGTGAGTCTGGAAGGCTTGCTGGGTCCAGAAGCACTTTGGAAATTGTAAATTTGCAAATGCAAAGGATTATCTTAAAAACAAAAAAGGTTAGGGTAAAACTTTCTGTGTCAACTTATGAAAAACTAATTTTACCTGGGCCTTGGCCATAGGCACGTGGCTGAATGCAGAGCACCACGAAGGCAGTAAAATATTTTGGGGTTGGTCCAAACCTAACCCAAGCAAAGGTCTTCCAAACCTTTGAATTTTGACCAACTCCAAAGAAAGCCAGTTGGGTATGACTATGTCTCCCTTAGAAATTATTTAAATTGTTAAATGTACATTAACACAAGCAACATCTGAAGAGTAACACGTAACAGCACTGACCTTCTCCATGTAGGAGTCAGTAGGGTTTGAAAAGCAAGGGAATTGTTTGGAACTGAGCTCATTTCACAACACAACCAATGTTGTGAATATTGTTTCTGAGTGAGCCCACAAACCCACTTACCTCTTAATATCGCTAAAACTCAACACTTAAAAAAAACTAACAGCAATGATGTGTAAAGAGCATTATGCTTTAACGAAGCATTTCTATATTCACTGATTTTTACTTCCTTCCCATTTTAAAGATGAGGAAACTGAGGCTTAGAGAGGTTAAGAGAGTAAAGATTATAGAATCAGTCACAGGCCATGAGCTTGAATCTTGTCTGCCGATTTCAAGACTGGTGCATATTTGTGGTCTTCTAGAACCAGTCCCAATGAGCAGGGTTTGAAGGATTCCATCTTGGATCATCGTGTACATACCTATTCCTATAACCACAAGACCTGGGAATTCTCCCTCACCTGTTTAGTCTCCCACCTGGTAGTGGAGGATTCAGCAGGACAGTGCCAAGGGCAGAAGTATTAGTCAGGAGAGACAAATTACCTTAGCAGTTTTTGAGGGATACGTTTTGCCCCTTGGGTTCCTAGTTACACTTTCGTTAATTCAAAGGGGTCTGTCTCATCTCTAATTGGAAGCAAAGTTACTACCTCTAACTTAAGCAAGAAAATGGGTGTATTGCTTAGGATTTATCTTGGTTGCTAATGACTGAGACTTGAAATAATATCAGCCTATATGAGTTGGAAGATTGTTTTTTCTCTCACTTCAAGCCTGAAGGTAGGTAATATAGGGCTGGTATGGTAGTTTCACGAGCTCCTCCGGAGCTCAGGTTCCTCTGCCTTTCTCTTCACCATCCTTAGGGCTGATTTCTACCCTCCAGTTCACTTTATGGCTGTGATATGGTCATTGTAGCTCCAGCCATCACATCAGCACTCCAGGTAGAAAAAAGGAGGAAGAAGGGATAAAAAAGTGCATCTCCCAAATGAGTTAATGTCTTTAAAGCTGGGTACAGGGACTTCCCTGGTGTCTCAGTGGTTAAGAATCTGCGTGCCAATGCAGGGGACATGGGTTCAAGCCCTGGTCCAAGAAGATTTCACATGCTGCGGAGCAGCTAAGCCTGTGTGCCACAACCACTGAGCCTGCATGCCACAACTACTGAAGCCTGCGTGCCTAGAGCCCATGCTCCACAACAAGAGAAGCCACTGTGATAAGTCCACGCACCGCTCTGAAGAGTAGCCCCCGCTTGCCGCAACTGGAGAAAAGTCCACGCACAGCAATGAAGACCCAACGCAGCCAAAAATAAATAAATAAAAAAATAAAGCTGGGTACATTTATTCACTCAGTAAACTGCAAGTTTTATTTCTAAGGAAGAAGGGAGAATAGCTGTTGGCATCTATGCCCTGTTGGGATTTTGGGTAGTTCATGGGACTGAAGGTCAGCGACATCTCAGGGATTCACAGAAAGTCTCTGTAGGGAGCTGTTGTGGGAGCATTTTGCCCCGCTTCCTTCAATCCCTGTGGGCCCACTCAAGATTCAAATTCCCAGGAGAAAGAGGCTAAGTTTAAGTTTGCCTTAGCTGCTCGCTGGGGATCTGAGAAGTGGACCTCCGTTGTTGACTCTCCACCAATTATAAGGACTGGGCCAGGATCCTTCCTCAAAAGAAGGGATTCTGGGCAGAAAAAAGTCACAAGTGTCTCCCAGGCTTCATTTGTTGTCCCATTTCGTTCTCTCTCTTCCAGCCCCAGACTCTTCTTAGCACAGAGAAGGGATGGTAGGGTGTGGAGTGGAAACAACAGGGCTTTTGCAATCAACACACCTGGGTTTACTCACAGTTCTGCGTTTACCAGGTGTATGACGTCGGGCCCGTATTACTTCACGTGGCTGAGCCTCAGTTTCCTCAGCTATTGGAAAGGGGATAATCTTACGTGCCTTAACGTTGGTTCAAGTATTTGTGAGGGCAGTTAGGGAATGCCCTACACACGTGCTTACCAAGAAGTCGGATACTCCCACACATTGATGTTGCCCTGCCAGGCACCTTAACCCTTGTCCTTCACTCAGCCCTGGGGGGCCTTTATCAAAGCTGAGCTATGGCTTGGGGAAACTGTCGGGAAAAAGCTCTTCTCCCCTCTTTGATGTTACTCTCAGTGGAAGGGACCCAGTTTAGCCGTCCTTGGGTCTCAGAGTTTTCTTGAGGCCTCCTTCCTCTCTGAGGCCCTGGACATGCAGCCATAGGACTCCCTGGCGGTGTTCCGATGGCTGAAGTTGCTCATTGCGTATACAGAAATCCATCTTCTCCTTTCTCCTTAGGAGGTAAACACTGACGTCCAGCTGGGCCCCTTGCCACCTGGAGTAAAAGACAAGATTTCTTGGCTTCCCTTGGAACTCAATATGTCCATGTGACTGAGTTCTGGCCATCAGGACATAAGCAGAAATGCTGTGTATAAAGAAGGCTGCTTAGGGAAATTTCTAAGCTATAAATGTGTCCCTTTTTGCCTTCTTCCTTCATTTTTTCAGCCAACAGCCTGAGTTGTGATGACTGGAGCTCCAACAGCCATTTTGGACCCTGAGGAGAGCTTGTAGACAGAAGCTATGTCCTTAAACAGTGAAGCAGAAAGGTTGAAGTCCGTGTCCCTAATGATACTGTGGAATCTCCATGCCAGTCCTGGACCATCAGTTCTGGACCTCCTTTGCATCAAAGAAAAATAAATTTCAATCTTATTTAAGCTACAGCTATTTTGAGGGTTTCCTTTTTTTGTGTGTTATAGTCAGCTGAAACTGATCCTAATAGATGTTACCACACTCACATCAGGTAATTTCCCTTTTCCCCTCGGGGTGAATTCTTGCCAGGTGATCTCTCAGTCCTCATGAAAACAGATTTCTGAAGGGATCTTCCCCACTGGTATTCCAGATGTGTCCAGGCATACCCAAATCCTACCTAGAATCAAACTGGGTCCCTCCTAACTCACATTGTAGCTATTCTTATAATACATGGTCTGACACAGCTCTGAGCATACCAGGCTCAATAAAAATTAGTCAGCATTCTCTTCATCCTTTATATGTGTAGGTGGTCAACTCCTTCCACCTGTTAGGTCTGGGCTGTAATGCAGAGGGCTGAGCCAGGGTGGGGAAATCCTACATAAGCATCTATGAACCAATCTGCCTCCCTAGAGGTCCCTTTCCACTTTCCAGTCTTGTTTCCCTTTAGGACATTGCCGGGCAAGACCCTGAGCTCAGAGGGGAAGCCCCCAGCCATC
>NW_020185338.1:708147-729395 GCF_003031525.2 Neophocaena asiaeorientalis asiaeorientalis | reverse complement strand
CAATAACACTTCCTGCTGAGCCACTGGCAGGGGTTGGGGGTGGGGTCCCAAAAGGAGAAGATGGAGCCCTTATCCTCAGAGGCTTCTCTACCCAACAGGGACTAATAACGCTGAATGATTAGAGTTGAGACTGGGACTCAGCAACACAAGGCCAGCTTGAACCATCTGGTCCAACAATCCATTATGTCCCTCTGAGGTCTCACTCATCCCAAATAGCCTCCGGGTTTCCTGGGTAACCTTCTCCCCTCCCCTAACTCATGCTGACCTGGATCCAGGCTACTGTGGATGCAGAGGTTCTCCTGATTATTAGGGTCATGGGTGGCCGAATGACTTTTGTTGTTTTGATGATTTGTCTTTAAGCAGGAAATCAGATCTAAGCAAGTTCTAGGCATTCAACTTATTAACTGAATTGAACTAAGGAAAAGGAGAGTAAAAAAACATGCCTGAACAAATGGAATGAACGGGCCAAGTCAAGAGATGGTTTCTTTCCACATCCCTGCAAACAATGGAAGCATGCTTCTCAGGCCCAGGATTGTGGGGCTGGAGTCACCATCCCTCCTGCTCTCCCGCCTCCCTTTCTCTCCTCATCCCAGGCTGGGCCGAGGAGTCTGGGCTTTATTTTCCACCAAAGACACCTGAGGAATCCAGGGGTCAGGCTGAGTCAGGTGACCCAGCGCGTGTCACCGTGTTCAGAGTGTGCAGTCCCCCTTCCTTCCTGGAGTCTTAAGTTAAGGCCTGAGAGGGTCTTTGCGCTGCAGAGGTCCTGAGACAGCAGAAAAGGGAGGCTGAGGTGTGGACAGCGAGGCCCAGAGGAGGCTCAGGAAAGCTCCCCAAGCCAGCATTCCTAGGAAAAATGCCCCTGGGGATGGTGGTTGTTCTTCCCTTCGCAAGGTCCTCGCTCAACCGTGGAGTTGCCTTCTGCAGTTCAACAGAAGTAGACTCGGTCCCCCGTGTCCTGTAAGCCCGAGCTCCTTCCTCTGAGTGTGTGGGAAGGAGGTCGAGGCACTGAGGGAGCAAGTTTTCCTGCCAGTAATCCAAACGGAAAGCTGGGCCAGGAAAAGTTTTTGGAGTAAATCCACCCCACCTTGGAAAATTCTATCAAATGATCATATTCTGCACTATATACACACTTTCTATAAAAGCAAAAACTAAATGGTACTTCGGGAGACAGGGCCTTGGGGTGTCTTCCACAGTAGCCTAGGGGAGCTTAGAGGTTTCCTTTATTACACCTAGCTCTCATTGGGCAAGATGTATTTTTACTGTACCTAGCTCTCCGTTGAAATGATCAGAGCAAATCCAGTTACAAATGACAATATCTCTTTGAAACGGTGATGGTGACAGAATCTTGAGTGTTTCCAGTATGCAAGGGGTGGTAAGTGGAATGCAGTGTAAGGTAGTCTTTATTATCAACTTATAATGTATAAACTGTCACTGACAGTCTGTCTAATTTGTGTGTTAGTTATCTATTGCTACATAACACATTACCTCCAAACAGCAGCTAAAAACAATAGTTATTATCTCCTAGTTCCTGTGGGTCAGAAATTAGGAGCGGCGTGGCTCAGGGCTTTTGGCTAAGATCTCCCAGGAGGTTGCAGTCAGGCTGTCGGCCAGGACTGCGGCCTCATCCGAAGCTTCAGCGGAGGTGGAGGATCAGCTTCCAAGCTCACGTCCACGGTCGCTGGCGGTCCTTGGTCCCCCACCACGTGGGCCTCACCACAGTGCTGCCTGGTGACATGACAGCTGGCTTCCCCGCAGTCAGTAATGTGAGAGAGGCTGAGGCCCAAGACAGACTTTTTGTTTTTGTTTTTTTAATATTTATTTATTTATTTGTCTGGGCAGGGTCTTAGTTGTGGCATGCGGGATCTTTAGCTGCAGCTTGTGGGATCTAGTTCCCTGACCAGGGATCAAACCTGGGCCTTCTGCATTGGGAGCATGGAGTCTTAACCACTGGACCACCAGGGAAGTCCCCCAAGACAGTCATTTTATAGCCTAATCTTGAAAGTCGTGTCCCATTAGTTCCGCCACGTTCTATTTGTTAGAAGCAAGCCATTCGCTCCACCCACACTCAAGGGAAGGGGATGAAACAAGGATGTGAAAACCAGGAGGCAGTGATCATTGGGGTGGGGAAAGGGCATCTCAAAGGCTGATTTCCACAGTTTCTGCCTTTTCTTTCTTTTTTTTTTTAACATCACAAACACTTTAGGGATTTCTGTGGCTTAATCGTTACCCTGGTGTCCCTACTATTTTTTTCTTTAAAGTCAGAAAACTCCTGCAAGGGAGTTTTCGGGCACTGGGGAGGGAATTCTATCCTGTGGTTTATCTTCTGTGGTTTGGGGAGAAATGTTCCACAAATTGGATTTTCTAGACAACTGAGGGCTTTTCCCTTTAAGCACCCAAGTTCACTCCATACTGTACAGGAGACCCATGTAATTCTGGAGTATAATTCCTGAGACCATTGAGAATACCTAGATTACAAAAGGAAAGGTGTGTACGTATGACTAGGTTTCTCAGGAATTGCAATTCTATGATGTCTCATTTCTCGTAAGCATTCCCACACATTAAGTTAAATATCTTTGTAAGTTTTGCTAAGACTCTCTCATGTAGTTAATAACTTTTGTGCAGGTTGGAGCAGTTGTTAATATAGCTTTGAGAATCAATTTTTCTTGTTTCTGGAGGATGTGATTATGTCCTAGCTATGAGCCACTATTGAATGAAACACTTCATTCCTTTTAAAAAAAACAAAAGAAGTATTATCTGTATTCTAAGCCAAACTGTCATCCAAGTACAAAGGCAACTGAGAATTCCTAGTGTTTGAATGGCAGAATCTGTTAGAGGATAAACTTAGACTCCCCCAAGAGATGATGGGAAAATCTTCAACAAAAGAATGGGCAGGGGCTTCCCTGGTGGTGCAGTGGTTGAGAGTCCGCCTGCCGAGGCAGGGGACACGGGTTCATGCCCCAGTCCGGGAAGATCCCACATGCCGCGAAGCGGCTAGACCCGTGAGCCGTGGTCGCTGAGCCTGCGCGTCCGGAGCCTGTGCTCCGTAACAGGAGAGGCCACAACAGTGAGAGGCCCGCGTACCGCAAAAAACAAACAAACAAACAAAAAAACGGGCAGAGGACATTGATTCATATCACTGTAGACCAAGACAAAACACATGCAGTGACTATGATGGAAGAATAGATTCTAAATGATCTAGAAGTGATATAACTGACAAAAATTCAGATGCAAAGGGGGAACAAAGTTATATACGGTATAAACACATTGTGGTATAAATGAGACTCTTCATTCTGTAGGTTACTCTAAACATCTATCCCTTGCAAAAGAACCACCAATTTCTTATTTATCCTTACTTTTTCTTCCCTTCTAATACAGCTCTAAAGGTCCATTTTCCTTGTGCTCTTTTCCATGCCTTGGCTTCCTCTTTGAGGCAGTATGGCTTAGTGGTTGTGAGGGGAGGCTCTGGAGTTATACAGTCTTGGTTCCACCACTTCCTGGATGTATGACTTTAAGCAAGTCACTTGACCTCTTTGGCTTCAGTTTCCTCATCTGTAAAATGGGACTTTTTATGTTTCCTACTCATAGGGCTGTCGTGAGGATTAAATGGAACAATCCACGTAAATCTCTTAAGAAAGTGCCAGGAACATAGTAGGTGCTCAATAAATGTTCGAGGTGATGGCCACTGGTCATGGGAATAAGAGACAACAGCAAGGTCATACTGAGGGCAGGTGCTGGCCATTGACAGGTATACTCAATGGCATCCTGGTATCCAAATTCTTGTTCCATCTAAAGGTAAATCACGTCTAACCTTCAGGGTTGCTGGTGAGTGGACTAGACACTTACTCTACTGAGTCCTTCCTGCTTCTGCAAAGAGAGAGCCAGGAGCCTGAAGTGACCTTTCTCTTGGGATTCAGGTTCCTCATCAGGAGCCAGGACCGATATGCAGGCGGACTCATTCAGCCATGTCTCAGACATGAGACTCCCATGTCTCAGAGGTGTGTGCTTGGGGTTGTTAGCCCTTGAACAAAATAGCCCAGACACTAGTGTGTCCCAAATGCAAATGTTTGCATTTCATACTTTTCTGCCTCTGAAAGATCACTGCCAGCTGCTGCTGTCGGCATTGCCAGCATGCCTGCTTCCAGCAGCTCTTTTCCTTCTCCTTCGAATTTCTTACTTTCACGGGCTGGGAAATGTGAGAGTGAACCTTAGTAGATCCCGGACCGGGGCACGAACCCGTGTCGCCTGCATTGTCAGGCGGACTCTCAACCACTGCACCACCAGGGAAGCCCAAGACAAGGCTTTAAGGGAAGGTCCGAGGGCTGTGCCGCGAGCAAAGCTTGGAGCTGACGAAGGCTGTGTACTGTGGCAGAGACAGCAGCGGGCAAGGACTTGACCTTGTCTCAAATCACCACATTTTTGAAGTTTTATTTAAACTTTATCATAGAGTACAACTTGGCTCTTTTTCCTTTTCTCTAAATTTAAGACTTATACATGTATGTGACCACCACCCAAACTGGGACACAGAATAGTTCCATGACCCCAAAAGACTCCCTTTATGGCCATGCTCTCCCCCACCCAGAAGCTCTGGCGATCCCGATGTTCTCTGCATCACGACAGTTTTGTCCCTTCCAGAACATCATGTAGATGAAATCTTAGTGTATGTAATTCTGAGACTGGCTTCTCTCACTCAGCATAATGTCTTTGAGATGCATCCAGGTCAGCGTCTATCAACAGTTTGTTTCTTTTCATTGCTGAGGGGTATTCCACTGTATTGTTTATTCACCTGGTGAAGGATATCTGGGTTTTCCCAGCTTTTGGCTATCACAAACTCCTATTAACATGTGTGTACAGGTTTTTGTGTGAATATAAGTATTCATTTCTCTAAGGTAAATATCCAGGAGTGAGAGTTCTGGGTTATATGGAAAGTATATGTTTAACTTTATGAGAGATCGCTAAACCATCTTCCAGAGTGGCTGTACCATTTTGCATCCCCACCAGAAATGCTCCAGTTGCTCTGTGTCCTTGCCAGCACTCGGTATTGTCTGTCTTTTTATTAGTCATTCTAGTAGGTGTGAATTGGTATTTCGTTACGGTTTTGATTTGCATTTTCCTAATGGCTGAGGATGTTGAACATCATTTCATGTGCTTATTTGCCATTCTTACATCCTTTTTGGTGAAGGTCTATTCAAGTCCTTTGTCATTTTTGAAAGTGGGTTGTTGGTTTCCTTACTGTTGAGTTTTAAGAGTTCTTTATGTATTTTGGATACGAGTCCTGTGTCAGATCTGAGACAAGGCTTAAGCAAATACTTAAGCACCTGAGACATCTCCCTTATTAAATGGGGATAATGTCGTTTTCTTCGCCTGTTTCCCAATGTCGCTCTGAGGATCAAATGATAAAGGTAAGTGAAACATCGGAAGTCGGGAAGGAATCACCGTTGCTGCTTGGGTTATCCAGGTTCTCGTGTGAATGGTCTGTGCCCTACGGGTATTTCTTTATTTGCATAATATTACGCTCCTTCCAAGCAGGTACTTGACAGATTAAAAGGTTTAAGGTGAAGGGGAATTTTGTGGAGAAATGGTCTCTGCTGACAGCTACTCCTTTTTTTGTCACCGCTGGAGCACATTTCCTCCCCCCAGATCCCGGGAGAGACGTGACCAGGAAGGTGCTAGAGGTCGATGGTGGCTGAGCAGCCGGTGTCAGGAGCTCCTCTGCAGACCATCTGCCCCAGCTTTAGGAAGCAGCTCCTGCTGGCCCAGGCAGAGCCCAGCACTCCCGTTGAGTGAGGATCATATGCCACCACTGAGGGTTGAAGAGAGATGTGCAGGAGAGGATGCGACTCGTTCCCAAGTGAAGGGCGGACGACTGGACTCCATCTTCCAGATCCCATTGCTTTGCCGGCTCCCTTGTGAGGGAGCCAAGCTTGAGCCTGGCTCAGAGGAGCCAGCAGTGGCAGAATATATAGGACCCGTGTCCTGGTAGTGTTTACCCCCAACCTAGCAGTGCTCACAGGTGCCCCAGGAGTGCTCACCCATAATCTAGCAGTGCTCACCTATATTCTAGCAGTGCCCACCCATATTACGATAGTGGGTATAATGGTGGCCTCCGCACTGTCTATCCCACCCCTCTCACCTAGCACAGGAGAACTCCAGTGTGAAGAATTAACTTCAGCTCACGGGGTGGCCCTGAGGTATTTGAGAATAATCCCATTCACCCTGCTACTGACTGGTTCTGGAACGCACATGACCTGATTCGGCCGATGAGACACAAGGAGTGGTTTGCTGAAGGTCTCTGGGAAATTGTCCTACCTTTTGTGGGTGGGGGCGGGGTGGGGTGAGAAGGCAGATCCATTCACTGTGTCTCACCCAGTCTGTCTGTTTGTGTGTCTCTCCGTCTCTGTCTCCCCCCCTGCTGGGGTGCTAGCAGCTAAGACCACAGGGACCCAGACTTGGAATGAGTCCAGTGCTGAGGCTGGACGAGCAGAGACGTGGAAGGAACCTGAGTCCTTGTTTCCGCCCTGCGCCTGAAGCGCACCTGGTCTGGAAGTCTTTGCTGAAGTTGACAATATCCTCTCCAGTTTAATTCAGTTTGCGTTCAGTCCCTTATTATTTGCAGCCCAAGCACGGTAGCCGTTATAAGCTGTCCCCTCACCAAGCTCAGGAGGCCTCCTTAGTTCACAAGTCAGACTTCAGAGGTACCGAGTGGCTCTGGGGGTGAAGGCAAGGAAGAGGCAGAAAGGCAATGACCTCTTCTCACTTCAATGCTACAACATCAGCACCGTTTTATGGACCACGTCTCATTCTTTTTCTGTTTTAACATGGAAGCGTTAAAAATCACCTAACCCTTATTAACTTGGATTAAGGTGAGGGGAGAGTCTGAATTATAGCATCTGTTCAAAGGAAGGCAGTTTGTTTTATTCTATTTGAAGTACACAGTAACTAGATGATTCTGTATCTTGGGGCGTGGGGGGAGATAATCCGGATGGAAAGTTCTGGATCATCTCATGATCCAGAAAGGAAGAATGCTATCAAGGACGCCAAGGGCATCCTGAAGGTGCTCACGCGGACAAGTTGGACAATTTGACCTTCTAATCATGTGGTTTATTGGAGAAAACTCGTGAAAGGCCATGAGTTCATAATGATATGCAAATAAGAACTGTTAGTCTAACATTGAACAAAAGGGGAATTGAATGACTTGAAGTGGATGACTAGTGGGGTATAGTATTTGCTTTTTATTCTAAAATTAAGGGGTTGTTAATATGTGAGAGTATTTCATTTCTTCTATAAGGCGTGTGACTGGTTGTAATGACCCGTCCCAAGCAAGCAGGGACAGGTGTGTGAGCCTCCGGGTCACTCCTGGCCCCGCTCCTCTGCTCATCACACAGGGACTGGCTCTGATGGGCTGCGTTTCCCAGGTTTCTGGTTGGGTGTGACCAGCTGGGAGGGAGGCTGGGGAGTGGGAGGGAAGGAGAAGCCAGGCTGTTTCTCCCCATGCTTCTCTGTCTCCGGCCGTCTCCAGCATCGGCTGCATCACCTTTATAGCTCCAGCCGCTGTCCTGTTGGAGCCACCATGGTGCCAGTTTCTTTGGGGGGCCCCCAGCCTCAGGGCTCCACTACCACCTTCTCCTTTGTCTCACCAGCCCAAAGGTGTTAGTGGTTTCCTCAAGTTGCTAATCTCCCTGTCTCCTGTTCGGCTTCTCAGCTGTATACTCAATTCCCTTCGATGTATCCCCTTCATGTAAATTATTAAAATGACCTCTGTTTCCCAGTTTGTATCTGATAGGATATGTCATTGTTTCTATCTGCACAGGCAGGGATGAATAAACACCAGGAACTGCGAGTCAACCAAATAATCCCAGAATAAACAGACACAGTGGCAAGGGCAGGAAGGGTCAATGAGCACTGCGGTGACATAAAATCCAGGCAGGGGGAGCTCAAAGCTGAGAGGCGGCACACAGAAGAAGCAAGCAGGGAGAGGGTTCCGCAGGCTGCTCCTGGTGACACATTCGTCACGTGTCCTGAGGAGAGGAGCTCACTTTGAACATTCGATCCCTCATCTGGTAGGAGATGAAATGTTTCGATGGTCTTATATGAATAATAATAAAATGCAAGTAAAAGAATACATAAGTTTCAAATAATATTGTGGGACCAGGTCAGTACATCCTAATAGGACAAATGGGTTAGATGGCATCAGCTAAGAGACATTTAAAGGTAGAATCAATTCTGGGAAAGATGCCGAGAGTGGCAGGTGCCGTCCGTGTCCTGTCCGGCTACCCTCGGTACCCATAATCCCCTCATCTGTCACTGGGCTTCAGACCACGAGTCCTGCCACTTTTTGCCTGAGGGCTGTCTCTGGCCACTGGAACCAGCTTGGCCCAGGTGGGCCGCCTGGAAGTGTACATCTCCAGGGCAGCCCTCAACCGATATCTGATGAGAAGGGTGGATAAATACTCCAGCACCCCTGCCTCCCACTTGGGGTAACTGAGGTGTGATCTACACTATCTCCCATATTTCTGGGCAGGACTGTGCCTGGTCACCCACAGTGGTCACCTGCTTGCCGACACGGCCTCTCTAGATTCCTCCCTTCCTGGTCTCACGTCCCCACGTCCTGACGGGTGATTCCTAGAATCTCCTCTCAGAGAAACTACTTCCACTCATATTCTTGTCTCAGTGTCTGCTTCTGGGGGAGCCCAGACTAAGGCACCATTAAAAAAAATAAACTCATTTGGAATAATTTTAGATTTAGAGAAAAGTTGCAAAATTAATACAGAGACTTCTCATTCAGTTCCTTCCAATGTTGATTTCTTTTTTTAAAAAATGGCTTTATTGAAGTATAAATGATATACAAAGGACAGCACGTATCTAATGTGTTTGGAAATATGCAAACCCCAGGATACCATCACCACAATCACAGTCGTAGACATACCAAACACCTCCCAAAGTGTCTTTGTATCCTGCCCCCTTTTTTCTTGTTGGTTTTGTTTTATAGCACTTACCATGAGATCTACCCTCTTAAATTTTTAAGTGCACTATATATTGGTAACTATAGACATTATGTCATACAGCAGATCTCTAGAACTTACCCATCTTGCATAACTGAAACTTTATACCCACACGTTATCTGGTCATTTGTTGCCTGTTAAACCTAAGAGGTTCAACCTTGCACATTACTATTAACTAAATCCAGGCTTTCTTCAGATTTTATCAGTTTTTCTGCTAAAGTCGGCTTCCTGGTTCAGGATCCCACAGGATCCCACCGTGACTCCGTGGTGTCCTCTGGTCTATGACAGTTTCTTAGTCTTTCCTTATTTTGCATGACCTTGACAGTTTTTTGTTTGTTTTTTTTTGCGGTACGCGGGCCTCTCACTGCTGTGGCCTCTCCCGTTGCGGAGCACAGGCTCCGGACGCGCAGGCTCAGCGGCCATGGCCCACGGGCCCAGCCGCTCCGCGGCATGTGGGATCCTCCCGCACCAGGGCACGAACCCGCGTCCCCTGCATCGGCAGGCGGACTCTCAACCACAGCGCCACCAGGGAAGCCCTGACCTTGACAGTTTTGAGGAGTACTGCTCAGGTAGTTTGTAGAATATCCCTTGGTTTGGGTTTGTCTGATATTTTTCTCACGGTTAGACAAGAGTGACGGGTTTAAGGGAAGAGGATCTCACAAACGAAGTGCCCTTCTCACTACATCATCTCAAGGAAGACACCAAATTCAATTAAAAAACGTAAAAAAAAAATCCATTAAAAAGACAGATGCTTAAAATCCCCAAGTCATCACAAGTAAAAAATTTTTTATAAAAAGGGACCCAGCCTGGAGTCCAGGGGCTCATGTTTGAGTCACCTGACATTGGACAATCCAGGTCCTATGTCCCAGCCAAGAACCAATTAGCCAATTGCCTGATTCTATGTCCTCAGATTGTCTGAGAAAGTGTCCTCTGAATTTTGGCTCTGGTAAGACTAATGACTCCTCAGGAAGGAGTATATATTATTGAAACCCTAGGACGATATAAGAAATGCAATAAAGGATTAATAAATGTAGCAATAACCTGGGAAGGAAATATATCAGGAGCAGAATAATGAATTAAAGCCGTGGTGTGCGTGTTTAGGGTGGGTATAAGGAGGTGCAGTAATAAGTTGTGTAACTTGTGTTTCTGAATATTTTCTCTGCTATTTGAGGTCTTTGAACTATTCAGAAGAATCAAATGGATTGTTTGTAGTGGAATTTCAAATTGTTTAAGAACATATCATTCATCATATTTATAACTGAGAAAAATTGGTTTTCTGAGTTCTCTTAATTAGATGTAATTGTAACAAATTAAGGATTCAGGAAAGTCTACACAATTGTGGGAGCTTCTTTTCCCCCATAGAAAAGCCCCTTAGGCGTTAAATCGTCTATCAGTGGGTTACAACAGGACTAATAGTCCCTCCCGGCTCCCATCTGTAAAGCTGTTAGCTTTCAGGAGCTGAAATACTAAGCCTCTCATAGATGCTTTAGGCATTTTCACATCTTTCATCTCATTTTATCCTCATAAGAACCTGGTGGTATTATCTTCATCTGACAAATGAGAGAACTAAATGTGTAATTTAGGATGCATCTGAATGTGAGAAAGAGAATACTGGACCAAAAATGACTTAGACAGCAATAGATTTATTATCTCCTTGAGAAGTGGTACTGCTAGCTGCAGGGCTGGTTAATTCAGGGGCTCCATAACACCAGGTCCCAGCTTCTCTGTGCTTCTCTTGACTACTTCTCATGGGCAATAGGTGGCTGCAGCAGTTCTAAACATCCACAGTGTCCTCGTGTAAAGCAGGCTCTCCTGTGGTGTTAGGGAGGAAATCCTCTCCCAGCAGTGCTTTGGTGACTGCTCCTCACTGGCTAGGATTGAGTCCTGTGTTCAGGTCTAAGCCAATCACCTACAGAGGGGCGGAGTTACGTGATTGGCCTGGACCAGTCAACCTTCACCTCCTGGGACTGGGAGGGTGGATAGGCAGCCAAGCCAGCAGAGAAGATGGGCACAGGCAGCCCTGGCTGTGAGGAGGCGTGGCGAGGGCGTGGCTTGTCTAAGCTCAACCTGTCAAGCCAGGACTGGAGTCTTAGGTTCCAACTTACACTTTGGCCTTTCCCGCTAGACCTCTCTGAGCCCTTGGAATAAGGTCACACCTTTAAGTGGTCTTCAACTTGGAAGGAGCCTCCAGGGCCTTCTGGGCCAGGCTCTCTCTGACCAGCCGGCGAAGGTGGGTTTCAACTTCACAGAGCAGACCTGTCTTGCTTCTTCCCGAAGACTGTCGCAGCTCCTGAGGCTCCGAGGGCCACGTAGTCCATGCTTTTTATTGCACAGATGGGAACAGTGGAGCGGGGTGGGAGAAGGAGCTCATGGTCACAACAGGAGGGGACTGGATTCAGGGCCTTCAACTCCTGATTCTTAAAACGTTGCCCTTTCTACTCCACCTGGCTAATAAAAGTGAGCATGTATGGGAGGCACTTTAGAGCAGCACTTGAAAGCACAGCCTGTGGAGCCTGACTGCTGTGTTTGTATCTTTGGGCAAGTTATATTATCTTTCTGGTCCTCAGTTTCCTCATCTGTAAAATGGGTATAATAACTGGACTGCTTCCTCGGGTTGTTGTGAGGAGTAAAGAGTACATGTAAAGGCTTTGGCACACCTAGTAAGCTTTTTAATTTTTATCGTGCTGCTGCCACGTGCCCAGCACCATGCTCTATGTTTTGCATTTATCTAGTCTTTATGACACCTCTATTATTAGCAGAATTGTTTTACAGATGAGGAAATTAATGCACAGAAATGTCAGATAACTTACACAGGGTCCCATAGCTGAGGCCACACTGAGTGTCAGACCATGTCTGTCTCTAGAAGCCTGAGCTCTTAATCGCTTTGCTATCCTGTCTCCCTCCCCTTGGTGTTCGGCCTCTTGGGTTCTCTACTGCAGATAAAAAAAAACCAAGACCGGCCAGGACAAGCCCCCTAGTTCATGGTCACCAAGCTAGTCAATGAAACAGGAGCTAGGAGAGAGGGACATTTCACCAGCCCACTCTTCCCCTGCAGGGACAGAGCCTCCTCAGGTTCCGACAGCAAGATTTGTCTCAGCTACTCTGTCAGGCAGTTCTTCCTCATGTTAGACCCAAACCTTTCCTGCTTTAATTTAGGCTCATCTTCTTTTTGCTGAATCTCTGAGGCCTTTTTCTAGTTTATTTGAATTGTTAGCTTACGAGTCAACGAGCCTTCACACCTGCCACTCAGCCCTGCCCTGTTTGTCCCCCGACGTCCACTTCAGAGCCTCTCCCTGAGGCTGTAGCTAAGGGCTTTCTATGCCACCTTCAGGGACAAGAGGACCGGGGGTCTCTAGAGTGTCTACCCTTGCCACAGTCTCAGCTCAGCCTCAGCAGGATCCCCTTCCCCCCCAGGCCTGGATGAAGCGTCTCCCTCCTGACGTCTTACTTCCTTGTACTTCTCCAGACTTTCCACCTCCCATCTGGCTGGGGAGTGACTATTTCTAATATGTGAACTAGGGGAGGGAGAGACTGTCCTCTAGACCGGCACTGTCTACCACTAGTCACATGTGGCTATTTAAATTGATTAAAAGTCAGTAAATTTTAAAAATCCAGTTCCTCTGCTGCACTAGCCATGTTTCAAGTGCCTGACAGCCACGTGTGCACAGTGCCTTTGTATTGGACAGCGCGAGCACAGAACATTTCCACCACTGCAGAAAGTTCTATTGGACAGCAACAGAACTGTGGTTCTCTAGCTCAGAATCATATGGAGGACTTGTTAAAATACCTAATGCCGGGCCTCCCCAACCCAACCAGAGTTTCTGTCTCAGTATGTCTGGGGTGGGTTGGAGGATTTTCATCTCTGACAATCTCGCAGGTGATGCTACAGAGGCTCGCCCAGGGCCCCCACTTTGAGAACCGCTGCTCTTCACCCACCACTGGGAGAGCCTGCTTGGAAGACCCATACGCTGACCCTGAGCTGACGGTGGGAAAGAAGGACTGGTGGCCACAGCTCCCTCAGCTGAGCTTCAAGAGGGAGCATGAGACCAGCCTTTTCTTTTTAATTTTTATTGGAGTATAGTTGATTTACAATGTTGTGTTACTTTCTGCTGTACAGCAAAGTAAGTCAGTTACACATATGTACAGATCCACTCTTTTTTTAGATTCTTTTCCCACATAGGTCATTACAGAGTATTGAGTAGAGTTCCCTGTGCTATACAGTAGGTCCTTATTAGTTATCTATTTTATATATAGTAGTATGTATATGTTGATCCCAATCTCCCATTTATCCCTGCCCACCTCCCCCCCCAGTAACCATAAGATTGGTTTCTACATCTGTAACTCTATTTCTATCGTGTAAATAAGTTCATTTGTACCATTTTTTAAAGATTCCACATATAAGTGATATCATATGATATTTGTCCTTCTCTGTCTGACTTACTTCACTCAGTGTGACAATCTCTATGTCCATCCATGTTGCTGCAAATGGCATTATTTTGTTCTTTTTTATGGCTGAGTAATATTCCATTGTATACATGTACCACCTCTTCTTTATCCATTCCTCTGTTGATGGACATTTAGGTTGCGAGACCAGCTTTCTAAAAGCAAACATTGGCGGGACAGTGGGGTGTGTTCCTGAATTTGCCAAAAAAACCCCCACCCTCAACCCAACAGAATAATCCTGCACCCCCGTGGGCTGCCTGGGCTTCATCTCCACTTGTTTGTAAGTTCTGAGAAGGAGCCACTTCAGTTCCAACCCTCATCACTGTCCTTCTCCAATGACAAATACAAAACGAGGAGCCACTCCAGTGTCACCTAAGACACTGGTCCTTGGTTGCAGTTTTCTTTCCACCTTGCACTTTCCAAGACCCATATGTACTTGGTACCTTCTCTTTCGAAGAGGCTGTGTCGGGGACAGGAAAGCACTGGATTTGAAAGATTTGGATTCAAGTTCCTGTGTGACCTTGGGCATTGCCCCTCTGAGTTCAGTAATGGCGTGATATGATCATATTACTTTACAAAGCAGTTTTATGCTCAAGTAATACAGGATGTGATTTTGTTTGTAAGTCACAGAGTACTAACCAGACCTCAGGTCCCATAGCTTGGTGTGTAACTATTAGAGCACAGGCTCTACCCAATTATTTGTTTGTCCACACATCTCTCGACAGCCTGAGAACTCCTCAAGGCAAGGCTCTGTCTTATTCACCTATTAATCTTTGAGCCCCTAGTGCTTGACCTGAGGTCCAGCAAATAGTTATAACAGTAATGATTATTATACTAAAGCATACAGCATGTATCACGTGTCAGGCACTGAACTAATATATTAATTCATTTAATTCTTACTGCTTCCGCACAAGGTATGTATTATAGTTATGAGATTATACATAACAGGTGCCAAGTAAATATCTATTTCATCATCTAGGGCAGCCCTTCTCCAACTTTAACAGGAATAGGAATCACTCGGGGATCTTGATCTTGTTAAAGTACACATCCTGATTCAGCAGGGCTGCAGTGGGCCCTGGGATTCTGCATTTCCAGCAGGCTCCCAGCTGCCAGGTGATGCTGCCGGTCCGCAGACCACACTGCGGGTTCAGAGATCTAGATCATTTAACAAGTCATCAGATAGAAAACATCCAGTCCCTTGTGGGCTGAATGCAGGGGTGGGAAACACTCAGAAAAAAATAACTCATGCCTTACTTTGGTGGTGAGAGGATTACAGATCCTCAGCATAGACATTCTCTGAGGGGATGATGAAGCGAGTCAATCAAAGACAGCTTTCAAAGTCTCATTGGAACAGTCTGTTCTCACAGTTTCCAGGAAAGGCGCAGGGTAAATACTTTCCAACATTAGGAACAAAGCTTACGGTGTGGGGCTACACATCTGATCTTAACAGGGAGCCCAGCACTTGCTGTCAAATCGCCTGGACTCTGTCCTCCAGCGAGGGCTGTGAGACCTTCCCATGGCAGCCACGGCACAGGTGGACCTGAGGCCAGTCCCCCTAGCAGGTGGATGGATGCTCAAGGGCAGTGGGAGGAAGTATGTGGATGAAATGTGGCCTCAGAGTCACACAGAGCTGGGTTCCAATCCGTTGCCACTTGCTAGCTGTTCAGTCCGTGTACATTATCGCCGTGTTTCTGTTTTCTCAGTGTAGCAGACAGATGATACCGGGTTTGATGAAGAAACCAAAACTCCCGGAGGCTTTCAAACAGCGTGACTGTGATGCAAGGAACTGGTTACAGAGGAGATGGCAGAGCTGGAAGCCAAACGGGGCAAGGGGTGGCAGTCCAGAGGCTAGCAGGAAGATAGCTGTGGGCTGAAGGCTCGGGAGGGAAGCCGTGTTTCCACAGCCCAGGGGTCAGGTCACCAGGGTGAGGCTGGAACCACAGAGGACACGGCCCTTGCCAGGATGCTACCTGAACAACGACGAAGGAGGAGAAATACCCCTAGGGCTTGGCTGTTTACCCCACCCTCCAGGCTCTGCCATTGCCTCCCTGGGCTGAACCTAGCTGGACGCTAGGAAACACGGCCTGCTGCGGCCAGCCGTGCTGTAACCCGGAGCAGGAAAGGTGAGGAATGGCTCCGAGGGCCAACAGGCTCAGGACCTGCATCACAGGTTCAAGGACTGGGCTGGGATGCCTGTGTAAACACCCTGGCACAGCGCCGGCCACATCAATAAAGCTCGTGTCCTTCCCGCTCTTGGAAACAGCAGGCCTCCGGGGGTTAACCGTGTCTTCTGGGATGCCGTCTTGGCTATCAGCAGTTTCCCTCATCACCCCTGTCTGTGTGGAACTCCAGGCTCTGCAACTCAAGAGAATCCTTCTCTACTGGCCTCTAGGGATCCTGGAACAGGAAAGGGTCCTTCAGACCAAAGGACCATCAGGGCCCTGGGAAATGGCCAAGGCTGGATGCAGGGACACCGGCAAGGGGTGAGGGCCTGGACAGGCCTGTCACTGTATTGTCCATTCGTTCATTCATTCATCCATTCATTCATCCATCCATTCTTCTCTTAACAAGCAGTCACTGAGCCAGAACCACAGCAGGTGTCAGGAATGCAGGCTGTGTCCCAGCCTGGTGGGTGATACAGGCCTGCAAATTAACATTTCAGTCAGGGCTGTCTTGGTTCTAAGAAACAGAAAACCATTCAAAAAACTCAAGTGAAAAGGAGGCTTATTGAAAGGGGTAAGGGAATCTGATGGAATCAAAGTTCAGGAGGTGCAGCTAGACCTCAGGGACCCGGCCCCGTCTTGCTCTCTGCCTCTCTGAGCATCTGCAAACCAGATCGCACGTGGTTCCTGCTCCCCCAGAACTTCTGCCTGTGGTGACGCTGGCTTCCCCGCAATCAGCTGACTCAGGCCTTGACTCCCTGAGACTGTAAAAGTCCAGCGCATCCTCACCAACCAACCAAGATCACTGGTCTCTCCGTTTACATTATAGCGAGAGATCCTGCCCCTGACTGGCTCTCTTGAGTCAGACCCCAGGCCCCATCAGGGTGGCCTGGACAGGACAGGCAGTGGGGAGGCGGGGGGAAGGGCGGTGCGAGCTGCCCTTGGGAGGGGCAGGTCCTGACAAGGGAGCCGAGGGCAGGCAATGAAACATGCTTCCTGCAAGAAATAATTACAGATCTGGCCTAAGGAGTATATTGAATATGGAAAAGCATTTAAAGTGATAATAGTGACCATTTATCAATTTATCAAGTTTTTATGTGTCAGACATTATATAAGTGCTTTTTATACGTTTACCTCTTTTAATCCTCACTGTAGGCCTCAGAAGTCTGCTTTATTATTTTCCCCATTTGACAGATGAGGAAAACAGGCTGTAGGAGGTTAAATACTTGGCCTGAGGTCAGATGGGTGGAGGTGGTAACAGCAGACTTGAGCCACATGCCTTAGTCCTGTGTTTCTCTGCTTCCATCGAGAGCAGACGCCCATCGGTAAGGCCATTTCCTGTGCACAGCCTACAAGAATGCTGTCTCCAAACCAAACCTTTCTTTGGTTAAGGAATTTCAGATGCACAGACTTGGGGCATTAGTGTCCCATTTTAAGGCTCACCGTAGCCATCCACCTGTGCTCAGATCCTCCTTTATCTTGATCATGTCTTATCCTTCATCCAGGTCCCTATCCTAGGCCCCTCCCCTAGAGCTGTCCACTCTGCAGTAGATAACATACGTGCTTCCAATTTACCTCGCGTAGGTTTAATTAATATATGCTATCCTTGGAAAGTGTATATGTGTTTGGGGTTTATTTTTCAGGGACTGTTTATTTTTTATTTCCTTTAAAATCTTATTTATTTATTAAAAAAATTTATTTTATTTTATTTAATTTATTTTTGGCTGCATTGGGTCTTTGTTGCTGTGCGTGGATTTTCTCTAGCTGCGGTGAGCGGGGGCCTACTCTTCATTGCAGCGCGCGGGCTTCTCATTGCAGTGGCTTCTCTTGTTGCAGAGCACAGGCTCCAGGCGCATGGGCTTCAGTCGTTGTGGCTCGCGGGCTTAGCTGCTCTGTGGCATGTGGGATCTTCTGGGACCAGGGCTCGAACCCGTGTCCCCTGCGTTGGGCGGATTTTTAACCACTGCGCCACCAGGGAAGTTCTATACCTTTTTTTAGATCGTAAATCACATAAATTCCCCTCTAAGCCCTGTTTTTGCTACATCCCACAAATTTCCTGTGTTTTCATTTTCATGCAGTTCAAAATATTTTAAAATTTCCCTTGAGATGTATTCTTGGACCCATGTGTTATTCAGAAGTGTGTTGTTTAGTCTCCAGGTATTTGGGGATGCAGTAGTCCATAGATGTCCATTATGCACAGTTAGTTGATGGTGGTGTTGAATTCAGTCATGTGCTTACTGATTTTCTGCCTGCTGGATCTGTCCATTTCTGGTGGAGGGGTATTGAAGTTTCTAACTCTGTGAGTGGATTCATCTGTTTCTCCTCGCAGTTCTATCCGTTTTGTCCTACGTATTTTGATGCTCTGTTGTTAGGCACATACGCATTTAGAATCATTAGGTCTTCTTGGAAACTGACCCCTTTATCATTATGTAATAATGCCCCTCTTCATCCTTGATAACTTCCCTTGCTCTGAAGCCTGCTCTAACATTAATATAGCTACTCCTGCTTTCTTTTGATTAGTGTTAGCAATGTATATCTTTCTCTACCCATTTACTTTTAATCTATATGTGTCTTTATATTTAAACTAAGTTTCTTGTAGACAACATATGATTGGGTTTTTTTTTTTTTATCCACTCTGATAATCTCCGTCTTTTAATTGGGGTATTTAGACCACTGATATTCATTCAAAGTGATTACTGATATAGTTTGATTAGTATCTACCACATTTATTACTTTTTTCTATTTGTTGTCCTTGTTCTTTGTTCATATTTTTGTCTTTCACTCTTTTTCTGCTTTTTGTGGTTTTTTTTGTTGTTGTTGTTTGTTTGTCTTTTTTTTTTTTGCGGGACGCGGGCCTCTCACTGTTGTGGCCTCTCCCGTTGCGGAGCACAGGCTCTGCACGCGCAGGCTCAGCGGCCATGGCTCACGGGCCCAGCCGCTCTGTGGCATGTGGGATCTTCCCGGACCGGGGCACGAACCCGTGTCCCCTGCATCCGCAGGCGGACTCTCAACCACTGCGCCACCAGGGAAGCCCTGCTTTTTGTGTTTTTAATTGAGCATTTTTTAAAACTTTTTTTAGTGAGTTGCCCTAGAATTTGCAGTATACATTTATAGCTAATCGAAGTCCACTTTCAAATAACACTATACTGCTTCATGGGTAGTGCAAGTACATTATATTAACAAAATAATACTAATTCTGCCCTCTTGTCCCTTGTATCATTGCTGTCATTTATTTCACTTATACATAAGCCATATAGGTATGTAACAAATACATTGTTCCTATTATTATTTTGAACAAACCATTGTCAGTTAGATCAATTGAGATTTTTAAAAAATTTATTTACTATTTATTTTTGGCTGCATTGGGTCTTCGTTGCTGTGCACAGGCCTTCTCTAGTTGTGGTGAGTTGGGGCTACTCTCCATTGCGGTGCACGGGCTTCTCATTGCGGTGGCTTCTCTTGTCGTGGAGCATGGGCTCTAGGTGCGCAGGCTTCAGTAGTTGTGGCACATGGGCTTAGTTGCTCCACGGCATGTGGAATCTTCCCAGACCAGGGCTTGAACCCGTGTCCCCTGCATTGGCAGGTGGATTCTTAACCACTGTGCCACCAGGGAAGTCCTGAGATTTTTTTTTTTTTATCTTCAATTATTCCTTCTCCAGTGCTCTTTATTTCTTCATGTAGATCTGAGTTTCTGACCTACATAATTTTCCTTCTCTTTAAAGAACTTTTAACATTTCTTGCAAAGAAGTCTACTGGCAACAAATTTCCTCAATTTTGTTTGTCTGAGAAAGTCTTTATTTCTTCTTCATTTCTGATGGATCATTTAGCAGGGTACAGATTCTAGGTTGGTGGGTTTTTCTTTCACTCAGCACTTTAAATATTTCACTCTACTCTCTACTTACTTGCATTTTTTCTGAAGAGAAGTTGGATGTAATTCTTATCTTTGTTCCTCTGCAGGTAATATGTTTTTCCCTCTGTTTTTTTTTTTTTCAGGATTTTTTCTTTACCTTTATATGCCTAAGTGTAGTTATTAGTTTTTTGTTTGTTTGCATTTATCCTACTTGGGTTCTCTGAGCTTCCTGGTTCTGTGGTTTGGTGTCTGACATTAATTTGGGGAAATTCTCAGTCATTTTTGTTTCAAATTTTTACTCTGTTCCTTTCCCTCTTACTTCTCCTTCTGATATTCCCATGATGTGTATCTTACACCTTTTATAGTTGCCACATAATCTTTGGATATTCTGTTCTGCGTTTCTCAGTCTTTGTTCTCTTTGCTTTTCAGTTTTGGAGGTTTCTACTGCTATATCCTCAAGCTCAGAGGTTCTTTCTTCAGCTGTGTCTGGTCTACTAATAGGCTCATTGAAGTCATCTTTCATTCTGTTATAGTGTTTTTATTTCTGGCATTTCTTTTTGATTCTTTCTTAGAATTTCCATTTCTCATCTGTTACATTGCCCATCTGTTGCACGCTGTCTGCCTTATCAATTAGAGCCCTTAGCATATTAATGCTAGTTTTAAATTCCTGGTCTGACAATTCCAACATCCCTGCCATATCTGAATCTGGTTTTGACATTTGCTCTGTCTCTTCAAACTGTGTTTCTTTTGCCTTTTAACATGTCTTATAATGTTTTCTTGATAGCTGGACATGATATACTGGGTGAAAGGAACTGCTGTAGACAGGCCTTTAGTGATGTAATGGTGAGGTGCGTGTGTGTGGTAGGGGAAACATTCTGTAGTCCTGTGATTAGGTATCAGTCTTTCAGAGATCCTATACCTCTGGGTTGTGAATGTCACCCATGCTTTTCATGTTTTTTTTCCTCCCCTTAAGGGGAGACAGGATGGCTCCAGGGGGCTGGAGTTGGGTATTTCCCTTTTCCCATGTGGAAGGTTAAAGCTGCACCATAGTCTAGGGGCTTCCCGGTGACTGGATCACCCTGGAGCATTCTACTCCCAGACTTGTTCATACTGAGCCTCCAGCAATTTGTTAATTACAGTTCCAGTTTCAGAGGTTGCAGCTTGTGGGTTTCTGCTCCAATAAATTGTTATTCTCTATATTTATCTGTTGGCTTCTCCAATTTGGGGGTGGGTAGTTTGCCGGTGACCTCACTTCTTTTACAGATCTAAGGAGAGGTGTTGATTTTTCCCTTTGTTCAACTTTTTGCTTGTTGTTAGGATAACATGGTGACTTCCAAGAGCTTCTTACATGGTGGACCAGAAACCAGAAGTCTCCCTTATCTAGTTTTAATTGAGCATTTTATATTATTCCATTTTATCTCTCCTCTTAGCCTATCAACTATAACTCTTTTAATTTGTTTTGGTGGTTGCCTACAAAATACATTTTTTAATTGATATGTCTACTTTTAAATAACAATATACCTCTTCACATGTAGTGCAGGTACCTTTTCCCCAATTTCTCCCTTCTATCCCTTGTGACATTGCTGTTATACATTTCACTTACCATATGCTGTAATTATACATTTTTATTCTTGTTGCTTTAAACCAAGTTATCTTTTAGATCAATTGAGAATAAGAAAAGTAAAATATTTTCTTCTCTGATGCTCTTCCTTTCATTACATAAATTTAAGTTTCTGACATATAATTTTCTTTCTGCCTGTAGAAATTCTTGTATCTTTTTTTTTTTTTTTTTTT